>NC_047659.1:95400026-95732526 GCF_011762505.2 Arvicanthis niloticus | reverse complement strand
CATTGCATCAAGAACTGTTGATAGGAATACTGGCCCAGGGCCCCGCTTATAAAATGATACAGGCCAGTCAGCAGAAATAAGCCAGGCTCTTTTTTCTTTCCTGATTTTTCCTCACGGTGGAAATCTTTTACAAACTAGAGTTTTTAAAAATAAGCCTCTTTAGCTCACAGTGTGTTTTATTGCTTTCTCTTCTCTTTCATAAGCTAACTGAGATGCCCTGGGCTGGCAGGAAGAGGTCATGTCTAGCTAGCAGCCTGTTCACACCCATCTTGCTGTCCAGGAATGTGTTGACATGGGAACCTGCATCCCCCCAGATGCTAGGCCGTCAGCAGATGCCTGGCTATCAGGGATACTCTGGCTACACTGGAAGCTCTTTTCTCAAAGGGTGGTCAACAGGGTTAGTTACATGGTAAACCTGAGAGAGGGTTAGGGTCTGGGAATCTGCATTTTAATCTGTGTAACGCTGATGAATTATAAAGTCCGAGGGCACCCCAGGGTTGTGGGTCAGGAGTGTGCCTGAGTGTTTATGGCAGGTTTCACCAAGCCAGGAGCCACCAGCACAGAACACACACCAATTGTTGCAACTGTCCTTTGACAGCACCTGCAGTGGACTCCAGATTCTGATGTCATGTCTCTCAAACAGCAGACATCTGGGTTGCAGATCTTCCACAGTAGCACAGAGGGGCCGAGGCCAGTCTCCAGGCCACCTGCAGCAATCCCTTTCCCAGGCTGATTGAACCAGTCACTAGCGTACAGAGGTGCTGTGGAGCAGAAGTCACACACTAGTCAAAGAGCCGTGCCAGAGTCACACACAGCAAGATGAGCAGAATGAAGACCAAGAGAACAGACTCTGGAGCCAGACTATATTTATTTTTACCTAACAGACAGTGGTATATTTAAAAAACTGCTTCATGCCAAGCACTATTATAAGTGCTCTTCAAATATTAATTCATTACTGTCTCACAACCTCTTCAGACACAGGTACTACTAGCTGTTTATAAGCCTCAGAGAGGTTAAATAACTTGTTCAAGATCACACAGCTTACCTATCGAAATATACTACCTCTCACAGATCCTAGTTCCCCCCACTTTCACTACTGAGTAGTGAGTGGTTTAACTCCTGGACATTCTTACTCCACCATGCCTCAGTTTCTTCCTCTGTATAACAAGTATGTTATTAATAGTAGCCATCTTAAAGAATGCTGATCAAGTGATTTAGCATATTCGCTTGCGTGTCAGACACATGGTGAGGATTCACATATGCCAGCCCCTTGCTCTCAGCCTTACATTCTCGGGGGCGGCACGAGGATGAAATGAGACAACATATTTAAAGTGCTAGGCACAGTGCCACAGTGCAGGGCAAACACATAGCATGCACTGTTATTATTAGCCCCGCTGAGCCAGGCCAGTTTATTTTAGATTGGGTGTAGAGGCAACTGTGCCGGGCACAGGGGAGCAGTGTGCCTTTCGTTTCAAGCTACTGTGCAGGCGGCCGATCAACTACTCGACTTCACTAGGCTCTCTGTTTTAAGTCATTGGAATATTCCTAAAAAGTCTGTTCCCCATGTTGGATTTGCTCATGATTAAACCTCTCCCTACTGACCTATTTTGTAATTTCTGATTGATGTTTAATTGGCAGCGATACTTCGTTAAGACTATCATGCAAAGCATTAACTTGTGAGAGACTTGTATATACCTTGGAATGCTGAGCCAGGGGTGGGTACAAGGCTTGGGAAAGCAGCTGACTTGACCATTTCCAATGTCCCCGGTTTTCATCTTCGTTTCCTTTCGTTATGTATTCTAATGAGCATACTTAGGCTATAGAACTTCTGCCTTTCCTCCCCCAAAGTTTGTAACACTCACCATTAAACTTAACTGTGTGTTGATACTAACTGACGTTAACCTCTGGGTTAACAATGGCTGAGGATCATCCATGCTCCTACTTAGCTTGGAGGCAGGTTTGGAATGGGGAAGGGGGAGTCACAGTGTTAGGGAGGAAATGACACACAGAGCCAGCACTGGTATCAGAAAGTTTGCCCTGGGAGCTCAGAACCACAAAGGAAATGTTCACTTCCTAAAGGATGCAGCCATAATTTTCCAAGTCATTGTCCTCTATTAGGAGTAAGCGGCCCCAGCCTCAAACCACTCCATGCAGGCTGCCCGCCAGGGGAGACTCCATCTGCAGTACGATAAAACTCACTCATACATTCACTACGTTCGCTGAACGTATGTGCTTTTCCCTCTGCTGACTTGACCCAGGCCACAGCCTTAGGGAGCTGCCGTTGAAATGGGCCTTACACTCCAGTCCATTGCATTATTATGGTTTCAATGTTTTTATTTTCATCTCTATTTCCTGTCTCCACATCATCTTCTTTCTCTTCCAGAACGCTTATACAAACATGCATATAAAAAAAATTGGAAGAGTCTATGTTTAAAGTCTTTTTGTGTTAGAAAGAAGAGATACAGCAGACAAATCAACGACCTAGGTTGCTTCTGCTCAATATCTCAGTGAGCAGAGGTCTCACTGGGTCCTCACTACTGAGTCTGGGTATATATGATCCACCTGCAGCTGACATGGTATTTTCACCACTCATCAGGGAGCAATCCGAGTTGTCCCAAATTGATCCCATGCATTCTGATGGCTTACTCCGTGAAGCCAGCAGCTCAGGGACACCCAATACATCTTTGTGGGTTGCACAGCCAACTGCAACTGTGCACCTGGAACACAACTCTGAGGTAGGTAAGGACTCAAAGGCAGACAACTGACCTTGACCCCAAACCCACCCCACCCCAGGCCCTCTGCCTAAGCTGTTCTCTATGCCTGGAATGCCTTCTCTTTCAACACCTCCCCCACTGCCTCTCACTGTCCACCTGTCCAAGTCCTACCTAGTTCAAGGACCGACCAGCTCAAATATCAGTGGCTCCACAGGGCCCTCCCTGACCATCCTTGCCAGAAATAACCTCCCTTTACTCCGCTTCCACAGGACTGGGTGTATCTTCTCTGGTGCTTAAAACACACCCCATTCTACCGTGGCTATTTGCTTAGAGCTCTGGAACTGTGTCGTGGTCCTTAATAAACTCATGCGTAGCAGACCCTTGGCCGAAGCTCAATGAACATGTTTGTGACGATGACAAGGACAGAAACTGTGGAGTACAATCACTACTTCTGTGGTCTCTCTTTCTTTGTCTATTGCTTTCAGAGCTATCTTTCTTCCATCTGCCAATTACCCAAGAGATCTTCCAAGCAATCCTGTGGTTACAAGGGAGGTATGGTAAAGGATGAGAGTCTAGCTTCCAGGTTTGCTGATGGTCCACTGAGGAACAGAAGTGTTTTCTTGACAAGCTTCCTCTACTCCAGTTCATTTGTGCCAGTGCAAACCATTGCCTCTACTGCTAAATGCAGACTCCAATAACAGGCTAAGTGGTTGCAGATCCTCCTGGGGCTTTATTATACATGTACTGACACACTGAACGCTTACTTTTGAAACTTGTATTTCCTTCCCTTAAATACATGCTGAAAACCTAAAATTTCAGCATCATGTGTAATGGCAATGAATATCTGGTTTTCCTCCCATAGGAATTCTGAAGGAAAACACACAATAACAGAAAGTTGCTGTGTGGAAGAACGAACATCTTAGCAGCATGTCTGATCAAAGAGTCCTGTTGAAGCAATATGAAGAACAGCGTGCATCACCCTGGAATCCACACTCAGGCTTCAGGCAAGCATCTTCAAACCCCAGAGCTGTGGCCCATGAACACCTTTGGGAAATGGGACAGAAGTGTGGACTAGATTGTCACCTGACACAACTGGGAACCAAATGGTAAGTGCGCCCAGATGGCACTTTTTCAAGAGTGAATAATGCCATATGTCTTTTCATGTTGCCATCCTAGAGAAGAAGACCCTACATGGATAGCAGTGTTGGGAGAAATGCTATCTGAGACCGCTGAAGATGTCACGGCTATTTGGCCAATAGGAAAACATGACTTAGGTTAGCAAGAAAGACACAATTCTGGAGCACACCCACATCAGTAAGTCATTCAGTAAACACATCCTCCCCAAATGTAACTTTATTAAGAGGAGTCAGAACTATCAAAGCGATCCATTACTGTGAAGATGCAATGTATGCTGGGATGTTTGAATTCCCTACTGGGTGACTCAGTTTCCTCATATCACGTAGTGATACTGGAGCCTACCTCCTTGTAGGTGTTTGATCTTGCACATAATCAAGATGATGATCTTATTAGGGTGTCTAGAGTTTAATCAGCAGACTCCGTTCATTGTTGGGCATTATGGTTTCTGGTCCCTCTCTCATCTTCTTCTTCCATCTCCACCACCCTCCCTGTCTCTGCTATTCTGTGGCTGAGGTCACTCACACCAATGTGTGGAATGACACCACCCCCTCAGCCCATCAAATCCCCAAAGAAGTATTCTCAATTCAAAAAGTTCAAGACAAGCCACTGAAAAGCTTGGCAATATCTCCTAAGAAACTCACCTGCCTAATACATGTTATTCTTTCCCTAACAAACAATAGCTAGCATTACAGATATAAAAAATGGGGAAAACAACAAGATATGATCAAAATTATGTGTACTGTGGACCACCAGCCTGTGTTTAGGTCCATTGCACAGTCTACAAAATGGATGAAGCCAGGGCATGTGTGGGTCACTGAAGAGCTGGACAGGTCTTTTTCTGTCTCTAGTTCTGGGTCACAGGCCAAATGCTGTTCTTATTTCTTTCTTCACCTTTCAGATAGAATGAATTCTTGAAGGGCAGGATGAACAGTGTCTGAATGAAGCTTCCTCGCTCTGTAATTCTGTGACTAAACTGTATTACGCCTAAAGTGTCAGTACTGTGGCCACATGCTGCTTAAGGCTGGAACAAGCTCCCCTGCAAGTGAAAGACACCTTGCAAGCCAGCAGGCCTTGTGGCAGGTGGACTTCCAACACTGAATGAGGGGCCTGGCTGGCACAGGTTGTGAAATGATGGAAACTTCCTGTTCTGTGTGTTAGCTTTAGTTACCACAGCCAGACAATGTTGCCAGTGGTGTGGAAGGAAAAATTGCTGTTGCCAGCTGTGCTATTCACAGTTGGATGGATTCTGTGTACCTCCAAATGGTGATAGAGCCAACAGCCTGTTGTAACCAAGGACAGGATGATGGATGATCTACATACTGTGTCCAAGTGGAGAGGATGGCAGAAGTTCACTTCAGGGTTGTTAAAATGCTAATCTGGGTGAGTTAACAAAGCCCAATAGCAAAAGAAAAGTTTGAGAAACGGGAACACCTCATGTGGGTTCTGCACTCCACGGATCTGAAGGCCCTTAGCTGCACTCTGCTTTTCTTTTCTTTTCTTTCTTTCTTTTTTTAAAATTAAGAACTTATAACAATTTTCCCGTTGAGGAGAAATGAAATCCACCTCAATGGTGAGCTATGCCCCTGTCATCAAGGTCCGATAGGAAAACACCTGAAGATAGCCACCTCAACTGAAAAGTGTCCTGGCATGCTTAATGGAGTCACAGGGTCTACTGTTTGCATGTGGCATGGGAATAAATCACAACAATTTTTCTCCCAACTGGGGATGTTAAACGTCCTCTACCATATCCTGAGATACTGGATTGGGTAGAGTTTTGATGCTAAGTCTCCATTCACATAAGCCTCAGAGAATTCCATATTCCATTGCTGTGACAGACCCAGTACACAAACTAAACTGATAGCCCATTCATTAATGCTGAGGGTGGGGAGGCCTACACCAAGAACATTGTATGCAGAGTATCTTGCTTTTAAGTTTGGTCATAGAGCAACTTGCACAAGAGACAGACAGAGAGAGAGAGAGAGAGAGAGAGAGAGAGAGAGAGAGAGAGAGAGAGAGAGAGATTGATTTATATTTCTTGCCCACAGATCTGGTTTTCAAGTCAGTAGTGTTGCTCAAGGTAAGCATACAAAAGCATATCTGGCCACAGGGTATTGGCTTATGGTTATACCTCCTTGCAAATGACAGGTACTCAATGAACACAGATGGGCTGGCCTACCTCAACTGCCTCTTGCTTCCTCTAGAAATAAATCTAGTCTATGCAAGCTTACAGACCCTTAACAGAAATAAAAGATAACATTTTGTCCTGCAGCGTGTTAGGGTAGGAGTCTGCCTCCTAAGGCTGCACTAACACTGGACAGGCATCTAGCCAGGCTCTCAGTCCTGCATGAAATGCATCCAAAGAGTGAAAAATGACCCTATTTCAGATGCATTTTTCACCCTTTGTATCTTAGTGAGACTCACATGCAAGAACAATGACTAAGCTAATTACCACGGTTCATTATGACAGAGCAGCAAGAAGAGCTCCCTCAGACTCAGTTAAGTCCTCAACAATCAGGAGGATCTTTTGGAATCAAAGTTCTGAATCCAAGCTACTTGTTCATGGCCTTTCAAGGAACAGAAACCACCAGACAGGATACAGAGGCCCACTTACCCACATTAGTTACTGGACAGAGCCTTCCTGTGCAGCAAGCCAGTGAGCTGAAGTCTTCTGGATTTTTAAGTTGCCCTCACTCTAAGGACTAAGGCTGACGTCACAGCCATCTTTCAAATCCATCAGACCAAGGGAGGCAAGACCAGATGGAGCCGGTACTATTAGAGGGCATCAAAAGAGGGGGGAGGGGTGGCAAAATGCCCACAGATCTAAATCAAACTCAAGTTAACCAGATGCCCGGTGATGGAGACATCACAGTATTCCTGCCACATTCTCGTGCATCAGAGAAATGCTCCTCAGAAAGGGTACCTATGTAGCATTCTTAGGAGAAGTGAGATGGGTACCAATATTCTGTAGGATCCAGTGGGAAATGCTAGTGGGTTGTTGCTCTTTCTGAACATGCCAGCAGAGAAATCTTAGGATCTTGTATTTAACTGTCTTCTCAGAGCCTATCTCAGAGACCTGGACAAAAGCCCTGGCAGTCCGAAAAGCAAATCTCAGCTAAGAGTGAGCTGTAGCTTATCTTCAGATATTTAGGTTCCTAGTGATATAAGCCCAATCTCAGAGCTGATCAGGAATTTTTAGGTATCTAAGCCAGAATAAATGCTTGTGTGTAATACATGCTGGCTTGAGGGAATGAGTCTGTCACTCACTGCATTAACCACTACTAAAGAGAAGTTAATTTCCTAGGGTAGATACTTAACATCCTGAATAAACACAGCACCAGAATCTATTCTTTTATGCCATCAAAAAGACAGTAAAGCAACCCCCCCCCCCCAGCTGTCTAAGATTTCACAATACAGGGAAGAAAAGCCTTGGAGATTTTTCTCCAAAGGGAGTATTTCTCCTTTTCAAGGGACAGAGACTAAACCAACGGAATAAAAATGTTAACTCTTTCCCTGAGACCTCAGCACTGAAATAAAAGATTCTACTTTACTGTAGCAAGTATCAAGCAGAGGGAAGAGGGGGAAACACATACATTTGGTACTGCAGACTTCAAATTTATAGTAGCTAGAAGTTTTGAGAGGAGGTAGCCCTCGACGTTTCCCGTAAGTAACCAGAAGCAGCGTTGTATTTAAGGAAAAGAAGCCTTAGAGGCTGTCATGGGGTCCAGTTACTGTACACAAAGTCGGGGGGTATCTCTATAATGACGATGTGCTGTCCCGCTCTGAGGATGCTGGAATTGACTACTGACCAGTCCAGTTCCCCTAGTGGTCTAACTCACGTCCTCTACTGAAATACTTCCCCCACTCCCTCCCCTGTGCGCTCCACTGCATTTTTTTTTTTTTTTTTTTGAAAAACAAAACAAAAAAAACCCAAGTATTAGATTTAAACAGTACTCTGCCAGCAATGGCCCTGGTAGCTGAATAATGAGAAAAATTCCAAACTCAGTTTGCATCCACACCTTCAAGTTCTTAGAACCCAAGAGTTAGATGTCCGACTGAGAGCTGAAAGCGCTTCCAAATTTCCCCAGGGCGGCTACTGCCTCAATTTCTACAGAGTGCCATTGCAGCAGAATCTGGAAGTTTCCCTACCTGGTTGTTGGGCTCGGTTTGCCTGCCTCTGCTCCCGGCTACAAGACGCCTCTGGCTGCGAAAGACGCGGCTCATACAAAATTGACTTTTCCTTATTTGTTTCCATCCATAATTGATGGGGAGCTGAGAGCGTAACACGTCTCCCGGCCGAGCCCTTGTCGCCTGGAGAAGACCCCGTCTACGGCGCTTCGGTGGAGCATTTTTCAGCCAAAGAACAAAGCACGCAAAGTTGCGGGGGAGAGCGGCTGGGAGCCCAGCGGGTGGGTGCCCACGGTCCCCGCGTGGACAGTCAGTGGCTCCGCGCTCGCAGGCTGTCCCTGCGTTCTCCCGGCCGAAAAGCTGGCCGGGCGGCCAGGGCTGCTCTGCGGGCAGGCTGGAGGCTCCAAACCCCGCAGAGAGGAAGGCAGGCTCACTCTGACGACTTGCGGAGCAGCGCCGAGCCGGCCCTGCCAGGAAGAAACTTTTCCTCACAGACTAGGGTGTCTTTTCTTCCCTTAGGGGTGCGCCCCGGAGGAGGGGTGCGCCTAGGAGGAGGTCCGAGCCGCCCCGCCCCGCCCCGCCCCCAGGCCGCCCACCGGCCAGCTGGGACCGGTCAGCCAGACCTCCCCGGGCGCCTCGGGCACCGCTGGAGACCGTGAGGCTTGGGGGAGCAATGAACTCCGGGGAGATACAACGCTACGCCCACGCAAACACACGCGCCCGCACACAGCTGCGCTGCGGGCTCCGGGCTCGGGGTCCCACCCCCATCACGCACCCAGAGCGTCCGCGGAGCTTGGGAGACTGTCTTACCTCTCATGGGGAAGCCTGCTTTAAAAAACAGACAAATAAAGCTTGTCGCGATCAGACGGAAAAGCCGATCAAGACAGTGTGCAGAAAGAGCAATCCCACGGTCTCGGGTCTCGCCTTGCGATCTATCCTGAAACTCGCCCGCTCCAGCCCTGGCGGCTGCGGCGGCAGCGGCGGCGGCGGCGGCGGGACCCAGCGCGAGCAAAACAAACCGCTGCTCGGCAAATGGTGTAATTCGATCCATCTCAGAGTCGCTCCCCGAGAACCCGGCTCCCTCGCTGCTCTGCAGCTCCCAAAGCGGCCAGCGCCGCCCAGAGCCCTACGCGCGCCGCGGCCTCGACCCCAGTGGCCGCCGCGTCCCTGATCGCGCTCGGCCGCGCGCCCAGGCTCTCCCACCTTAGCAGAGCCGCTCCTCCCGCGCCTCCCGGAGCCGGGTCGCCCAGCTGGCGCCGCCTCTGTAGCCTGCAAAGCCGCCTCTCCCTTCCCTCCCTCTCCCTTCCTCCAGGCGCCCTCACTACTCTCCCAGCCTCCCCCAGACGTCCCGAGGACAAATCGCTGCAGCCCAGTGGTGCGGTGGGCGCAGTTGTACCCCGAAGTTTTGTCTTAGTTTTCTAGTCTAGGATTTATTTTTGAGCTCATATCTACAAGCCCCCTCCCCCATTTATCTTTATAACCACTAAGTAAAACAGCTGGGAAGAAGCAATCAAACATAGCTGTAGCTTTAGAAAATACAGAAATTGCCTACTAAAAATCTTATTTCCACTTTGAATGAAAGCCATTCAGTACAGTGTAATTTTGCAGGCTAATGAGCCGGTTTTACAGGCAAGTGTTTCGTTTAATACGTTGTGGGAGAATTGAAAATGTCCTTGAAGCGACATCATTTAAGATGTACGGACTGTCATAAATGAAATGAAAGAATCATATATTTCCAAACAAGAGGATCTTAATTCAAAGTTCATTTCCAAGAACGGGCTATGTTTATTAGTTTCCAATCTAATCATGTATCACTTAGGGGTTCTAAGTGGCAGGAATCAACCCTGATGCCCTCGGTTAAAGAGAAAGAAGGTAGCATTTCCGCCAAACTTTGGTTTTCCTTTGCGTGTAGTTAATTACCGTGGAAAGAGAGACCGGGCATGGAAGCATATCATGTCTACGATTCTTCCTGCTTTTCTTCCACACAGTTATGTTTACATTTAGGAAGAACTACCCCAGAGTTGAAAAGGAACTCCAAAAGACACCCAGGTTAACACTTGTAGCCAAAAGCATGCCAGGAGAGAAAGGGCAACCCTTTAAAATGCAAGCTTTTCCCGCTGTTCCTCCTGTTACAAGAAATGGGTAGGGGGCGGAAAGAGCAGCTTCTGAGGCTAGCTCAGTGGATTTTTTTCTGCTGTTGAGTCTTTTGTTCCTGGTTGGCTGGTGTTTTCTGGTTGTGTGGGGCTCTGACATCATTGCTAGTTACTTGGCAGTCAGGGTCCTCTCCTAGCCAACTTCTGACCCAGAAAGCTGTGGCTGGTTCCTGGCCAGCGGTCATTTCTTGTTTCCTGCACTGCAGGCAAAGGGTACTGGCCACCCTGTGAAGATGCAAAGTGAGAACAGAGGCTACTTGGTTGATGAGGAAACAAGTCATTGGCCACCTCGATAGGTTTGCAAGTTGTCCTGTGTCTGCAGTAGCAGCAAAGGTTCATTTCAGATTCCTGAATCTATCCCCCACTAACACCCCAAGACAACATCTCTTGTAGCTCAGGCTAGCCTGGAGCTTGTTGTTTAGCCCAGGCTGGCCTCAAACTTGAGGCAATCCTTCTGCTTCAACCTCTGCAGCGTTCAGATTACTAAGGGTGAGTTACAACATCGAGTATAAATTAGGTTCCTGTACATGTGGGCAGTTTTAGAGGGGAAGATACCCAGAGATTACAGTTTTACCCAAGACTGAGTCTTTAAATCCGGGAATAAGAAGGAATGATGGTCTGGTGGGTTGCTGGAGAATATGCTGATGGATCCTTTGAAACCATGAATTATATGTTTTCACTCTAAATATCAGTCTGGACCTTTGAGTCATCCTTGTGTTTGCTCTACCGGAGGCCGAGAGGCCAGAGCATGACATGGGAAGAAAGGGTCAAAGACTACTCTTGAGGACTTACGATGTCCGTGTTGTGTGTGTGTGTGTGTGTGGTGTCATGGGGGGTTGAGAGGAAAATGACACTCTTTATTTAGTCTTTAGTAGAAAGACATCCAAGAAAAGCACTTGGGCTCGGACAGCTAGCTGATTTCCATCATCCCTGCCGACTTCATACCATTCAGCACTTTAATCCTGTTAACTGCTGCCAATTCCTGTTCTCCCCACCCGCCCTGCACTCTAGTCACTAACACTGGCTCATGCTCACTGACACCCCCCCCCCCCCCATTGGCACACACTCTCTTCATGTTCCTGCTTTCTCCGGCACCCTATAAAGTAATTCAGTCGCATTTCTGGTTTCTTGATTGAATAACAAACTGTTTAGGTGTCAGGGTACCCTCAGCCCACAAACCCTTTGTAGGGGTCTGAATGACTGTCTTCTCTCTTCTGAAATGTTATTTAATTTATCTTGTTTAGGATGTCTCCCAACTGGACACTTGTTAATGGACCAGAGTTCTTCTCCTTCTTTCCTGGACAGGCCTGGTGTCCAGCACTGGGATGCACACTCAGTAAGTATTTGTGGGACAGGTATGACACTGGAGCCTGTAACATGCTCATACTATCTTCTGGGCCAGATAAGAAAGGGTTGTTATTCTCAATACCCCTCCATAGTAATGCACACTAGGCACTAATCTAGTGGGTCTTCCAGTCCCACTGAGGATGTTTGTACAGAGGGGTGAGTTAGTAACTAGATAGACACACTTGGCTTTTTTCACCCCCTCCCCCAAAGGCTGACTGTACCTGCTTAGCAAATATACTTTGGTATTCTCTGCATGTTTTTTTCCATCAATGATAAGTAATAACTCATTTCCAATTGAATCGTAAGTATAAAAGGTGTCTAAAATCTAGAGAAAATCTCTGCGTGTGATTCTCAGTAAAATGTTGTCAATTATCAAATAGTGCAGTTTCTTAACCATTAAACGATTAGCTATTAAACCATTAAACATAAAGCTATTAAACAAATACCATGCTTAGCATCTGTAAAGCTGTTCTAAGCATTTCAAAAATATCAGTGGGCAGTAATTCTATGAGGGAAATACTGTTATTAACACCATGTTAGAAGTGAGGCAACCTAAAAAACAAAAACCAGGAAAACAGAAGTGAGAAAGACATTTTAGTGATTTGGTTAATATCACACCTGTAACTAGGATTTGTGTGTTCCATCTTAGTTAATGAGGTTTGAACAGCAACCGGTGAGTATGAAGTTTTTTGGAGTTTATATGGTGTGTATTCAAATCCAACCGTTTCCCAGTAGATTTGCAATTTGGATAATTTATATAACAACAGTTGGCTTTAGTCTCCTTATTTGCAAAACAAGCATGATAGTAAAACTGTGGCCAACTGGACGTTATGACACAGGTAACATGGTTAGCCTTTTGCCAGGAGTACAACAGGCATGGAGTGAAGACTAAGCAATACTTTTCTAGATTCCAGAAAGGCAATGCAGTCTTGGGATACTACAGAAAAACTCACAGAAAAGGTGAGGCTCGGGACTCAGTGGTGTGTTACAGATTTTTGTTCAATTCTTTCTCCACCCCTGTCTCCATGCGGGTGTGTCTTTTAATTCAGGTATACATATTATTATTCAATGGATAGAAACAATGTTTTGCATGCATTTTCATGAATAACATAGTGTAGGATTGAGATTTTCATGGTTTAAAATCTAAAGAAGAAGGTATTAGAATTTCTAAGAGAGAGGCATTTTCTCTGATGACTTCAGTTTGGAATGCATGTACCCTATTTCTTACACTCACACATTATAGAAAGTGCTTCTGTGGCAAGGAATTCCTTTTAAAACTAATCTAAGCTCTCCATGACATGATAAAACATTAATAATATAGACCCACATCTCTGCATCTGCATAGACACAGCTGGCCTCCTTGTGTCAAGAGTTTGCATATGAAAGTGACTCTGCCAAGATATTTCATTTTAATGAAAAATATTTATCATGGTAAATCTTAAGCCTCAAGACTTTACTGACATAATTCATTTCTATTGCTATTTTACACTAGTGTAGCACATAGCCATGCCCATATTTGGAATGATAGAAATGTACTTTTAAAAAAAAACTTATTTTGCTTACTACTCTACATTAGCATGAGTAATTTCTGCCACTTGCTCTGTGTCAAAAAATGCACCATGCATTTTTGGAAACAATCACCAATTACTTATTTACTTTCACTAATGCCTTCACAGGCATGGACACTGGAGGTTTTCAAATACTATCTTTTCCCCCACTAGACAGATGCTCAGCCCTCAGCTTTTAATATTGCTAAGTCTTTTTGAGGACAGACAAAAGATGAGCAGTAAGCTTCATTGTATCTGTACATTATACACACCCTATCATCCACATAACTGTCTGGTCACTTGTAAGCTATAAGAAAAAGATTGTTTAAACTCATGCAAATCTATAGTAAAATAAACTCAACTGTTTAAGCTGCAAGTGTCTGTGTTAATGGTTAAGGTCACAGGATTGTATTTCTCAGGACCATTTCAACATCACCAAATTCTCTCTTTATAGAAGTGTCCAGCCATTAAGGGTACAAAATGTGATTCGTTGCCAGAAGCCACTAGAGCCACCTACTGGCTAAAAACACAAAACAAAGCAAATAAACAAAACACAATAGGATTCTGGGTAATTTATATCTTTCCAAATAAAGACTCTCCAAATACATGCTTTGCTTTTTTTGTTTGTTTTTCAATCAGGGTGAGAAATAGACAGTTTCCTAACATCAGATATATGGAGTTATTACAAATTACACTGCTAAAATGTGAGGGAGGGAAGGCATTCAGAATGGGGGACAGGAAGAAATTGATACTCTGCTATAAAAATCAATAGTAAGCCTTATTGGTGTTCAGCTGTAATAATAGGCTTGTCTAAAAATCCCAAAGCCCAGTTAAATGCTGATGCAGCGGCAAGGACAATCAGCTCACTTGCTAACAGGCATTTAAACCCGTGCCTTGGGTATCTGTGTTGCTGAGTCAGAAGTGATACAAATGAGAGACCAGCCTGCACTACCTCCACTAGTCAGTAACAGGACCAGCTTGCCCTCTTTCTACTAGTCGGTTACAGGACTTTCAGGTATGGCTCTAAAGAGTCTCAGAAACACATAGCTTGTCTAAACCTTGGTACCATAAAGCAGTCTCTCCACAGTTTCCTTGACCCCAAGATACCTATGGCCTTTGAACCTAGAGCCAGATAGTAGTAAACAGACAAAACCACTTCAGACCTGATTTTTTTTTTTTATCACAAACTTTCTTGTCAGGTTGATCCCAACTGCCAAGCTCCATTTGAACATTATTGATTCATTTCACTATTGTGTTGGCAGCTGTTGGAACTTATGTTTTTGAGAAAAGCATCAAAGGGGACCTTAAAGAAAACCCCACGGACATTTTGCTTCTGTTACAAAGCTGGAAAAAAAATGAAACTGGCTGAGAGGTTTTCTGGAAAGGTCCAGAGGGATGGTGGCTGGGAAGTTCTTAACAATCCAACTGCTGACCTGTTATACTTATACCAACAGTTCACTTTTCCAGTCCTATCTCATACGGGTGTATCGCCAGCTAATGTGTGCACATTTGTGTAGATTTCTCTGTATTCCTTTTTTTTTTCTTTTAAAAACCCTTATGAGTTCTTTTACTCTATTAAAGTCTTTGGAATTGTGCTCATAAACTACTCCAATATGCTCTGAATTTCTGGGTAATAATTACAAAATAAACAGATTCATTTCTCATCACAAGATTTAATTAAGAATTCCAGTTACACGATTATTTTCTAATGACTAATACCTTCTTAGTACCAAGCCAAGGCACACTATTAAACATGTTGACTCAAAAAATATATTTTCTAAAGACAGTTCCCATGGATCTATTATTTGTAAGCCATCAACCTTGGTAGCTGTCATATTAAAACAAAAGGAGAAGCCTTATTTTCTACATCAATTAGGTGGAGATTTGGGAGGCAAGGGTAGTTTATGACTGCTGTAAATAAATTTATTTGGCAGGAAGTGCTAATCGGCCATGATTTCAGCTCGTAGTAACTATTGAACTGGTAAATTCTGTTTTTTAGTTTTGGTTAGACCATTGGTCTAGGTTATTCTTTAATCAAGTATTAGCTGGGCCTTTACTTGTGTAAGATGCCCACAGGGTAGCTTTGTTTGAAAGCATGACCCCAGTCTGGGCTCCTGGTCCTTAAAAGATATCTGCTTTCCAATCTAGTGAAGAAAAAAATCAGCTTGATTTTGATTTCTGTGCCAGCATTTATGCTAAAGAATAAAAGAATACGAATAAGAAAGTTATCTATTGCCGGGCGGTGGTGGCGGCGCACGCCTTTAATTCTAGCACTTGGGAGGCAGAGGCAGGTGGATTTCTGAGTTCGAGGCCAGCCTGGTCTACAGAGTGAGTTCCAGGATAGCCAGAGCTACACAGAGAAACCCTGTCTCGAAAAACAAACAAACAAACAAACAAAAAAACCAAAAAAAAAAAAAAAAGTCATCTATTTTTTTCATCCACAGGTAAAAGAGCGGTCTGTGGAAGAAAGATGTATCCTTAGACACTGCAGATGACCCAAATTAACCCATTCATGTGAAACTGCCAGGGACACAAAAATGCCCCGAGTCAGCAGTTCTCGGTGTAGAGCTGCAAAACCTTTCCTGGGGAGACAGGCATCTCCTGACCCCAGATAGAGGCCCATGATAGACCAAAGTTCAGGACACCCAAAGTCCAACTGGGTGAACCCATGAGTATTGGGGTTACTAACAGGAGCGGAAATGACTCAAAGACAACTGCATCACCAAGGCCACCCCTGCACAGGTGGCAGCTCACAAAGCTGGGGACCTGTGAACACTGCACACCCTGCAGGCAGCTCAGCCTGTGGAAGAGTGTCCTTTCCAGGTGCCTCAGTTGGTCTAACTCTTCCAGGCAGCCAGCTCAGCTACTTTATGCTTTGTTTAGGCAGATAGTCTGGTCTGAGAGTTGTTTGTTTGTTTGTTTATGTGGTTGGTTGGTTTTTTCCCCCCAGCTTTTATTGCTTACTCTGGTAGGGAGGGACCTAGTGAATCTGGGAGGTTTCAGGGTCCTCTGGAAGCTATTTTGGGTTGTTTACCCTCCTGTTTAAATAGCTTCTGTGGAGGATGGAATATTTCAATCTTGAAAAAAAAAATCCTCTGTAACCCAACACTAGTGGAAAGGGAACCCTCTCAGACAAAACCCCACAGTCTTCCCAAAATCCAGTCAAGGTGAGGAGGGAAGGATCACTAGAAGCGAGAAGATCAGTCATTCATTCTCGCATGCGTTCATTCTACCGTTTGTTATTAATAGCAGCAGTCTGCTTTGTGTAAAGCACTGTGCCGAGATAAATGAGAAATAGCTCGCATTCAGACAGCAACTGAAAATTTGAAAAGCAGTTTTATCATTCGGAATCCTGGCAGGGAACAGATGGCATACTTGACTTGGGTAATTTGAGGAGCTGTTTGTGAAGGTGAGAGTGGGGTGCAGGGAGAACCCAGGGACAGTCACCCTGGGGCAGTCCTAGTCTCATTTCTAAGGAGCCAGAGCAGGAAGCAGTGAGCAGAACTGGCAGTCACAGAGGGGAACTGAACCCCTGTGAGAAGCAGTGACCTTCAGCCAAAGGACTTTGGCAGCCTGAGGTAACCTGTGCTGGGGGGAAGGAAATGAGGATCTCAGTTCACCCTCTCTGGTCCCACACTGTGCTTTTCATTGGTTCAGCCTCACTGGAGCCAGAAGGCTAGGAAGTCACTGATACCTTCCTCAGATTCAATCCCCATCTCCTCCTCCTCCTGAGAAGCTAAATCAGGGGAAAGGGGATGGGAGCTGATCTGGTGGAGCAAGTAGAAAGTGATTTTATTTCAGTCTTTGTAGCAAACTTTGCAACAGAGGAAGCCTCAGCTGGGAGATGCTTACCAGAAGCACGCTGTGCAGCAAGACCTGGAAACTCAGACTGCTGGATCCAATTCCAACCATAGTAGGGTTCCTCTAGCTTCTGCCCTTTGAACTTCCTTATTTCACTTATATCACCAAACAACCTTATTGACGTATTTTATCACCAGCCTTTGTAAGAGAGGGAACTAAGTCCTTTTTTTTTATATATATATATATAACTGTCTAGAATGCTGGCTGGGACAGGAACCCTGGAACTTTTGATAAATGTAGTAATGATAATGCATGAAGGACTGCAGCTCATGCAGGAGGCTATAAACACTCAGTCCAATGGTACAGGAGAAACATAGTGGATGTCTACAGGAAATGATGGTGCAAGTTATAAAGGACTTCATAACAGTGAGGGTTTCTATGAGGGAGCGAGTGAAGTCCAGTGAGGACAGACACCAGGGGATGAAGTTCACAACAAAGGCATTACTGTAGGGGACAATGGGGTAGGGGAAAGTAAGCCACATAGCAGACCTGGGACTTGTGCATGATCTTGGAGGCAGGTAGTGTGTGAATGTGACATGCCTGAGAAAACAAGAGACTCATCACTACATGGAGAGAGAGTTTGAATTGCCATGTGCTGGGCTGTGAATGTTTTCTTGGCTCTTTAGAAGACAGACATATTTTTGAGGGCATAAATGATAAGAATAATCTTGGGATATTAGAGGTTTGAAGAAAGCATTATCCAAATGTTTCAGATAGAACTCAAGACAGAGGGAAGAGCTTTGAGAGGCGAGAGCACAGTTGGAAGGACATCATTGTCTGTTCAGGAATGGACAGCACCTTTAGTGGACCTGGATCCTGAGCAAAGTAGGAATGCCTAACAGAAGCCACACCCAGGCATCAAATGTTTGGTTGAACATCAGGGAGGGCTTTCCTCAAGATTCCTACTTGGGCTTGATTTAGGAAAAGTTGAATATATTTGTAAAGGAATGTAATTGAGTATTGTTTGAAGTAGATCTTAAAGTTCAAGCATAGTGGCCATGAGTAGATAGCCAGCAAGACCTGGAAATAATAATGATAATAACAGTAATATAATTATCACATAAGATTTATTGTGAATAATATTCTTTACAGCTAGTAGGTCAGGAAAACTCCTATGATCCAAGGGAATAATAAAACCCCAATAGGTCAAATACAGATAGGAAGTAAAGACAGAGGTTTTAGGCTATCATTCAGGTGAGGCAATCTGCCTTCTGGGTCTCAGGGGCTTACAGTGATCAGAGGACAGAAGACAGCTTGTCTTCCTTTATACACATGGAAGCCTGCTGAGGAGAGGGATAGCCTGCCTCAGTTTCCACTCTCACTCCCAGCTTGCACATAGGAAAAACAGGCCTGGGGACTCACTGCATTTTCTCTAAGATCTTCTGGAGCTGACAGTTCAGTGATATGTTTTCAGCTTGACACAGAGAATGCTATTAGAAACTTTTAGAACTTTTTGTGAAACTGTCCAAATCCATTAGTCTAGAAAGGCTTCAGGGATTCTGGTCCCCTAATATGGTGCAATTGAGGAAAATGTAGCTACAATTAATTTTCTTAACCATCATCACTCATGTGGAATTAAGAAACCTTAGGCCGTGATCATTAGCACTTGCTTTGAAGACCTCGGGGAATTTGGAAAAAAAAAAATACAGCTCAGTGGCTTTTCTGACTTTTCTTGGGCACTATGAAGCTCTTTATTTTACTTGATTGGAAGATTAAGATGGAACAGTGGAGAATGTCTTCCTTCAGGATGATAAAAGGGGGGACAGATACCATGAAGCCTGGGATATTACTTAATAGCCAGCTTGAACTTGGAAGCTGCATACAAGGCAATTTACGACATCGTAGCTAAGAGAATCATCCAAACGGCCATCTAATTTATTTTTTTGCTTTTGAGACAGGGCCATGTTACACTGTCCAGGCTTGTTCTCAGGTACTCTCCTGCCTCAGCCTTATGAGTGGCTGAGACGCCAGGTATGTCACTGGGCCTGACTTCCTTCTTCTGCACCTAGGGTCCATTTCTAATTGGGCTTACACAGGGCTGTTCTAATATGGGGTGTGGGGATAGAGAGGCAGAGTGAAAGGGAAGGGAAATGAGAAATCTAATCAAATTTAATGGCTTGTTTCCAAGAAAAAAATAAGTATAGCAACATCTGTAGTTTCAATTTCTGAATTGTAGATGCTGACACTGGCAAGAAGTTAGACTTCCCCTCTTCCTTTTGCTTTAGTAATTGGCATTAATGGGCAGAGAAATAAAATAGATACAAGTATTTGTTAATTTCACAGAAACTACTTCAGATTATACAGAATGTCGTAGAGCGTATGCTTAATTATATAAGCAACCTTTGCACTAAAAACTTCACTTTACTGTCCTCCCATAAACATTTTATGAATCCGTTTAGTTTATGGTTAAATTGAGAGGAACTTCAAGGCAGGGATAAACTACAGAGACCCTTTCCTTGTGCTTTCTAACTGATTTCATTAGAACTCTAATTTAGTGTTATGTATAACTGCGCAATTCAAAAGCAGAGATGGGACAAATCTATACTTTCATTATTTAGTCAAATGTTGGGAAAGCAGCTTTTGGCTTTTAATGAAGGTTTAATGTGTTGAGGAGCTCTCAGGACTCAGTGTTTGCAGTGAGAGGGGGTGATTGCAGCAGGAACTGAATTGGCATCTGGCCTCCTGCGTTCTTTCTCCACTTTTCTTTGATACACCTTAAGTTGCTAAGAGGCAGGCAGAACCCCACAGCAGTCTTCACTCTGAAAATCCTGCCCAGGTGCTCAGGAATTGAAGATTAGGGAAAGATCTCTCAAGACTCTGCTGGGGAGGTGCGGTCGCCTTTGGTCTTAGTCTGCAGAGTGTAGCTGTTCAGCAATGGCTTCTGCAAGTTGCTGGGAAAACTGGGTGAAAGGTCATTTTTGTAACAGCAATATAGACTTTGGTCCTGGCTCAAGTTCTTCTTTATGTCTGTCTTGATCAGCTCAAGTCTTGTGGGAAGTAATACCAGAACTTGCAGGCGGGCTGGTCCAAGTCAGACTGTACTGTTAGAGGGAGCCCAGACAGGAAGCCACTGTGCGTGCGGGAAATGGGAAGTATTGTACAACATACACTGGAGGATACGAATTTTAGACTCCCCTGCCAAGTAGTCATGGAATCTTTAAAAAATCATTTGTATGTTATTTAATTTCTGCTTTTGTTTTGTTGTTTGTATTAAATTAGAGTAAATATCAATAGTATGAGTTTTGAATGTTCATTTGTTGGGTCACTGGAATCTAACAACATGCTTCAGCTTGTCAGGACTAGTTCACATGGTTATTGTGATTAAGAACAAAGAAAATATATCTAAGTATCAAGGGAGGAAACTCTAAAACCTTATATTCAGATGACAGATTAGTAAAGACTGATGTTCAATCTGTGACCATGTCAGAGGTCTTGGGGTGTTCTGTTAAACTGTATACAACATGCTTGCCATCCATAGTTAAGTTAAGCATCCATAGTCTTTGGTTGTCTTTTTTGACTATTACTACTTTGTGATCCATGCTTAGGCTGTCTACCGTATGTTCCTCCGTCTTCGGTAATGAGTGCTTGTCAACGGGGGCCTGGTTCCTATCACTGGCCTCAGAACCTGGCCCAAGTGCACTGCTTCTAGATGGGAAGTTTATGTGATAATGTAGAGATTACCAAGAGTGTGAACATACCTCTACTAACACAGTGCCTTTAAATGCATCTTGGTTCTTTCTATAAATGAAAACTAGTGTAGGATGACTTGCCACATCTAACTTTTTCACCTCAAAATTGAACAGAACAGCTCCTTTAAATAGAAAACAAACCGTAGATATTAATAATCAATTGGTATTATTTAATATGATTTTTGAGCTGCTAGCTAGTGTAATAAGAAAAGAAAGCAAAAGTAGGGCTAGCAGTGTTAGCAGTTCACAAAATACTATGAAAATTGTTGTCTTTCTTTTAAATATTTTTTCATTAAATATGTGCATCTCTCTCTGTTTGTGTACACTTGAGTGAAGATAGGTGTTCAAGGAGACCTGGTGAGAAGGTTTGATCCCCTGGAGCTGGGGTTCTATAGGCAGGTGTGAGCTGCCTGGTATGGATGCTGTGGACTAAACTCCAGTCCGTGCTCTTAACCACTGAGCCATCTCTCCAGCCCTGAACACTGCTCTTTTCTATACATCTAATAAACACACAAGTATTGTAGTAATTTATGATGGACAAAAGAACCCCCTTTAAGAGTGAACCAAGCATAAGGTACGTGAGGATAAGCTTAAAGAGCTGGGATAGTATATATGAAGACCAGGATGGTGCGCTTCAGAAGAACAAAAAGAAGACCCTACACGGAGAGCCTGATTTTTTCCTGTGTATAAAGCATCAGTGCAATAAAACCTTTCATAACCTCCAAGTCTCTAAGTTCAATGTCAGTGTAATTATGTTACAATGCCCCTTTGGGAAGAGATAAAGGACTGCTGTGGAAAATTTCAAGCAGCCCTACAGCACTAGTTTGAAAAATTCCGGGGAAAAGAGGAATTCTCATCTTTTCATGTAATTAGATATGTTTCAAAGCTACCACAGTTAGAACTGTGCTAAAACAGGGTGTAGGGAGGAACATCAGAAGCAGGGGAGAAGAATGGGACACACAGGTAGGTACATATGTGTTGTTAAATAACATACGATATAAATTAACACTCTGATTATGCTAGCATTTCAAGCAATAAAGAAAAAAATAATCATTGAATGACCATGTTGACAAACTGTTTATGTCTGCTGGGGGTAGTGGCATGAATGCTAATATCCTATTTCACACTTCATTATTCAAAAAAAAAAAGTTCTAATGACCCAATGAGCTAAAATTTAAAGAGATATGGTAAGAAAAGGGAAGTATTTCCACGTGCCTAGACTAGCAAGGTTCCTCTAAATGTGACATAAAAGCAAAAACCATAGTGAAAAGGACAAGTATTACTTAGTGTAAAAATATAAAGTTTAGTCAGGCACAGTGGCACACGCCTTTAATTCCAGCACTCAGGAGGCAGAGGCAGGCAGATCTCTGAGGTTAAGGCTAGCCTGGTCTACAGAGAAAGTTCCAGCACAGTCAGAGCTACACCTTGAGATAAGAAACCTTATCTCAATCGTGCCTCCTAAATAAAAATGTATGCAGCACAAAATAAATGTTAACATGGCAACTAGAAACCCTCCACAGTAAGAAAGTTTACACCAGCAGCTCTACTGAGCAACGATTCACTTAGAAGTAAGTGTGTGCTTCATTGTTCTCCAGTGCTCCAGGTCAACTCAGGGCTTTACTCACACAAGGCCAGAGTGGATTTGTTCTGAAGAACACTAGGAGGAATACTACCTCCAGCTTCAAATTCTCACTTTGAAAGCCAACGAGTCAATGTTCTTCTATAGAGCTGGGTGTCTGTCATACCAACCTAACTTTACAAGGTTTTCATCATCCCAAACAGAAAGTCCTGGTGCATTGGCAATCAGATGTCACTCACGGTCCCCTTTGCTACTTCCTGACAACAGCCAATCTAACCTCTGTCTCTATAGTTTTGTCTTGTTGGAACATTTCAAGGACGTTGAACCATATAATATGTGGCCTCTCTATGACTGGCTCCTTTCAGCGAACATAGTGTTCTCCAAGTTCATCTCTACTGTAGCATGTATCAGTACTTCATTTTGTTATTGAACGAACATGCCACATTTAATTTACCCTTTCACAAGGCATTGGGTGTTTGGCTAATTCCTCCAGTTTTTACTATTAGATATATAATAATATATAATGTTATAATGTTTTATGTTATTTATGTGTATTATAAATAGTAAACATTATTTTATAATGTTATTATAAATGTTTGTATGAAAGTTTTTGTAGGGATAGTGTTTTTTATATTTTCTTAGATACATACTTATGACTGGAATGTGTGTGTGTATTGGTTGGTCATCATCCTTTATTTCTACCACCTTATTTTTTTTTTAGATGGGATCTCTCCCTGAACTTGGAGTTTGATGTTTTGTCTAGGCCAGCTGGCCAGCAAGCCCCAGAATTTACCTGTTTTGCCCCAACCATGTGTTTTCATGCCTAGTTATTATGTGCTTGCTGGAGATCTGAACTCAGGTCCTCCTGCTTGGGAAACAAGTACTTTGCCATCTCCCCAGCCCATGTAAGTGATCCTATGTTAACATTTATGTTCAGCTTTTTGAAGAACTTGTTAAATACATGAATGTGCTAATTGTATTAGAACCTCACTAACACTTTCTCTTGTTTGACTAGAACATCATATTGTGTGTAAAATGATGTTGCATTTTCCATCTTTTACATGCTATTGACATTTTGGATATCTTCTTTGAAAACATACCTGTTTTATGATTAGGGTATTTGTGTTTTGTTGTTGAGTCTTATGATCTATCTATCTATCCATCTATCTATCTATCTATCTAATATGAATGCATATTCTGCATATTTGTATGAAATGCAAGGATCTTTTTCAATTATTTGTTTTTTCCACCACTTTTCTCTTTTCTTTTCTTCTCTGCTCCTTTACTCTATCTCATTCTCCTTTCTTTCTCCTTTTCTTCTTTCTTTCCTTTTCTTTTGAATTACTTTTTTCTGCTTTATTCAGAAACCAAATATACAAAACAAAGAAAAATTTGTCTGTATTGTTATTTTACATAATGAAGAGAGGCAAGAATAAAATATATATTTGTATTTATTTTTAAAGGTATTAAGGGATGTTGGATGGATACAAAGAACCAATGAAATGACTGACCTGGAGGAGGCATGGCAGGAGACGGGAATCGTGTGTTTCGTGTACCTTTCTCTGCAGTGTCCTGGGATTTTTGAACCATGTGTCTATAATTATTTTTCAAAAATTGTTCACAAAGTAAAAGATCTATATGCAATATGATTTTAAAATTTAAATGTATATAAATGAAATGAGTATCCCTTTATAAGTTAAAACCAAACTGTTTCCCTGCTACATTTGTTCTGATTCCTTACAGCCTTAGTAAGGGCTTTACCTCACTAGTAGGAGAGGGTACAGAAGTACCCTGTATCACAATGGCCAGGATGTGGGCAAACCAGGATCTGAAGTCTCCATCTGCTATTTGATCTCAGTCCAGGTCTCTGAACAATGGAAGCAATTCTTTGTACTTTATTGATGATGCCTTTGAAGCTACAAACTCTTCATTTGAAGTTGTTTACCTAGTTTGTAGATTGTTGTCTGCACTTTTTCGTTACTTTATTTTTTAGATAGGATCTCATATACCCTAGGCTGGCCTCAGATTCGCCTGACTCCACTGCCAAAATGCTGAGATTACAGGGGTGTAGCACCTTACCTGGCTTGTTGGCCGCGCCTTCAATGTTATATCTAAGAAGCTGTCACCTGACTTAAGGCCATAAAGCTTTACTCCTGTGTTTCTAATGTGAGCACATGGCTCTTACATGTTGGTCTGCACTCCATTTTGAGTTAAGTATTATATGAAGCAGTGGCTTGTGCTTAAAAAGGATTGAGACTCTTGTCTTGCCTGTAAAAGGATTGAGACTCTTAATATATTCAGATCACTTTAATAAAAAAAAGTGCAGCATGCCAATAATAAAATGGACAAATGTGTTGAATAGGCAATTTCGACTAATTGACCTGTGAAAAGCTATTAAATATAGTAATAATCAAAATGCAAATTAAAATAATGAATTATCATTTACATTCAATGAAGTTAGAAGAAAAATCACCATTTACAATGATGACATGTATTTTTATACTTTTGTACTAATGTTGAATGTTAATTTTGTACATGTGAAAAAATGTAAACTCTATACTGAAATAAAAATAAGCTATAGAGAGGTGATATTATCCTATACACAGCCATTTTTCAAAATGAATGTCAACTGGGGATACATGTGTGTATGTGTTGCATTCATGTGTAAATGTGTATGTATATATGCATGATGCATGTGTGCATGCATATGTATGTGTATGATGTATGTGTGCATGCATGTGTATGATGTGCATGTACATATGTATGTATATATGTGTGTATAATGTGTTTGCATGTATATGCACATACATGTGTACAATGTGTCAGGAGGTAAGTCTATTCTCTGTGTTCCCTCATGTACTCTGATTTTTAAAAAACCTTTTTATTGATTCTTTGTGAGTTTTACACTATGTACCTCAATTCCACTTATACTCATCTCCCCATCCCTTCGTATCTTCCCTCTGTCCTTGCAATCTTCCCATAAAAGAAAATAAAAACAAAAATAAAAAGTAATAAAAACATACAAATCATGTGTGGGGGTAGCTCTGCAGAGTCCTTGGATATCACCATGATTCCAGGTGGCAGCCCAGACCAAGGTCACATGACAGACACATGGTCATTTGTGGTAATATGAGCCACTTCAGAAACACAGACCCCTGCTGCTTCATGGCCACAGAGCCTAACATGGCCCTCAGCAGCAGCACATGTTGGGACTTCACCATGGCCTCAGGTGGTAGGGCAGGCTACTTACATCAGGTAGTTCCTCTCCATCCTCGAATCTCCAGTTCCACCTCTCATCATGATGCTCAAACTGTTCTACTTCTCTTTTTCTCCCATCTCTTCACTACATACTTGGGTATCATAGTGGCTCCTGCCGTGGGTGGGCCACTTGGCTGGTGGGCCTCTGGGTGTCTTCCCCTGCCCATGCTGCATGACATGGCTGCAGCCAGGACTCTATACTGTGATGTTTTTTCTTTCATTGAGCAGTAATTAGTTCTATTATCAGAAAGGTGTATGAAACTTTCTAAAGTTTCTAATGTAATCCCCACATTTGTTTCAAATACACATACATACACATATACTCACATGTATGTACATGCATATGTATATAAACCCACATACATATAAACTTCACATTTGTCCTTGCCTTTAAAAGATAAAGAAATAGATGGTCATTTAGAATATTATTTTAAATTCCATTATTGACGTGGCTATTTTTAAAGAATTGACTGTGGTGTGTTTGTGCATGCACGTGTATGTCAGTATTCATCTGTAGATTTTTGGTAGAAATTATCTAGATAATTCTATTGATTTTCTACTTTCCTTTATGTCAGTGCAAATTCAAAGGGAAAAAACCGCCTGTCACATGCATTATTTTCTCTGCAGGACTTTCTGGAAACTGTCACAAAATGGATTGCTGCATAATGGTATCTTTTCTCATTTCCTCTTAGAATACTGACATAAACAGAAGTTCGTATATCTGACTAAAATGTGTTCTGTTACTGGTATATGACATGCATAATAGTTATAGTCTGTCATAAAGTCAAATAAATAAATGTAATCTGTTGTATTTAAATAGCAAAATTATATTGAATGTCCTATAAATATTTTTATTGATTATACAAAATTCCCCCAAAGTATTATAAAATGAATGTATAGCCTGCAAAGATGCAATTTCACCATCTCATAAATTAGAGTTATCTGCAGTTAATGAGCTAGCTACAGTAAACTTAAACACTGGGTTAATCATTTGCTTTAGAGTGTAGAAATGCTTGGGCTGGGGAGATGACTCAGTTGGTAACAGCAATCAATCTGCCTCTTCCTGGCAACCTGAGTTCAAATGCTCAGCATTCATGTAAATAGCCAGGTGAGGTCAGTTGCACACCTGTAACCCAGTGTGCTATGGGGAGACAGAGAAATGGGAGTATCATTGGAGCTGGCTGGCTACTGAGAGATCCTGACTCAAAGAAATAATGTAGATAGTGGTAGAGCTGATATTCTATGTCCTCCTCTGGTCTTTGTTCACCCATGGGCACATACTCACTTGCACACACACATACACACACACACACACACACACACACACACACACACACTACAGAACACACATCAGACATACACACTGCAGCATGCTCACACTCACATACTCTATACAGCACCGACATACACCACATGTAGACTACAGCAAAGTCAAATACTTTACCATACTCACACTTCTGCCTAAATACTGCAGCATACCCACACAGCCACATTACACCACCCTCACATACACCACATACATAAATATTATAGTATAGTCACATACAATACACACATGCTATACTCGGATATACCACACACATACACATATTATAGCATACTCACACAGAGTCATATTACAGCACATACTCAAACTACAGTACATTTATATGTACTAACACACACACACACACACACACACACACACACACAAACACAGAAATATACAGCCCTACCCCCACCTATCACGCACATATAACTTCAAAATTGTTTTTGAATACTTCAATAGAATGTGTACTTTTAAAACATATGAAAACCTGAAAGAAGAGTATTTTTGTGCTCCTAATTGTAATTTTAATTTTTTAACATTTAGTTTTTAATGATGTGTTTAAACATTTTAATCTCTCTTTTAGTCCGTCATCTACTGGGTAGTAGAAAAGAAAGGCTATGGGGGACGTGGACCTGTTTAGATATTGTTTTAATGGAGCAACTTTTCCCTGTGTTGTCATGAAATTGGTAGTTTAGTTTACAGGAGTCAGCAGCAGCAGCTCAATCCATTTGTAAACATTTTATGGATACACCAGCCGTCTAGGTCGGTAGGGTCAGGATGTCAAACCCAAATCATCAGTGGTGGTACTACCTAGCAGAGATACCCAGACCTCAGCCTGGGCACAACTCAGTTGGAGGGACCAGGGCCAATAGGAAAGCCAGGAAAAGTTTTCGGCAGTCCCTCTCTCAGCGAAGCAAAGATCAATGAAGATGCGAGACTAACAAGCATTGTAGAGTTAGTTCTATAAACAAGTCAAGTTCATCCTCCATCATGGTCCACTGAGTTCTATTTATAGTCCCTCCAAATATCATGTGTCCTCTATGAGTCTTGACTCAGCACATCTTGCCACAGTACAAGCATCTGTCTCAGCTGACATGACTATCAATCAGTCCATGGAAGTAGCAAAATGCTGTGGTGAGACCATCAGAAATTTTTTGATGTGTTTTTCTCTCTGGAGTCCCAACAAATGTAGCTCAACTATGCAATGTAAGGCTGACCAATACATGTGTGCTGTTAGCAAAGAATCCTTCATCACGTGTCCTTTCACATGCTTTCTGTAGCAGAACATCCTTTCTCCTGTGTCTGCTTCAGTAAAACATTCCTCCACGAGTCTTCCTGAGTCTTTTCCCTATGTCCGTCCCCTTCAGGAAAACACTCCTTTATGTGTTTGCCTCAGCAAAACACCATGTAACACAATTGACCCTCCAAAGAGCCCTTAAGTTTCTACTTCACCTACTATTAATAATGATGACTTCATTATACATATAAGTTAAAATTGTTTAAATTTATAAATAGTTTGTTCTTCATCATAACTTAGCTCACGTTGAAACTATGTTCACACTTTCTCTGTTTATTCTATTCTTTAAGCAGGCACACAATCGCAATTACATGGATCTGACTGCTGGTATTCTCCTCTCTATGGTTTGGGCAAATTCGTGGGGATGTATATCCACCAGTAGAGTATTATCCAGAACAGTCTCCAAGCCCTAAATACCTCAGTCCTCCACATGCTCCTGTTACTCATTCTCCAATTTAGGCACTGAAAACCAGGGATTTTTTTTTTCTGTCTTTATAATTTCTCCGTTCACAAATGTTTATAGGTGAAATCATAACATGTGGCCTTTCAGACTAGATGCTCTACTAATTTTATACATTTAAGTTTCTTCCATGGTTTTTCCATTCATTTACTAGAGAATATCCTAGTTGGTTCCAAGTATTGGCAATTGGGAACAAAGCTATAAAATTTTTTATGTCCAGTTGTTGCATGCATGCGAGTTTTCACCTTTGGATAGATACCAAGGAGTTTAAGTGCTGCATGATATGGTAAGAGCATGGTTTGTTTTCTGAAAAAAAAAAAATGGCACTAACACTGCAGCGAAGAAGACAATAGTGGGTGATGTCTAAACAGACGAGTTTTGGTTTCCTCATGTATAGAATGGAGACAATGTTAGGCTTTAAAAGTTGTTAAAGCCTTAAATGAGATAGCATAAGGCAAACCTGTGGCATAGGATTTGGCACATAGTAGGGCTGCAGTAACTATGAGTCTTTTCCCTAAATCCTATTAATAAAAGAGGGTTATTTTCTGAAATACAATATTGGTGCTCATAGAACAAGGTTGAATGAAAAAGAAAGCTGAATAAAAGTACTTTTAATCCTTCTGGTCTGGGCCAGAGCACTGAGCAGATCTTGGGTGGCAGCTCTGCCCCCAACCTCCAAGAACCCAGAGGAAGCAGGGATCCCAGGTGCTCGAACTCAGGCAGTATCTTAGGTAAGCAGACAGCAGGGCCCTCCCTAAACAGGGAGTAACTGGGAACCAAAAGGACCCAGGAAGTCACTCCCGGCTCCGAACACTGGTTCCTTCCGGTCTGGGCCAGAACACTGAGCAGATCTTGGGTGGCAGCTCTGCCCCCAACATCCAAGAACCCAGAGGAAGCAGGGATCCCAGGCGCTCGAACTTGGACAGTGTCTTAGAAACTAGTTCTCAGATCTGAGGCCTGGATCAGACCTCTGCCAGGTCTGCTGTTGTGTGGACCCCGGATTCCACCTGAGACATACTGGAAGGTCCACTCAACCCAGAGCCACAGAGGAACAACTGAACTCAGAGCGTCAGACAACATATCCTGAGATATTCTAGGACACCCAGAACAGCAGACTGTAGTAGCTGGACTACTACCTTGGAGGCACCATATCCTGAGGCATCCTAGAGGTACCACTATAATCAGTGCAGCTGGAAAAGATCACCGAGACATCTGGACCCCTAGGAGATCAGACACAAGCTAGATAACTAGAAAGACAGGCTTCAGTCAGAGACAGCAAGTACAGGCAGCACTAGAGTTAACCAGATGGCAAAAGGCAAGAGCAAGAATGTAAGCAACAGAAACCAAAGTTACATGGCATCATCAAAACCCAGCTCCCCCATCAGAGCAAGCCCTGAACACCCCATCACACCAGAAAAGCAGGAATCAGAATTAAAATCACTTCTCATGATGATGATAGAGGGCTTTAAGAAAGACATAAATAACACTCTCAAAGAACTTAAGGAGAGCACTGGTAGACAGATAGAAACCCTTAAAGAGGAAACACAAAAATCCCTTAAGGAATTGCAAGAGAATGCAACCAAACGGGAAAAGGAATTAAACAGAACCATGCAGGATCTAAAAATGGAAGTAGAAACAATAAAGAAATCACAAAGGGACAATACCCTGGAGATAGAAAACCTAAAAAAAAGATCAGGAGTCATAGACACAAGTATCACCAACAGAATACAAGAGATGGAAGAGAGAATCTCATGTGCAGAAGATACCATGGAAAACATTGACACAACTGTCAAAGAAAATGCAAAATACAAAAAGCTACTAACCCAAAACATACAAGAAATCCAAGACACAATGAGAAGGCCAAACCTAAGGATAATAGGTATAGATGAGGGGGAAGACTCCCAACTTAAAGGACCAGTAAATATCCTCAACAAAATTATAGAGGAAAACTTCCCTAACCTAAAGAAAGAGATGTCCATAAATATACAAGAAGCTTACAGAACTCCAAATAGTTTAGACCAGAAAAGAAATACTTCCCGCCACATAATAGTCAAAACATCAAATGTACAAAACAAAGAAAAAATACTAAAAGCAGTAAGGGAAAAAGGTAAAGTAACATATAAAGGCAGACCTATAAGAATTACACCAGACTTCTCACCAGAGACCATAAAAGCCAGAAGATCCTGGACCGATATCATACAGACCCTAAGAGAACACAAATGCCAGCCCAGACTACTATACCCAGCAAAACTCTCAATCATTATTGATGGAGAAACCAAAATATTCCATGACAAATCCAAATTTACACAGTATCTCAACACAAATCCAGCACTTCAAAGAATAATTGGTGGAAAACTCCAACACAAGGAGGGAAACTACAACCTAGAAAAAGCAAGAAAGTAATCTTCCAAAAACCCCAAAAGAAGAGAGTTACACAAACATATCTCCACGGATGTTAGCCCAAAAGCTTGGATTATCGAAGACTCAACCCACAGACCACATGAAGCTCATGAAGAAGGAAGACCAAGAGGGGATGCCTCAGTTCTACTTAGAACGAGAAATAAAAATGCTCAAGGGAGCAAATAGGGAAACAAAACATGGAACAGAAACTGAAGGAGGGGCCATCAGGAGACCTTTCCACCTGGGTATTCACCCCATGTACAGTCACCTAATCTAAACACTGTTGTGGATGGCTGGAAGTGCATAATGTGAGGAACATGATATAGCTGTCTCCTTAGAGGTCAGCCAAAGACTAACACACTCAGAGGACAATGTTCACAATTAACCACTGATATGATCAGGGGTTTCCCAATGGAGAACTTAGTGAGAGGACTGAAGGAGCAGAAAGGGTTATTGACCCCAGGTGGAAAGCAACAATACCAAACAACCAGAGCCCCCCCAGGGTCTAAACCACCAGCCTGGGAACACATAGGGAGGGACCCAAGACTCCAGAGGTATATGTAGGGGAGGATGGCCCTGTCAGACATAGGTGGGAAAGGAGTTTCTTGGTCCCATAAAAAAAAAAATGAATGAAAAATGAATGAATGAACACACAGTGGGGGGGGGATGTGAGGGCGGGGAGGGGATAGTGAGGGGGGTAGGTGTGGTCACTGCCTCATAGAAGCATGAGGAGGGGGATGGGATAGGTTTCTGGGTGGTGGGAGGAAGTAGGCTAAGGGGATAAAATCTGAAATGTAAATACTACAACCAATTTTAAGAAGCGGGAAAAAAAAGTCTTCAGAACCAACATCTTTAAAAAAAAATGTCAGCCCCCTGGGGGTGGAAATTTTTTTTTCTTTTTTCTTGATACTAAAACTTGTTCTGAGAATTGTATATTGCAGAATACACAGCCTTGGTGTATCTACTCATCAAGCAAACTGAGCAGACCTGCCCAAACCTCTGATGTCCTGGAATTCTATCTGGATTCAGTGAAGACACAGCATCAGAGGCTTATCAACTTACTCTTCCCCCCACCCCTCTTCTAAAATCTCAATGCCCTTAATCAGCTTGAAGAAGTTAAAGAAGAGTCAGCGCCCCTATTCCCTGAGCTTGGGGACTAATGTGGTTAATAATGGTCTGTCTTTCTAGGGACAAGTAGTGGTTTTGTTGGAACAGGGGGGGATTAGCTAGGACTTATTGCATAGCCATAACCTACTGGTAGAAATCTGCATAATTATTATCAAGATGAAGTTATAAATTCTTAAATGGTACAAAATTTACTTTGATCTCAAATTTAAGGTTTTCATTGGTACGAGCCTCTTATTAACATAAAAATGAGATGAATATTGATACACTCATGGGCATTGTGCCTGTATAACACATTTAGGAATACAATGCCTAGACCCAGCCCTTTTTTAACTTTTTTAACTGATTTGGGATGGTTAACCTATGAGTTAAGGGACTATAGCAAATTCATATTTTTGAGTTTATTGTTAGGGTGCTTTCCATATTTTACTTAGAAATAGCCGAGAGTAGTGAACAGACAACAGTCCAGGTTACCTTACATGGATAGTTGGTTTTCAAAACATCAGAAATCCATTGAATTGATGCTACAAATATTTATATATTAATGTCCATTCTGATTAGAGACCTGTCTGCTCCTGACAGCTTCCTGTCGTGGATTCTAAGAAGAAATTGAGCATCCTTGGAGTTACTCCAGTTGTGTGGTAACAGCCACTAGGCAAGAATTGCCTCTCTCCATCTACAGACAAATTACTGTCCAGAAAAGGACACACATGCAGAATAGTCGACTGATTATATCTGCCTAGACAGAGTAATCAGTCCTTAATCCTGCATCACCAAGGTCTGTCAGATGATTCTGGGCCAGAAGGCTGAAGATTTGATGCTCCAACGTTCGGTAGTATAGGGGCTTTTCAGGTGTTCAGAGGTCTCTATAAATTGGCTAAGTTTTAGAAGCTATGCTTTGTGCTTCCCACAATTATAGTTAACTCAGTGATTCTGGATTTCTGACGGAGTTGAAAACTTATAGCTATTCACCGTAAGAGAAAAGATTTGAGTGGATGGTAGTCAGCTGACATTCATCCTAAAGCCAGGTTCAGAACTAAATGTTTTAGTTAGGATAGATGACAGAGGTGCTGGTTAGTCAACAAAATGATGGACTGGGTATTAGGACTATCTTGTACCTCACTGGTACAAATTGGCATAATTATGCTCTAATTGTATTTTGAGAGAAAAGTTTCATTTTAACAGGAAGGGTGATGTGTAGGAGGAGCTAAGGTAGGAGGAGTACTGAGAGCAAGAAAAGGAGTAAGAAGAGGAGGAGAAGAAGGATAGGAGAAGCTAGGTGATGAAAGAGAGAAAGAGGGGGGAGACAGGGAGGCAGATATTCATGTATCTCCACCAGTCAAAGATAGTTGTTATATCTAGGTCGGTCAGCGGGTTACACCTCTGATTGAACAATTCCAAACTTATAACACTTATGATTAACATTATTAAAAAAAAATGTATAAATGCAAAAAAGAAAAGGGGGCATGTGATAGGGGTTTTCTAAGGGGGGTTGGGGGGGAATGGGGAAAGGGGATGGCATCTAAAGTGTAAATAAAATATCTAATAAAAAAATATTTTATAAAAAAAAAAAGTACTTTTAAAAACCAATAAAGACATTCTCTTCCCATAGTCCCTGGGCCAGGCACACAGTGATCAATAATTTGGGTAGATAATTAGGATTTTAAAAAGCAATTTAGTGATTGCTCCACTTCAGGTTCCACCTCTTCTATGCTCTTTTACATCCTTTATGTCAGCGCTCTGCTCACATTCATTGTAATTATAGGTTTACTGAAGGATACAAAGGAAAATTTTGCAGCTACTATTTGGAGAGTGGTAGGTAGTTTTGATAGTGTCTAGAAGACTATACCTTTTAGGGATCTGGTGCATTTTTAGTTCATGGGAGCCAAACAAACATGTATTGTGCAAACTCTGATACTCCATATGACATATTGCATTGACAGAATGACTGTGGCCACAGGAAGGCTTATGTGGGAAGAGCAGCATGCTTGACTATTTATGTCAGTTCTAGGTACAGCAAGAGAGATGCTCACATGCTATGCTTTTCTATTTCATATATGGGGGTTAGCTATACCAAAGGAAAATAAATGGAACAGAGAGGAAAAAAAAAACAGCAGGTGAAATCCAGACAGTTAATAGAAGTTAATACAGATTTATAATTTAGTGGACTCACAGTTCTTAGGTCCCATTTATATAAGACAACTTTTCATTCCCCTCCCAAGAAGTATCCCTGGTTGAGAGGTTTTAGTAGCCATGCCTTGGAGGGGTCTTAAGGGAATTTTATTTTTATTGCTAGAGGTTTTGCAGCCGTAGTAAAGAGCATTAATAAGATTTTGTTCCCGTGTTGGAGAATTTGCTCATTTTGTCTCTCACTAACAGCTAAGCCCACACTGGTTGCCTCTTATTTTCTGACCTCTTATAGAGCAGAAGGATTTCTAAAACTGCTTACCTCACATTGCTTTCTGACCATCCCCCCTCCACAAGGACCAGTGATCAAATTTAAGTTTTACAGATTATAAAAATATAATCCTAATGGGATCTCAATACATCAAAATTATAATAATGACAAACAGCCATTTTGAGGAAAAATATAAACATGGGATGATTTCCAATAAACTTGTGTTAAATACCCAATAGTTTCTGAGAGAACAGACAATATTGAAGGATTCTAAGATCATTCATGGACAGATCTTCTGTTTTATTGATGTAACCACCGACATGTAGACAGTTAATGATCCTCTGGTTTTAGTGAATTAGAGAAGTGCTTTCTGAAAATGGCATTCAAGACTTTTAGAATAAGAATATTCTCCAGAAACATGACTATACCTTAGCTGGGCCATAAATGAGATGGTGTTTTATGTTGTGATGGGTAGTTTCAATTGCTAATTTGATGAGATCTGACATCACCTAGGTAACAAACTTCTATGCATACCTCAAGGGGTTAGCTTTGAGATAGGCCTGTGAGGGATTATTTTGATTAGGTTATCTCTGGCAGGATGGACCTTGAAGCCAAATTTCTCTCTCTCTCTCTCTCTCTCTCTCTCTCTCTCTCTCTCTCTCTCTCTCTCTCATTTAATTTCTTTTTTGAGACAGGGTTTCTATGTGTAGCCCGGAATTTGTTCTGTAGACCAGGCTGGCCTTGAACTTGGAGACCTGCCTGTCTCTGCCTCCCAAGTGCTAGAAGGCATGTGCCACTACTACTTGTTTTTATTGCTCTAAAATTGCTCTTGTTAGAGTATTTCATCACAGCATCACAGAAGTAACTAAGCCAATATGTTGAATGCTCTGTAAGGTTTACCTAACTTAAAATGTAAAGGTTGAGATGGACCATTCAGAAGGTCTAATCAGGGAAGAACTTTAGACTAATTAAAATTAACTTCAAATGGCCAATCTCTTTGTTATAGCAAGAAAGACCATGGAACAAATGAAAGGAGAGCTGAAAAATCAAACAGCTGGGATTGAGGGAGTTCGGGGACATAAACTCTGTTCCTAAAATACAGTTCTTTGGATTAGAGTATGGAAATAGAAATAAACTAAAAATAAGACAAAACTGACATTCAATGAATAATAAACCAATTAGGAAAATATTGCCATAATCTTTGCTGGTGAGAAAATAAAGAAGATGACACCAAGTAAGAGACATGGCCAGTGGTAGAAGTCTCCTAGGTGTGCCCGGAAGTTTCTGTAGAAGTTCAGAAAGGAAACAAGGCAGGACTTGGGGTTTTAGAAGAATCAGATGGTGTCAGAGCATAGTGCATGGCAGGACCACTCTAGGAATAGAAGCGGCATTCTTGTGGTTATCTGCTCTGGTAATGGGGAAGAGACTCATGTCCCTGTGTTTTGGGCCTTTGGTACTTACTAGTTCAAAGATCTTCATGGCTTTTTCACTTCCTGGACAAGAGAAGTACAGTTGACACATCCTAGAATGGTCTTTGAAACCTGGTACCAGCCTCAAGGGACAGTAAGAAGGCCCAATGTCATTTTCCTATTCAATCAATCTACAACCTCTTATTAAAAGATGCCAGAAATTCCATTACATTGATAGGACATGCAAGGTGATGGTGATCACAATGATCATGATGACAATGATGGTGGACATAGGCACTCCCATGCACTGTGCTCCCACTGACTCCAGCCCTCATTCTGTAGCTAATACTAAACCTCTGAAGCAGGCATGGTCACAAGCACTGCATCTGTGACATGTGCATCCAGGCCACAGAACAGAGACTCAAACAGCAGCTTTGCCACTATCTATGTAACACAGCAAGACAGCCTGAACTCCAGCAGCCTTAGTACCTAGTCTACACAGTGGGAATGAGCCAAATGGTGGTGAGTTAAAGAAGGGTCTTTCACAGTGCCTGGCTTCTAGTACATTCGCAGATAGATTCATCTCCTCACCACATGCCCAATTCTTTCTCTTCCCTTTGGACTCAAGATGTTTTTGTCAAGTAGAAACAACATGACCGAGAACTCCTCCTCCTCCTCCACTGTTCTAATCTTTTATTTATGAAATGTTTGTGAGGCTTGCAGTTATTGAGAGGAAATCCCATGGTATGCAGCTCAGGTGTATTCTACTCAGGAAAGCCCTGAGGTCTCACATCCTGGAGGGACTGAGCAACATAACCTGCTCATGAGTCCTGAGGAGTGTTGGTGTGGATAACTTTGGAATGGGTAAGAAATTTCAAATCATTGCTTACACTGAATAACACAACCTTGTGTGCTTGAAGCTTCAGACACTGAAAGAAATGCAGGGTTTAAAACAAGGTTCTAAATTACCTCCCTACCCCAAAGTTCTAGAGAAAGAGGAGTCTGATGACTTCAAGTCAAGGAATATTGAGATAAACAAAGAAAATGTCTTCTGTGCAGATTCAGTGGCGTAAATGAACGTGCATGCTTGTAGATGTGTGTGTGTGTGTGTGTGTGTGTGTGTTCTCTTTGCAACAACTGTTTGCAAATGTGCATAAGAGCGACCTATGGCCTGTTGACAGCAGAACATCACCAGAATCTTGTTCTTACTGAATACACTAATGGTATATTAGTTACAAATGTCAACTCGGTTTATCACAGATCAATAACTCATTATATGCTCAGAATATACAAAAATCCAATATGAATCGGGTTGGTGTCACATCTAAGTATTCAAATCTCATACCAATATAGACTTGTCAGTCATGTGACTCCCCACTTCTCTTTCCTAGACTAGCACTGGAGATTAAATATACTGTGCATTTTCTTAGAAATAGATTTTTTTTTAAAACATCATTTGACAGTTTTGACAGAGAAAAATATGGATTGATATTTTTGAGATTTTCATTAAGCAAGTCCTATGTATTTCTCTGTGTACACACAGGTGTATGTTTGTGCCTCCTGCCCACCTCTTTTGTAGGTAAAAGTCATCAGAGGTTCTAATAAGATGATACAGCCTAGCTCTGTCAACAACAAATCTCTCCCAACTGGTTTTTACCTAAGATGATTCTTGGTGCATTGTGAAGGATATGAAGATGCCTAGACTTTTGCTACATTGTTTACTTTATAGCCTGTTAGAGCCTGAGCTGTAACTTTACTGAATACAGTATATTACTATTCTAGTGAGAATCTTAAAGGCAAAGAAAATCATACTACCTTTTCTCTAGTTCCTGTCTGCATTTGAAAATGCAAAATCTAGGCTTGGCATTGATATTCCAAACTAGCCTGAGTTCACAGAACTTTGAATCACACCAGACACAGCCAAGGAACTTCATGGAGGGTGCCCACTAAAACCTGACCTCCTAGTGACTCTGCCTCTTTGTGTACCTTGGGTCTTAAGCCCAGGAGACACATGCCAGATATGAAGCTGTCAGTCAATGAATAAAACATCTCTATTCTCTTAATATTCTCTTTAGTTTTGTCTAGAGCAATGCCTACACAAAAGTCGGCCATTTTGGGGGCGGGGCTCAGATTCTGCCTCTGCAGGTGGCATATATTGCTTCTAACTTAGTAAGAACAACAGCAACTCTAATTGATGCAGATGTGTTTTAATTACAAACCTTCCCTGCTTCTCTCCTTTGTCAATTTCATATGAAGATGCTTCCTATTTGAGAAAAGCTGCTATGTTCATCCTGAACCCTACTGAAAATTAAAAACAAAATGAAACACAGAACAACAACAACAACAACAACAACAACAACAACAACAACAAACCTTGCACTTGATTGGCCATAGCAGACACATGCATTGATCTTTTTATGGCTAGACTGTTCATATTCATGTGAGCATAAGAAAAATATTGCAAAATTGTATCAGATGAGTGAACACATGACTCAACCACAGGCCTGTGAACCTGATGGCTACAGGCAGGAGGTATGGGATCCACTCAGACTGCCTTGCACTGGCCAGAAAGGGGCAGGTATGAGGCATTGGGAGTTTCTTGCATAGCCAAGGAGTGGTAAGATTTTAAAAACAAAACAAAACAAAACCAAAGAAAACAAAAGTTTGGGACGTTGAAGTTGGACTAGGAACAGCTTTTTTTGTTTCTGTTTTAGCCTTTCTCCAAATTGTCTCATTTTGCAGCTCTGGAACTCATTATGTACTCCAGGCTGGCTCTGAACTTGCCATGATTCTCCTGCCTCAGCCTCCCCAATGTTGGGTGACAGGAATGATCCACCATACCTGGCTTTCAAGTTCCATTCAAAATGTAAAAAATAGCTATTTTAGTGATGCATAAGGACCATGTTTATGGAAGTACTCTATGATACTTGAATGTATTAAAATGTTCAAAATAGGACAAACACTCTATATCTACATATATATATATATATATATATATATATATATATAAATTTTATGGTAGAAATATTTAATATCACTTCTTCTAGCATTTGAGATACACACTCTGTGGTACCATAGCACACCAGAACTCTTATCCTTGTCTGCATGTAACTTAGTAGCCTTTGGTCAGCCTCTGCCCTCCCTTCCTCCCTCCCTCCACATTGCTCTCTCAGTCTCTGGAAACTGCCGTTCTATTCCATGAGACTGACTTGTCAATATTCTAGACAGGAGTGAGATCATGTGACACTTGTCTTTCTGTGCCTGACCTAGTTCACAAAGCATCCTGATTTCCAGTTCCAGTCACTATGTCATGAATCGCATGGGCTTCATCCATTTATGGGACCCACTATTCTCTAGTCTGTGCCTCCCACATTTTACTTATCTGTTCAGCTGATGAATGCCTTGCTGCTTCCATATCATGGCCACTGTGCATAGTGCTACAGTAAATATGGAAGTGCAGATGTGTTTTCCACACACTGACTTCATTTCCGTTGGACACACACTCAGTAGAGAGACTGCCAGATTGTATGCGGGTTCTATTTTTAACTTTCAGAGGGATTTCCACACCACACTGTTTCACATTCCTAGCAGCTGTGTGCCAAGGCTCCTCCCTCTCCAGAGCTCTGCCAGCACCTGTTATCTTTTGTCTTCGTGATAGCTGCTGGTTTTCAGTTACATCTCCCTGATGATTAGTGACGTACGGCATTTTCTTCTAAGTTCTTAGCCATTTGCACATCCCATCTTGAGAAATGTCTACCTGAGTCACACATTTTATAATTGTGGGACCTTTTTTGGGTCTGATTTTGCTTCTGATATTTATTTAGCTATTGAGTTTCAAAGTTTTTTACACCCATGGATCAGACTGAGGTAGACTCTATAAACTTTCTACTGTTATATATACAATTTTGTGGAGGCACACTATCTGGTGGAAAGTGACAATAGCATTTGGGTTCTACTGAGGCCATCATGAACTATTTTCAATGTGGTACATACCTGTTTGCACACTAGTTCTTGGATTCCTCTCTAATATTGTCTGACTAGGCAGTTATTGCATAGAAGCCTAAGGATGAACTTTTTCTAACAAGATTCCAGGAGACTCTACCACAGCCAAGCTTGAGGCCCAGAATCCAGGATCATGGCTATAAATGGATGGACGTTTCCAAACCCAATCCATCTACACATTAGACTTTTCTGGATAGCTTTGAAAAAAATGTCTCTAACTATTTTTATGTTTTTAAATACTAGGTGATTCTAAGGACACACACACACAATTGAGTACAACCACTTTAGAAGTTACAGGATTTCAGGGTGAGCTTAAGGTATGAAGGGGTTGATGGGTACTGGCGACTCCCTTCCCTTTTAATTGTTTAGATAGTGAATATTTCCTTCCATTATGTTATAAATATTGTATTTATCTAATTGGGCTGTCATAGCAAAGAGAAGGTGTCTTACAGAGCAAGAATTATATCTCATAATGACAAAGTCCAGAAGCTTAAGACCAAAATTTCTGGAAGGTGGGTTCCTTCTGGGGACTCTGAAGAAACAGTCTACTCTAGGCTTCTCCCCTTAGCTTGTGAATGCTGTTCTCTCTCTCTCTCTCTCTCTCTCTCTCTCTCTCTCTCTCTCTCTCTCTCTCTCCATGGTATGCTCTATATGGGGGATGGGAGATCTCTGTCTTTAAATTCCTTTCCTTGGTGCACACAGCAGCCATATAAAATTGGAGTCTACTGTGATAGTCTCAGCTTAACTGTATTATCTCTCATCAAAAACTTTAACTCCAAATAAAATTATATTCTGAGAAACTGAAGTTATGGCTTCAATAAATGAATTTTGTTTCTATTGGGGGAAGACAGCAGAGGGATGTCTATCCTTCTATCACTGATATTATTTCTAAAATTAAGACTGTCTGAGCATAGGAGAGATAAAGCCTCTATTCCATTCCCATATCAAACAAAATGGTTTGTTTTTTTTTTTTTTTTTTACTATTTATTTGTTTGTTTTGGTTTTATGAGACAAGGTTTCTCTATGTAGCCCTGGATGTACTGGAATTCACTTTGTAGACCAGGCTGGCCTTGAACTTAGAGATCTACCTGCCTCCCAAGTGCTGGGATCAAAGGCCTGTACAATCACACCCATTTCAAGTGCTCTTTCTAATCACAAAAAAAAATAGTCTGTAAGGTCCCTTTTCACTGTATGGCACAGGATCTCAAGTTTTTACAGTGATTTTGAGTCAAAGGTTGCACTACACCAGAATGAACACTTGGGCCATTGTTGTTCAATCAAAGACTAGTGCTGGTGCATGTTGCCATGAACCCATCAATGGACACCAGTAATTATTTCTGCACAGATCCCAAGAAACCATGCATATCCTTCCTAGCTTAGATGACAAAGAAGTCTCCAAGATGTATACATGGCTTTACTATACTCTCAGAGAGCTTGGCTATGCACTGGAGAGTCAGGCCTAATGAATTTTTGCTTTTTCTAAATATAATGTATTTTAATGTAATGTGACAATATTTAAGCTGTGGGACAAAGTCACTTCCACAACTTAATTCTCTATGCTGAAGTAGCACTGTCAACCAAATACTTGGAGATTATTTTTAGGCAGAGAAAAAACTGTATAGTCAGCAAGCAGACCTTAGCATGATCATTTCCGTGTTGTCAGAATATAACTGGTATAGTACCCTGGTGTGTCCACAGTGGGAAAGGAAAACTAAAATAAATGATGTTTTCACCCATGAGATGCATAAAGGTAAAGGCAGATTTGTGAGAGCATGAGTGTGAGCATGTGCATGTGCATATGTGTGCATGTGGGTGTATACTTGCCTGTCTGATGTTTCATTGATAACTAAAAATATGGAAAATTGAGCCAAAACCTGGATTAAAAGAAAAACAAACCTTCTGACTAGTTTTGACTATTTTGTACAGTGGATTTCTGTGAGTTCTAGACACTCTGGCCATGTTCCTCCTCCTCCTTCTCTTTTTAAAAAACAAGGCATCACTATACTGCCTAGGTTGGCCTCAAACTCATGAACTCAAGTGATTCTTCCACCTCAGCCTCCAGAGGAGCTGGGACTGAAGGTATGTGCAGCCAGGTAACTCACCTTGCATTTCTGCAGCAGCCTAGGCTCCTTCGGGTCTTAGTTTTTGCCTTTACTGTGCCATCTGCTAGCTATTCTGGTCTAGAGCAGTTTTGCTAACCCAGAGTTCATATATATATGAAAATTGATGATTTTCTTCTATCGTCCCATGTGCATAGCTGCCTTTGCCATTTTTATTTTATAAAAGCAGTTCACATCTTGTGTGTTCTCCATTGGTCTCTTGGCTTCTCTTTCCCCTAGAGCAGAGTTCCTATGAAAGCAGTGACTGTGAAATGAGCACCTTGTACACGGGGAGCACTCAATTCAGACATATATATATATATATATATATATATATATATATATATATATATTCCATTGCCCCATTGCCCACTTGGACATTTCACTAAGCAATGACTGTGGGCTTAGTTCTACCTGAGAACCTCCTATTTATAATGGAAAACTGAAATCCATCTTTTACAATAGATGGGATCAGAACTGTTTGCTGAAGAGGAAGTTAATGACTTGTTCAAGATTAAATAAAGTTCTACAAGACTTAACATTAGATTAATCATTTTTCTACAAGTCCCTGTTTTCTCTGTGCCAATGAGAATGGCACAGAGGGCAGCATTTGCACTGCCCACCACCTTCGGTCACGGTAGGTCTATGGAACAAAGGGTGCGCTGTGGCCTCCCTTCTTTACAAGAAATGGCTGCAGGGGTTACTAGAGTGGCTCATACAGACCTGGAGCCATCAGGCTGATGAGAACTTGAGAATTCTCGAATCCCAATTTCCAAAGGAAAGCATAGTAACTTTTAATAGACAGACCTGAAGACAACACTTAAATGATTGAAGTTTACATAACTAAGAACACATGCCGATGCCAAGTGCCTCGTGATACGGTGCTCTGTGATGGCTAAATATTGTCTTTAGTATTTTGAATAAAATATTTATTTTCACTTAATTATGAGACAGAAATGCCAAATTGAGACATATTCTAAAAAATAAGGAGCCAGTATTCTTCACAAGCATGGTGGGCCTGAGGAAGAGTCTAAAGTTAGAGGAGATGATGGACACATGTCAGTCAAATGCAAGATGGATCCCAGATTAAGTCCTGAAACAGTAGGACATGGTGGGCAGTGAGTATATGCAAATAAGGAGTGCAGACATGTTCACAGGCTGTATCACTGCTAATTTTTAAGTTTTGATAATTATACTCTGTGGCCATCTGAGATTTCAAAATGAGGGTGAAGTTGAATAGAATATCATGTATATCTATGTATACTTTTTGTCTTGGCATTTAAATTATTACAAAATATAATCTTAAAGTATAGCAGGGGTTCTACCAAAATTATTCAACTTCTAAAAACTAAAGTTCAAACAAAATCCTAGTAAGGTGAATTCAGAACAAAGCTTACTTGTAAGTCGATGACTCTATAAGTTATGGCCACCACTGAGTCTTTGGGTGATACCTCAGGTTGTTTATTGGACTCTGAATACACATGTGGTAATGCTTTGTCATGAGTTGGTTTGTTCCTTCTAAAAGGAAAAGCATTTGTGAGCTGCATAGAGCATTTCTGCACACTGAAACAAGCTGCCTCGGGCACCCTCACCCCCATTTCTAAACACAGTCTGGAAGAATGAGGAATTCTTTGTGGGGAAAAGTGAACAAACTCTGAAATGAAGTCAGGAAGGGGTGCAGTAGGCTCCCTTCCCCATTTCACTTCCTGCTGTTTTAGTTGCTATAGTTCATAAGAATAAGGCTGAGTCCAGTACAGTCCCATCCATGGAGAGAAAAAGGTCACAGTCGTGTAACTTTTATTGTGGTACTTTTAATTGTTTAGTTTTATTATTTGTTATTGTTAATATTTTCTTGTATCTAATTCATAAATTAAATTTTATCAGAGTATGTATGTTTTTGAGAGAACATATATAGGAGGACAGTATTGCCCACAGTTTCCAGCATCCACTGGGGGAACTCACTGGAGCCCAGTGCAAAGGAGAATATACAGTGTAATGATTGCCCATTTCACCCTTTAGCTCCCAAGATTCATGGCTGCTTTTTTTTTTCTGTGTCACTAAAGACTAATGTGTAATATTCTTCCCCTGTATTTATCATATTCCCAAAATTGGCCATGAAAGGTTTTTGAATAATCTGATTATGATGTGTCCTCTAGATGCAAAGTAAAAAGGGAAATGGATGCTGGGCCACATGCTTATAGTCCCAGACACTTTGAAGGGTAATGCAGGAGGATTTCTTGAATCTGTGAGTTAAAGACCTGCAACATGACAGTGAATCCCTGTCAGAAAAAAACCAAACCAAACCAAAACAGAAAACAATGCCCCCAACTCATAGGCTTCATGTCGAGCTTTCTTATAGAGACAATGGTTTCCTATTTCATCTGGCCTAGAACTTCATAAGTAGGTAGGTATGTCATGGACAACATAGATTGGTATGGATAGTGGGGTCCGAGCCTCTAACTGTGTTAATAAGGGAATGGAAGCACATAGCCATGAAGGTGATTTGAAAAGGAGAGCCAGTCTGCCACACTGTGTAGGGTATGGAAGCATTCTACCCTAAAGCCTTGATTCCTCTGCTCCATATCACATTTCTAGTTGCCTACGAAGCACTCAAAGAGCTGAGAGCAGAAAGATATAGTGGTGAGCAAATTCATGCATACACTAACACCAAGCCAGTGCTCAGGAAAGGCCTGCAAAGGGGAAGAGGCATGGATGGTGTGAGGCACTGCTTAGAAATAGGGAATTTACCCCATTTGTTAGAGCACCATCAGAGCAACTGAGAAGAAATTACGATTTTAATTTTTAGTTATTGTGTTAGGAATCGAACCTATAGCTGTGTGTATGCTACACTTACATTGTATTATTGAGTTGTGCTCTTAGGCCTTAATGTATAATTCTTAGACCCTAGACCCTTCCTTATATGTTCAGAACCTTCGGGGTGAGTTGGGTTGTTTATTAAAACCTGATTGAAGAGACTATTCTTTACCTATCCAGTGACACAGGAAATTCCTAGCACTCTAGTCTTAGAAGTTGATAGAGAGAACGACCCAGGGACCTGTCTGTTTCCTAATGCTGACCAACTCACTGAGCTATAGGGTCAGACTATAAAAAGCTAGCCGACTGAGCAAGTGCAGCAAAACTCCTCAGGACTCACACCACCTGGTTGGCATATTTTTATGAGTATCTAATCACAAAGGAACTAAACTAGCATCTAGGAACTCAGCTTCCCCTGAACAGATCACCAAAAAGCAAGGTAGCCATGAAGATGAAATTCAAAACACACACACACACACACACACACACACACACACACACAGAGAGAGAGAGAGAGAGAGAGAGAGAGAGAGAGAGAGAGAGAACCACCAAAAAGCAAAAAGCAAGGTAGCCATGAAAATGAAATTCAAAACACACACACACACACACACACACACACACACACACACACACACACAGAGTGATTGAGAGAGAGTGAGCTAGAGAGAGAGAGATAGAATCACCAAAAAGCAAGGTAGCCATGAAAATGAAATTCAAAACACACACACACACACACACACACACACACACAGGACGGAGCTTAAAATTCCACATACAAATGTATTGTTGAGCAAGGGAGATGTGAGCAGATACCACTGACAAGCTCAGCAGTAAACAACCAACTTATTTTTGTTTTGAGGGATGGGAAGGGCATTGTGTCCACACCCCTTCTTTCTACACGTTCCTTATCCCGCGTGAGCATTTAAGGAATAGAAAGTCCATTGTGCACGCTGTGATTCAATATGGCTTATCTATGACTCAGAATTGGGTTACTCTGTCTTAGCCAACTTGCACAGCCAGGCAGGACTCATTTTCTTTGCCTTCCTCTGTCTTTATTTCCTTTTGAAAAGTCCTTTCAGCCCACCAGATATGCATGTGACTCATTTGCTGAGCTGAGGTATATGGGTAATTTGTGATTAGAAACCCTGCTCAAGGATTCTTACTAAGTGTATGGGCTGTTAGCTTTAGGGACCTCCGGCATGCCCTGATCCTTCTTGCAGGAAACTCAGACAGTCTGGTGGGTTGTCAGCTACATCTCGAAATGGTACACTAAGAACTCAGAAGTGCCATGCCATCTTCCAGGGAGTCCATGGAAGAAATTTGGCTTCCCGGGTGTTTCTCATGCACATCACTCTGAATCACAGATATAAGCTTGGAAAGTACCTTAAAGGGCTACTCTCTTTTCTGTCTGTCTGAACTTGTCATTGTCTTTACCAAATCCTCCCAGGTCTTTTGCAACCTCAGAGAAAGCTCTGTGTGTGTGTGTGTGTGTGTGTGTGTGTGGTGAGAATTATATGCACTTTCATGCCTTTAATACTGCTCAGTGTATCCATAAATATATCCACATATCCCCAATAGAAACATCAGATTGTTGACTCTATTAACTCACTATAGCTTCAAACCCTATTTTCTAGCCTCATTCGTATCCATTGTTTTGACTACAACACAATATGTAACATAGATTACATATGTACATATCTTACATATGTGGTTTATTCAGTGAGTTTAGATCTCACTCCACTGCCATCAAGCCTCTTAGGTCCAGTCTTATCTTGGTTACCTATACTTGAAAAAAAAAACAGGGAAATATCAAATTTGGAATATTTTAAATTTTGATCACAGGTTGATTTCCTTTATCTTCTGTTCTCTAAATAATCTGATCGCCTTGACTATTAGGATCAATATGACAGGAAATGCAAATAAGAAACCCTGCCATTCAGCTGTGAGTTTTCCCTGTTCCCACAGAACTCACAAAATTCACTGGTTTTTCCCCTCAAGTTCTGACTTCCATTTTGCGGTCTGTCACCTGCTGTCAGCTTGTGTTGCCTGGGTTTCTCTTCTATTTTCCAACAGTGTTTAGGTTCCTTTTTCTGGGGCTCTTATAATATTACTTCCTTTTAAAAACCATTCAGTAAGCGTCCTTTATTTTTACAATAAAAGCAATCACTTCACATAGTTTTAGAGACCTCCCACATGTGGCTTACAGTACATTTTTCAGTTCCTTCAGTAAGTCATGCTATATACCGCTCTATCTGGAACATTCTGCTCTGCCACTCTCTACTACTTCCAAGTCATTTTTTCTTTTAAGACTACAGTGTAAATGTCACTGCTTGGAGGTGTGGAAGTCATCTTCAGACAATTTTGCACCCCAGCACAGTTTTTCCTATCACAACACCTGGCTTGATAAGTGAATTCTACTACTTTAGAGGACTGCTTCATTAGTGGGTTCTGTGTACTGTGACACAGGCAGGCATCCCCATAGATACAGTACCTAGTATAGTGGCAGCTAGAACAGGTGTTCAGAATTTTCCCATGGAAGGAACAAAGTGCTTCTGTCAAAATTTATGTTTCTAACATTGTTCAGTGCCTAAGACTTTCTTTATGAATATTTAAACTGTCATTATTAGCAATATAATAGGTGTATATCTATGAATATATGTATATACACACAACACACACATATAAAATAAACATAAATATGTTTATATATTTATATAATATATAAATATTTTATATTTATATACATATGTATGTATATCTGTATGTATATTTGAGACAGAATGCTGTTATGCAGTCCACAGACTCAGCTTCCCAAGTATGCCTGGCTCACCAATTTTAATAAGACTATCATTTGGTTGTTCATTAAAGGGATGGACACACATGTTGAAGTGATGATAAGGTCATGTCCTGAAAGATACTTGATTTGTGATTGGAGAACCAGAGGCACTGGGAGAGTGGCAGATGAAGAGAGAAGTAACCTTTGGGATTAGCCTCTGAACCTCACCAGATAGTGAATTTGCACGATGCCTTTTCTTCATCTATGATGTTAGTGGCTTAGGTAGATGCACAAACACTGAATTTGTGTGTGTGTGTGTGTGTGTGTGTGTGTGTGTGTTTGGTATGAACATGTTACACATTTTAAAGATGGTTTTTTTTTTTGAGCATTGCATACTATGTAGTATGGATTTTTCCTTTTATAGTATTTGTTGATGGTCTGACCATGATTAGATGCCCGATATTTCCTGTCTAGGAATGAAACTACTATCCACTGAATCCATTAAACTTTCAGAAGTTTTGAGTATAACTAAGTGACCCTTCTAAAGTACCTAAATACTTAATGTATTTTCTTTTATTTTGAATTCAATCACTTACATCATTTTACTTGTAAAGTATCACAAATAATTTTATAATGTGAGAACCAGGCAGATACATAAATAATTGAGTAAATGACCTAGACCCCTGTTACTCACATATCTTAACAGCCCGCAGGAATATCTTACCACTTGCTTTCCATTTGTGTCACAGTTAGGAGTCAATGTCCACTATATTTTCATTTCTCATCTGTTCTGTATATCCAGACCCCTTGTCCTCCAGTGGAACCTCTTCACTTGGTCCACTTACTCTTGGGATACCTCAAATATGCTTCTAATCAAGTTGAGTTTTCCTCTGCTCTTCAGATCTCCCAGGGTTATGAGTGGAATCTACTGAAGTTGCAAAGCCATGGCGGAACATGGAATATCTTACTGGGGTTAGTTTTCCTGTCTGGTTGTATTAGATATCTGTGTGGGTAGCCCCAGAGCCACTGAATGGTATCTGTCTCCAGAGCCTTTGAAGGTCTCAAGGTCCTTTCTCCACTCTAGACACAAAGTCCTAAGTTACCTTCTCTGGTGACTCTGCTTCATGGCTTCCAAGTTGCCTTCCTAGAATGTAGAAGATGCTTTCCAGGTGGCGCAAACTTTGATAAGTGTGGAGGAAACCGTCAGATAAATACAGTCCCATGTCTCCCACTCACCCTTTCAGTGGGCTGATCAGCAACATAACATTATTAAATGGCCTTTTTAAAGGTTTCCTGCTTACTTAGGCAACCGGCTCTGATGCTGCAATGTCCAAGCTGATTCAGGAGTGCCTCACTTCCCACACCTCTTCTGCCCTCCCGCGTGTTCCTCCCACCACTCCACAATCTGTTAGGTTGAGAGCAATTGCCTCAGATTCTGATTCCTAGAAGTTCAATTTCCATGAAGGTTGTATTAAATGTCACTTCTCAAGAGTGCTGAATGCTTACAGTGGCCTCTGAGACACACACAAACTTAACCCAGGACGTGAAAAGCCACACTCCTCCATACTTAGGGATCCCTTGGTGGAAATCTGAAGACTGAAGTGTGTGTTTTTTCAACACCATATTTAATCTTGAATGACAGACATACTTCCTTCCTCTTCCTCCTCTTTGTGGATGATGTGTCTTTACAGTTTATCAGTAATATTCTCTGTTCAGTTTTATCATCCAATTCATGTTTCTGATATGTGGCATTGAGTCTAGACTCTAGACATCATATGGTGGATATTTTTTAAATCAATTCACAAGTGAATAAATGAATGGAGTGCCTCACATTTTTTCCTATAAAAATTAATAGATATTGAATAATTAAAAGTGAGAATGTTTGTGGTAAACCTGCCAAGTCACGCAAAATTTTAAAGGGAATTTCCATTCTAAAATGTCTTACAGTTTGCTAAATATTTAACTTTCAATTATTGTTGTATAACTGCCAATATCAAAAGCTCAGACAAGCAATGTTCATTTATGCATTTAGCTAATTATTATTAAGCTCTTGGAATGTGACTGTAATCTTAGAGTCCCAACAGGAACACTGCAGTGAATGGAACAGCCAAACTTGCTTGCTTTCAGGGAATCACATTCTATGTCATGTTTCTGTACTTCAATGCTCAATGAAACCGGTTTTTAGAACAAATGATTATATGGTGTGATGGTTACTCTCTACTGGCCACTTGATGAGATTTAGAATTACTGGGGAGAAGAGCCTCTGGGCATGCCTAAGGGGGATTGTCTTAATTAGGGTAATTGAGGTGGGAAGACCTGCCTACTGTGGTGGGCACTATTCCCTACGCTGTGATTCTGGAGCTGAGCACAAATATTTATTACTCTCTGCTTCTCGACTGTGGATACAAAGTGGTCAGCTGCTTCACTCTTCAGGCAGTGTGGCTTCCCTGCCATGATAGATGGTAACCTCTTTTTTTTCTTCCTAATTCTGAGTTTTTATTTGATCATCTATGGTGTCTAAGGAGAATACCCTTTCCTAATTATAGGGCAACTTTACTTAAACTCTTTTTATACAGCAATATATATATATATTATACACACACACATATGCATACACACACACACAAACACACACACACTCTCTCTCACACACACGGTTGAAATATATATATATATATATATATATATATATATATATATATATATATATAGTTGCATAATAGTAGGTTTATATATGACTTTCTCACAGGCCATTGTTAGTTACTCCTCCTCCTCACACTTACTCCTCTGCTTTGCCATATTCTGTCTCCTGTCCCACCAACACTTCTTGCTCCCTGTTTCTCATTCTTCCTTCACATGACCCATGCTCCAGTTTTACATACATTTATTATTGCCACTTAACCCCTATCACTGTGAGCCAGAATACATCTCCCCCCCTTAGTCTGCTGTTGTCTTTTGCAACAGTAACGGGACACATAGCTAAGACCCACGGTATCAAATGAACACATGGATATAAAGCTTCCACAGTTTTAAAGCTAGTACCAAGCATGTAGCCTGTATTGAATAAATGCTAGTAGCTATTCCTGTCATTATTGATTTTCAAATTATGGTTATCACTTTAAAATTATTGTTATCAACGGCAGAGCAGGCTGGGGAATACTACCTGAAAAAAAACATAGTGTATACGAGGATAATGCAAGCATGCACACGTGACCATCCTTCTAGTGCAGGCAGGGCTTGCTGTGGTCTTAGGAGCCATCAGCAGTTTTCAGGAAAAGAGGACTGGGTTAGGTTGCTTTCTTTTTTCTCCAAACTGTTTAGGTCTGAGGACCTTTGAGTCTGCCATTCTGATATTGATTCTATATAAACATAATAACCAAAGTCTACCAATGTACAGAGTTCTGCCTTCTTGTTTGCCTATTCTCAGTAGCTCGTAGAGTTTACTGTTATAGGTATTTAACTTTGGAAGGCCAATAAGTACATGTTTATAAAATGAAATAACATTGGTTACAGATTGCAAGGTCAGAACTGGGTAAAGACACAGTACATTCCCTTGGTACAGCCAATAATTCACTCATCCATGTCCTTATTACCTGAACTCCCAAGGAAGAAGGCTCATGAAAGTGCCTGTACAGCTATGGAATTAAACAACTATTTGTGTATATGATGCAGGGAGCCTGTTTATAGAAATGACCAGTATATATATTACAAAGCTTATTCTTTCTTTAAAGAATACATAGAAAATATAGAACTAAACTTTGACTTTCATTCATGTAAAATTGTCAATTCAAAATATAAACAGTTGCCATGCTTTTCCAAGTAAAGATTTTATAATAGACTCATATTTAAAGATTGTGATATTTTTATGGACCATTACTTTTTCCTATCTCCATAGCTTTGAAATCACCACTTCAAGTTGTCGATCTTGAGATAAAAATATGGACAAAGTCTTTATGGCCTCTTCTTTGCTTTCCCAAGGCTTCCATGGAAAGACATTACGTCAGAGCATGCTCACTGTATTCAGGGATATTGAGATCAGGCTGTGCACTACCTTGAGTTATTTCTATACTGTGTAAACCTTTTTTTTTTCTCATTATCTAAGTGGCATTTGACCCCATATTAGGGACAGAGGATGACTCCCTCCCTGTACTGGACACATGAAGAGCTCCTTCTGTCCAACAGCTCCCAGGAGGAGCAGACTGATAAGCAATTTATTCCTAAATCTATAAATTAAATTTGGAACACGTGAGTATGTGGATATAGTATAATCATACCAAGGAAGTCAGTTCAGAGAGTTTGTCAGTCAAGGTGAAGGGTACAATGCCTTCACCTGGACCCCATAAAAAGACATCTAACTACTCCATGGCAAAGGCCCCAGGGACATGCCACCTGACCCACCCTGCTTCTGACATTTATCTCTCATGAAGGCCTCACTGGAACTCATTGAACTTCTGAGTGTTAGTACTGCTAGGTAAGTCTGGGGTGAAAGAACCTGTGTTTGTCTTGGTCGGCTCCCACAGGAATTAGGACTACCTGGCAAACCACTGCCTTCAAATCTGACATCGCTTATGACTTTACTATTGTTCAGTAAATTCTGACGTGATTAAAAGATACACATTTCAATTATGTTTCTGACAGTGCGCTCATAACAAGAAAACCAACAATACTCATTGAATTGTTCTTTACTGAAGAAAACCTATGTTCCTCCTCACCAATGGTGCCTCTCCACTGTGAAGGATCCATGTTGTTATCAGCAGTCTGTGTGGGCAGGGTTTTGTGTATTGCTCAGGCCCAATGAAGTAACATCAAAAGCTGAGCAAGTGTTCAGTTCAGCTAAGACATTTAGCAAGGCCACAGTGTTCTTATAGACTTATAACCTGATCCCTGCCCTACTGTGTGCTTTGACAATGCCATCCTGGGAAAGACCTATCCTGGGCTTGCTGATACTCAGGAGGGGTAAACTACAGCTTGGATTTCAAACCTCGTTGTTGAGGTGTTTAACTTTGTCATTTGATGTTGTGAATTAGGCTTTTAAGTGCACGGAACGTACAACTGACATGAAAATGGTGCCACCGAGTCAGGGTATTTTCTTGGCATAGTAAGTGGTCAGTCATAGACAAGAGTCAGAGTTATGCTTGCGGGCTCTTTGCATGTCCCACCCACCATGCCTTCTTTGGTGACATTCAGTAGGATAGATGCTCTACTTCTGAAACTTGGCTTTTAGGAAAGCTGGGCATTGTTTGAAATGACTAGGGCTAAGAGCTTTTCTTCGAGAATAATTTTTATGATGACTTACATTTATTTCTGATTATATTTAAGAAAATGTATCAACTATTCCTATTATAATGCCCTTCCCACTGGATGGAGAAACACTGGTACAATTTTTGGTAATAAATACCTTTTCACTTAGTAATATTTACAATTCATGTTTAGTTCATTTCCTTCAGACCCTATAACTCTATAGGATGATTTACCATTTGAAGCTGGTGAGGTTAATGTTATACAGTGCCAAGTGACACCTGTTGGTCTGAAGCAGACACTCACTTACCCATTTATTTATTGAATTAATTTCTTTACTTGTTTTATTTTAGCTACTTGTTTGGGAGATCTACCCTCTTAACACTCTTAAAAAGCTTTCCCTCATTTTTGTGTAATGTGTATGGGAGATTTGCCTGCATATATGTCTATCTACTACTTGTATGTCTGGTGCACATGGGGTCCAGAAGAGGGCATTGAATCCCCTAGAACTTGAGTTACAAATGTGCATATGCTATGCAAATGCTGTGAATCAAACCTTGGTATTCTTCAAGAGCACTAAGTTAATTGATAAGCCATTTCTTCAGCCTCTAAATAAATACCTTTAAAATATCTTTACTTAATGCTCATTTAAGTACGTGATATTTTTTGATCAAATCTACCCCCATTCACTCTGATTCTTTCCCTATACCTTCCCAATTTCATGTTCGTTCTCTCTCTCTCTCTCTCTCTCTCTCTCTCTCTCTCTCTCTCTCTCTCTGGTTTTAATCCTCACTGAGTCCATTTAGTGCTGCCTGTATGTGCACAGGTGTAGAACCATCCATTGAAGCACAGACAGCACCACAAGGCCTGCATCTCTGAAGAAAATGGACTCCTCCTCTGTCAGCAGCCACCAATTGCCAGCCAGTAGTGGGACTCCGTGAGCCCCTCTCCCTCCTGTTTGATCTTGTATAGGGCTTATGCTTGTGTGCAACTACACTGTCATACCATATCACTACATGTGTATCCAGTGGCTCTTAAAATCATTCTGCCCCTTTTGTGATGGTCCCTGACCTTGCATCCATGAGCTTGCAAATTCAATTTTTCTTAACATTTAAAAATTCGCTTTTCCAGAACACTTTCTTCTTGCTTGACTAAAACTCTGCAACCATTAGTAACAACTCCTTAGTCATCCTCTCCCCAGCAAATGGCATTCTACTTTCTGCTGCTATGAGTTTGTTCTTTCAAAACCGGAACTTTTCATACAGTATGCAAGCACACTACTACCAGGCTACATTCCTTGCTCAGTTTGGCTACTTCGGAGATCTTGTAGAAGTGGGATCATAGTATCCACTCTTTTTTCATTTAGCTAAAGGTTTATCCTTAGAATTCCTCTCTCTTTTTATGGCTGAATAATATTCCACTGTATGCAAGTACACCCTCTAGCTCAAGGTTTATCCTTAGAGTTCCTCTATCTTTTTTATGGCTGAATAATATTCCACTGAATGCATATACACCCTCATCCATATACCTGCGATATTTAAGGTGCTTCCATCCATTGGTGGTTGTGAATCATTTTATGGCAAACATGAGGGTCAAGTGTGTTTCTGACATATTAACTACTGTTCCTTGGGTTGAAGGTCCAATAGCAGTATTGCTCAGCTGTATACTACTGATTTTGGAGACATTCTTAACTACTTCCACAGCAGTGGCTCCATTTGACATTACCAGTAGTGAAGGCAAGATTAAGTTTGTCCAGGACTTAAAAACATTTTTCATGCGCTGTTGTGATAATGGCTGTCCTCACCTGGGTGCGGTGTAGCCTCTGTGTATTTCTCTTAGCATTTCTCAGAGGATTAGAAATGCCAGTCATCTTTCATTTGCATGTGCTCTTTGAAGAGATGTCTCTCTACATCCTTTGGTCCTTCCTAAAGCAGGTAACTTCCACTTTTGCTTTTGAGTTATATGAGTCCCTTGTACGTTGTTAATAACAACCCCATTGTGATCACTTGCACTTTTTGTTATATCATGTGCTGTTTACATGGAGTCTTACATGCGAACTTTTACCTTGTTAATACACGTCAGACTATTTGATGCATCCAAATCTCCACATGTATGACATCAGCCTCATTTCTTTGAGGGAAATTGGATTTTAAGTACACATATGTTGTCAGGAAAATCCAAACATTAGCCATAGAATACCCATTTTTTTTTATTGATCAAATTACAATTACTAACGCATTCTTTGGTTCTGAGCAAGAATTAAGTATGAAGTGACACCTGACTAGAGATCAGAGTGATGCCAGGTAAGAGTGTGAGCTACAGCTGCTGAGACAGGATTAGGAGAGTTAACTTGTTTAGGGAAAGAAGTTGGTCCCTGCAGCATAGATGCCACTTTACATGTAGTCTGTAGAGATCAGATGGACATCCAGCTACTTGATATGGCCATGTCACCAACACCCATGAGCAAGTGAGTGTTAGCCATTTCATGAGTTAGAAATGTGCGGTGCCCCCCCAGGCCTTTGACCCTTGTCATGGAGAAAATAGGTTAAATTCTGTCCTGCTTTATGGCTTTCTTTGTCATTAAGTGACTTGGAGAGATGGGGAAAATCCAGGCAAATCTTTTGAGACACTTGAACCCTCTATTTTACTTTATGAAAACCAAGATAGTCACATGGACCAAAAGACCAGGTGTGGGGCATGCTATGGACTTGCTATCTGTAATTAACCTAATAGTTTTTCCTCAGCCATTTCAACATTGTGAAATTTCTCAGGGGGAAACTTGCTTAACGTTTTATCATTTTAAATAATACATGTTATGAAGAACTTTGGACACAACAATGGAGTTGTGAAACTCAAACAGAGAGGCAGACATTGCTTCTCTGCTGGGGCCAAGAATCAACAGGAGAAGCTAAGGCTGCCAAGCAGCCCAAGGGAATCCTGGGAAACCAGACTTTTCTTCTTTTCTTCCAGGGACTATGTGAAGGACCCCCTTGAAGAAGAAAAAAAAGCCAAGTCAAAGATTATTTTCTTTTTAGCCAGAAAATATGGATAGAAAAGACTATCATGTTTCTAGGCTTCAGGATTACCATTATCATTATTTACTTCAATCTCTGTTTGTATGTATCTATGTATCTCTCTATATATTTTAGTTTACATATTATATATAATTATATAATATAGTGTTTTATATATAAAATATACAAACAATATATAAATGTATATTATAGTTTATGTACATATATTATGCGTGCACACACACACACACACACACACACAAAACATTAACCAATTTTTCAAAGACGACAATTAGGCACTGCACAGTTACTCAGGCCCAAGTGGCAGAGCTCAGTTTCAGATTTTTGGTCTTCTACTTTATCAGGCCACTGCCTTCATTTCCTGTCAGTCAAATTAATTAAGCAAACCCCCATGCATGCAGCACAGAAGGTAATGCAAGCACTGTTTGTAACAACACCAAAAGCCTGCTATCGCTGAGTAGGAATATGCAGTCTAGGACACACATAGATTTTTAACATCATATTCTCAATTTTCAGGAATCAGGATATGTCAGTATAGGATATGATCTTCTCAGGTGACTGGAGTTCATAACAATTTTAAAAAATTATGATACTCTGAAATTTTGAGTCACATATCTTGGGTGTTTTTCAGTTCCTAATAACAACTGACTTCAAGTCCCTGAAACCTTAGTTTTACTTCTTTGTATTTCAGTTTAGCCATGTGAAATAGGCTACAGAAATATCAAGCCTTGTTAGTCACATGTATGAGTAAAATAAAATATCCATATAGAATATGAATATTCAATAATCATACACAAGGGCTTGGGGAACAACTCAGAGGGTAAAATGAGCTTGCTGCACAAGTTTTCATGTCTTAGTTGATGTCCCAATACCTTATGTTTAAAGTACAGGGTATGGCTGGGTGTACTGTAATCCCAGTGCTGTGAGGTGGTGACCAGAGAATATATAAGGCTTGCTGGCCCATCTCAAAGGAATAAGCCGGAAAGTGATGACTAGGATACTAGACATTAGCCTCTGGCTTTACACCTGCATACACGCACCTGTGTATACCACAGTTACACAAAACTTTGTGTATGTGTACAAATGATTTAAATAAAAAGACTGAACCCCACAAAGAACTCAAAAAATCTCAGCCATTAAAAACAGCGATGGCTAAAGCTAAAAGGAAGGTTCTTGAGGAATAAGTTAAGATTAGAAGCCACTTTACCACTGGCATCTGTGACACTTTGCTATAGAACAGTGGCCATGCCTTATCTGTCACATATTTTACTTGTAAGCCTTCATTTTACCTTCATGGTAGTATGTGAACAACTGGACTCAGAAAGAGCATGAGGTCAATGGGAAGGTCAAATACAGCAGTGTGGAGTGTTTTCCTGATACATAGAATATGAAAGTATCAAAAGAAAAGGAGGGAAGGAAAGAGGGGAAACGGACAGAGAACTGGAGACAGGGAAGGAGGCTCAGAGGGCTGGAGGGTACAGATGGAAGCAAGTGCCCTTTACAAAGCACTTTTGAGTGTCAGAACCTGGGACCTCTGGGCTGAAGGCCAGGACCTTCCCTACACTGGCTGCCACAGCTCACTCACTGGCTCCTTGTTTGATGCCCGGGAATCATTTAATCTGGGAATGACTGTTACTGTGGGTGTATACAGTCTCTATTCCTCTGTCCCTTGTCACTGTTCTAGATGAGATGGCCTTGAGGTCCCCTTCGGCTCTAATTTTCTATGATAAAATTATGTTCTCTGTGCTGGCGGTGCTTCTGCAATAAAAAGAAAATAGCGAAACCTTAGGCTAGTGAAGGCAGCACATGCTCTGAGATTTGCAGTAGAAAATTAATGTTCACGGAGTATGCTTGTTGGGAAAGGAGAATCCCATGTTTTCACACTCCTTTTTCTACAGAGGCTTTTAATTTAGTAGAATTATATTGCTTTTTTGCTGCTCAACAGCTGTCAAACAGGGGTGGACTTTTTGAACATTCTTTAATCATCTAATTTCTTACATTCTCTGTCTAAAAGGAACCTCATAAGAATTGCTAGCAATTTAAGCTCTCCTTTTCATTTGATTTGGTTTTCAGGACCTATATCTAGATAGATACAGATGTCATTGTTCACAGTGAGCCAAGCACTGAGTGCTTTCAGCAGATGCGGGCTGTAAAAGGAAATCTCTTTTAGTTCTCTCGTGCTACAGTTGGAGATGCTTGGATTCAGAGAGGGGAAGCTTAGAAGCCAGGGTTACACAGGAATGGACTGTGAGCCCTGTATTTTTCACATGTGTCTCTAACACTTTCAATTCACCATTGGGAGATGGAACTAACTTCTCTACTCTTGAATCTGACTAAGAGTGCAACATTGGAAAATGTCAAGTCTAAGCTATGAGGGACTTGAAGCTTCTGCTTGGGACTTTTGAGGTGTAATAATCTTAGAGTCAGCCCCAATGCTGATGCTGTGAGAAGCCCAAAACATATGGGGAGGCTCTGGAGACAATGAAGTCACATGTCTCTGCCAAGCCTGTCTCATAGCCAGCACCTTGAGCCAAAGAATTTAATGGCTATCCAGCTCAACTTCTCCTTCAGAAGACTGAAGGCCCAGCTATTACTTATGACCATGTGAGCACCCCAAGATAGAACATCAATTGAGTCCAGCCACCCACAGAGCAATGAAAGGAACTAAATAGGTGTTTCTAGATGTGCTATGCTGGTTTACTCTGCAGCAGTAGGAAGTCTGAGTATCACTCTCCCCTTCCTGGGGAGATAGCCTGACGAACATGTTCATTTCAGTAGTTGGGCAGATTTGAAAGTGACAGCTATTAATTTGAGTTTAACCGGAAGATCAACGTGATGCCAGAATTTCTCAAATTTTATAAGTTGTAACTTTTCATCTCTCACTGGTTCAGAAAATGTGCATCTTTTGTTGATGGCTGCAGTGTGGACCAATGAGGTAGGAATAGGCATAAGCAGGACTGTGTCTGAAGTTGCAGAATTAGCCAAGCTATAAAACCACTTCGTCTTCTAGATCAAAGATCTGAATGTGACGGGGAGAGCTGTAGCCGGTAACTTGAACAATTAGGGGATATTGAGGGCAGAGGTTACATTACAGGGAAATCTAACCAGGAAAATGGAAAACATGATTTGTACTTAATAGCGATTGAACTTAAAGCAGAGAACTGGTTACACAGACTGACATTACTCGGGAAGTCAGACTCCATGGGAGGAAAATCCAACAGTCAGAACAGCTGGGAGCCAGGACAGTGCCAACAGAAATACAATGGTGTCATTCCTTTCCCAAAGCCATGTGGATCTCAGGCTTCTACCTGGTACAGCTGCCAGTCTGTGAGAGCTGCTGAGACCTTGCACCAGCCAGGATTGCAGTAATCCACACAGACAATGGTGGAGCCAGTCTCTCTGCCATTCTCATCCTGCAGAAGGGAGACTCCTTACTGCCATGGAGCTGGGGAAGTGGAGTGGGTATCCTGTTTACGCCACTGGGCTGTTGTCCCATGTCTCTGGGGCTTACCAGATTTCAGTTTTTCTTCTACTGAATTCTCAACAACACCCCTCACAGCACAGTTCTACACTTGACGTCTGTAACTGAAGGCTTTTCTGTCCATGCCCCTGTTCCCAAAGTAATGACTCTAGGATTTATTACTTATGAATGAATACCTAGGCCATAAGCTAGAGCTTGTTCCCCAACTAGCCAATCATTTAATTAACCAGATTATTCTATTTTATAATTGCCACGTGGCTGATCACCTCTTCTCAGTTTCATGTGGCTGTCTCCTCAGAGTGTGGGGCAAATCTCTTCCCATGCCCGACTCTATCCAAGAGTTCCTCTCTCCCTGCTGAAACTCCCACCCTCTACTTCCTGCCTCAACATATAGGCCACCAGCTTTTTACTGACAGGTTGTACTTTCATACAGTATATAAGAGAGTCTCTCTGCAGGTGCCTGATTCTTTCTTCTTTGTGGAGGAGCAGGGGAGTGCCCAGCATTTCTGTTCATTCATCTTGAAACCTCTGTTAATAATGATTTTTACCTGGATCAAGTTTTCTTAGGACCATGTTTTATACTTACTGGGTTATGAGGGTTAGTATGACTCAAGAGACTTGTGATGTCAAGAATGAGACAAAGAAACTGCTATCCAAAGAAACTGCTGTTCACCCCCCCCACCCCCCATCCCCCATCCCCAGTCAGCCCTATTCCTTCTCTCCTGCCTTGCCACCCATGTTTTGATCAGAAGACAGAGCCTGGCTTTACAGTGGGACAGTGACTTGAACCTGCCATCTATAGTGTGATTTCTCATTTCAATGTATGTAAACTCTGGTGGGGATCTGGGGCACTTGGCCCAGGATGGAGGTTCAGGGTCAATTTCTGCCTTTGTTTTGCAGTGGGGATATCTCCTAGGCTGTACAGAATGAAGAGTTTGTTCACAGGTAACAGTAGATGAGGTGCCAAAAAAAAAACCCAAAACAAACAAACAAACAAACAAAAAAAAAACAAAAAAAAAACCCAACCAAACAAAGATGCAAAGAATGAGCTGGACACAAAACTCCAAGGTAAGAAACAGAGAGGTGAAGTGCTGGCTGGAGACAGCACGAACCCAGCAGACCAGCTAGTGGACCTGAGGCCTCTTTTGGGAATGAAAGCACTACTTCATCCTTTCAAAGGAAATGCACACCTGTGTGGTTTCCGGTGGACAGAGGGCACTTCTGTAAGCATCTTGCCAACTGGGAACACAACTCTTTTATATTGCTTGGTTTTTTTCTCCTTTCTTCTAAGTGACCTGCTGCTAAATTCCTTCTTGACATGTAACGGCTTCCCCTCCCCCACCACCCCAACCCGCTTTTTTCTCCCTCTTGCTGCCAGCTCCAGAGGAGAGATGCTGTTGCCTCCTAGTCTGGGCTGCTTTTCAACTGATTTTGAGGTCAATGTTCCTGGTGCATCAAAACAAGAAAATGCTTCCTGCAGCCTCCCTCCTCCTCAGAATGGGACGTCCTCCGTGGGAAGCTTGCCAGGCCACCCCAGGTGTCCAGTGACAGGAGTGTAGGCAGCATCCTTAGTGTGAGAGCCAGAAGACAGCCATTTGAAGGCAGGGGTTAAGTTGGAGAGGGACAGGGGCGGAGAAGAGCACTCTCAGCTCATGTTGATTTCTGTCAGACTTCAGCTGAGGTTTGTGAAGAGATAATTGTGTTATATTTTCTCATCCTTCACAGCCTGGTGGTTCCTGTATAATTATACATGCCCGAGCTTAATATTATTTCAGAAAGAGGAAAAGATACAGCAGATTTTTAGCCTCAGGGTTCTTATGATTGGGGACAGATTTTACTCTCACGAATAATTTCATTCTTTTCCCACCCCACCCCTCCCTTTGTAAAGAGTAATTGTAGGGATGTGGCTCATGTGGGGAGCCAGCCATTGGGGATCTTTTCAGAGGCTAGAAGAAGAGTTGCCAGGCTAAGAAAGCATATATCATTTAGGACCCGATGACACACAAAAGTGGCCCTCCTGTGTTTTAGACGGCAGCCTGGGAAATGATGGATCTCTCTGCCACCTGCCTTTGGCACCAGAAGTTAACGGGATTTGGTTTGTGATAAAAATCATATTTGAAAAACTTTCCTGCCTTTCTGATATGCAGTTTTTTAAAAATTTAGGATGCTTCTGAATGTCACTTAATTTGTGCTGTTTACATTATTAATGTGATCAAATATTATTCTGTTATATTTATCATGCTGCACTGAATTAGTATGCTCTTTATTGACACACTGCCTAGAGTGGAAAATAAAGAGCAGAATCTCAAACTAAGTGACATTTTTCTATTGATATTACATCATTATCCTTATTGAACCAGAAAAAAAAGAGAGAGAGAAGCAATTAAGAAAGTAAAACACAGCCCAAATGTTTTTATTAACATCCTTAATACATGTACTCAGAATCACCAATAAAAATTTCAGTGCAACCTGGTGATTGAATAAATTACATGTGTAATATAATTATTTCAAGTTAATTAAAATATTACTGCGATCTGCATTTCACGAGGCAACACCCCAAGTTCCTCTCTGATTTCCTCACTTTCAGGCTTCTGGTTCCCTCTGAATGACTTCTGTAAAGAGCGTCAGTATTTCCTTTTAGTAGTTTCTGTGGTCAGACATGGGAGAACCTTAGACACTTCCAGCAAACTTCACTAGGAGTCAGAATCTGGTATATAGTGAGATGACCAGGAAGCCCACTGCTCCATGATGCTGGTCTCACTTGTGGCACAATGACCAGGTATGCACAAGGTTTATTGTTATGGATGCTAGCTATGAGTTCACACTCGGGAAGCCCAGCTCCTTGGTTTCAAACCATGGCTTTCTAGAAATCACGGGCAAGTTGCTTATTCTCTTTATGCATTGATTTCCTTGTGTGTGTGTGTGTGTACATTTGCATTGTGAGTACATGTGCATCCTGCAGGGCTGCTGGAAGACTTATGTGTGACATCACCAGAAGATGTTAGGCATCTTCTATGCATCCCCATAGGCACTGCTTCAAGCAGCATTTGGCACAGAGTCCTCATGATGCAGTTGCCTGGTGGTATTACTATCACCATGCTATTTGGCACAGTGCAAACTCTCAAGGAGAAGTAGCAGTTATTTTTACACTCCCTCGGGTGTCCACAAAAGCAGGATGTCCTGATTTCCTAGTTCACTGAAGAGTGGGTACATGATCCCTCTGTCATACAAGTTTTCTGGCTCCTAGCCTTCATGTTTAGCCTGAGTGCAAGCCTAACACAAGCCTCTCTCACATCTCTCCTGTCCACTTTACTGCCCCCAGCATCAGCTTTAGAAACTTAAAACATTGAGGTCTCAGAACCGCTATTCCCCCTTGTAGCCTCTGCCCTTGCTATCCCAATCTTACGGTCTCAAAGGCCTGCTTGTGTTCTTCTCTTGGACCCTACTTTCTAGGTTCCTTGCCCTGTCAACTCAAGCCTTCTACATGTGACCCTGAAGTACATCGCCTTATCTAGTATTCTAGTCATGGCTTCAGTTTCCACGATCCCTAAAAGCTGTGACCACCGTCACTTTCCTTCGTGGCTCCTCCCACCCCTTTATTCAGATATGGCATGGTTTCCTTCTTGTTTCTAGTTACAGCCCTTGGATGTTTCCAGCTATGCTTGTGAGTTCCTGCGTACCTTCTATATTTGGCAGATACTGGAATGCATTATTTTATAATTTAATTTGTGTCTATGTTTTGCACATACCTTGGGGACAAAGGTCACCTTTGATAGATTTCTTGAGTGTGTCATGTTGCCCTTTGTAAGGTTTCATAGAGACAAGTGAGATAGATAGTGTTTCAGATATTCTTAGTGTAGCTCTCCTATCTGGCTGAAATGAAGGTTTCATTTTTCAACTCAATTCAGCATCATTTTCTGGTTCTTATGCACTGTGTATAATGAGATTTGCTTTGAGTTATCAACACTGCAGGGAAATGTTTAAATTAGAAAGAGAAACTCCACCATTGATTTCTTTGAAAATGGAATAAAAACACAAAGATATTTTCCTATATTCTATTATCAAAATATAATCTAAATTCAAAGCAATCATACCAACAATGCCATTGTTTTCTCAAGATCATGAATTTGGTTTAGGAAATGTATTTATCAAAAGTAATTAAATGGAAATAAGAATCTTTATACACTACTGCATAATATTTCTTGCTACCATATATAGGACTGGCTAATGTCGAGTAACTAAGAGATGGAAAATGCAGATATCTTGCTCCAAGTCCATTGACTTGGGAATTCAATACTCCCCTCTCAAACTGGAGAATAACGTTAGAAGGAGGGGGGGTGAGCTTCACACACACTGGTAGGAGTGAGAGAAAAGGAGGACCCACAGTCCCTTGGTTCTTCTAGTTCTCAAGCAGGCATGGGAAGTCAATGCATCATCGTCATCATAGTCATTCAAAACTTGCTAAGCTGTATTTCTAGGAGGCAAACAAAGGAGCCGAATTCTTCCTGTGCATACTCCTTTCACCCCTTGCTTTTATCTGCTGTGTCCTGGTAAGGAACCTCAGGAGCCTTCACCTCAGTGCTACCACTAGACAAACGACTCAATAAGCAGGGATAGATACTCCAAAACTAGAACTAGAACTCAAGGCTCTGTGTGTATGTGTGTGTGTGTGTGTGTGTGCACGTGGGTGTGTGTGTTTAGGTTTGTGTGTACCAAGTAGCATGCAGAGGTCAGGGGATGAATGTGAGAATCAGTTCTACCATGCAGGCTGTGGGAATCAAACTCAGGTCATCAGGCTTGACAACAAGTACACTTGTGTACTGAGCCATCTCGTTGTTTCTCATGCTTTTTAAAAAGAGGGTAATTATTTCTCAGATCTTTTACTATGTTTTCAGTCATCAATTGACCCTGTGTGTGAGTAAGAGCGAATGAAGAAAACTTGGTGATAGACCCTACAGGAGTTCACGGTGTAACAGAATGGATATTTTTGAGTGTTATTTATAGAAGGTGAAGAAGGCATAAGAAAGCTAATTCTCTTTCCTTTGTGAGTGGCCCAAAGGGAAGTGTTTCCAGGGCTGTTTCCTAGCCAGTGGTCATGCAAGCAAGGTCTTAAAGGAAGCTCAAATTTCTGCAGTTGGAAATGAATAGGAGGTGACATGTTCAAAGGTAAAGAATGATCAAAATCATGAGATGTGCTCTGCAGACTGGACAAGAAGGGTGCGTAGGTAAACTAACAGGCTACAATATACCAGGAGCTGTTTCATAAAGGGTTACTTCTGAAGCTGATCAAAGGCTTACTTCCCTATAACAGTACCAAACCAGGTTCTTTGCAAGAAGTGAGTCTGGTGGAAGCTGCAGGGTAGTGGTAGTGTCAGCCCAGGTCAGACTCTTAGGCAGTTTGTTATACATGACCCATGTGTTATTCCGCAGAGAAGATGTATATATCCTTCTTGAAAAGAACCAAAATGACAGGACAGGTACAGATGTGAAAGAGGAAGAATTTGGCAGAGGAATTTACCTATGTGTGTGAAGAGACAGGTGGGATGTTCCTGGGAAAGGATAAGGGTGCCAGGAGTCCTGACTAGAGGCATGGAAGATGGCAGCAGATGACTGCTGATCATCAAGGCATACTTTGGGAGCTGGCAGGAGAAGCCAGCCGGGAGGACCGTCTGTCATTTAGCCACTCACTATGTCAAGGAACAGCTCACCAGCATGAGTCCTATGCTAGGCACTGTGTCAGGAACTCAAGACCTAGAGATAAAAAGATGCAGTCTTGCTCCAGGACCTGGATATGAAGATAGAAACTTTTGAGCAGCCCCATGAAAGTGCTACAGATAGGAAGACAAAGGCATAGGTGTGAGAAATGTGAGAGGTGTTGAAGATGAGACGAGAGGGAAAGAGCACCAAGAAGGTTTCCAAAAAGTGGTTCCTCCAACGTATCTGGGCTGAATTGCTCAGATAAGCTTACTGTAGACCAGGGTAGGGGTGCAATAAAAGCACCAAAGTAATAACCATTTCGGGACCTCTGGGGGATGTTCCCAACACTTACCAGTGTTTCTATGTTGGATTGTTTTAAATAAGAAAAAAAATTGTGGAGAACAGAAGAAGTATAAATTGAGAATCCGACAACCATTTCTTTCTGCCAGTAGCACCAGGGCTGAGCATGGTGTGTGGTTCTGGGAAAGGGATGTGGACAGCAATCAGGGTGGCACAAAGAGCTGTTGAAGTCAGACCTGCAAGAACAGCAACCATAGTAGGGAGAGCATTGGATGTAGTGGTGATGTCTACAGACAAAGCCAAACTGGGCCACAAGAGGACCCACTTAGAAGGCCGAGGAGCTATGACTTTAAGGTGTGAGAAGAAACACTTCCCAACTGCCAGAGCATCTCTAGAGGGTTAAAGTGATCGTTCAGCCTCCTGGGCTGTAAGTAGAACACAGAAAGAACAGGGTGACATGTGGTTTTTATTTCATTGATTTTATAATTTCTGTGGTGTATGAAGCCAGTGCAGGCAGCACGGAGCAGACTACAGCCCATCCATTACTCAGCTCTTTATACTTTAGGCCTTGCAATTCTGTGTACATTATAAACTGCCAGTTGGAAATTAGCTGGCAAGCCCAGGTTGGAACAGGCCAGACATTTTGTGTGGGTTAACATTTTTCACTGTTATATCTACTTGCTGTTCATAGTACAACAGAGAGCAAACTGACCCACGTTACCCAAAAGCTCTTAACACAAGGTAGAACTTCAGACTGTTACAGTAACAGTTCTCTCCAGCTACAAGGCACATGAGGAGGGAAATAAAGTCAGTGGGGCTCTGTCCTGGGATAAAGAGATGCCCCATGGTTGTATTATCAGAGTAAATATTTTTCAAACCAGTTTAAAAGACAATTTTACTCTAATGAGAAAAGTCTTACAGAATTGACTTTATTATTATTATTATTATTATTATTATTATTATTATTATTATTAATTTTTAAAGGAAGGGTCACTGCAAAGAATGAGCACCTGGGAAGAGAAGTGGCTGATTTTGGAGCTGGCCTAGATGTAGCCTAGCACCTTAAAAATTCCCTTTATGTACAGCTTATGAACGTCTCAAACATTCACAGGATACCTCCTGAATGCTACAGACTGCATGTTTTCATCCTTCAAACTGACTTGTTGACGCTTATTACTCACAGAGTAGAATATGGAGGTGGGAACTTTAGAAGACATTGAGTTATGGTAGTGACACCCCTATCTGAAAGAGATTAGTGTCCCCATCAAAGGTCCCCAGAGAAGCCCCTCAGACCTTCTGAGAAACACCAAAAACATGGCCATCTATGAACTAGGAACTGCTCCTTCATAAGTCCCCAACAACTCAGTTCTGAATTCTGGAATTCCACGATTCAGATCTGTGACATTGTTGCTGTGACATTGACATTGTTGATAAGCTCTCCAGTGTACAGAGCTTTGTTACTGCAAGCCAAGTGGGCTGAGGCCTCTTTGTGCAATGCTGTAGGGTGTGGGGTCTGATATACAAGGTAATACCGCCCAACGCAGGACTTCACCACCATGTACTTGAACGGCATTTGCAAATTGTTCCACATGATCATTTATTGTTTCAGAAATTCAAGTCACTGTTTCTGTTGTCCTTGCCTTACAACTGACCAACCTACAGTTTGGTGGCATTTTCATATGCTCACACATTTTGTGACTGGCATTTGAATAGGCTACGACACAGGTAGCTTTTGTGTTCTATAATTCCAAGTATTCAACCAGAAAGTCACAAAGCCTGAACATGACAGAAATACTCTGACTGTCTCTTTATCCCCTTGTTGGACATCGGAGCTGAGAGGATTCCAAGGCTCAACTTAGAGCAGGCTTCTGATTGGATCTCCTGGGAACAACTTACTTAGGTGGCTTATGCTAGCTCCCAGGAAGGCAGGATAGGCTGTCCCTCAGGATGATTGAGCTTGTCTCTGTTGCAGTCTATTTAGGACTGTATAAAACCATAGAAGAGATACAAGAATGGTAACAAATTTAGAGAGCATTTCTCTTTCAAACACTTAAAGTGTATTAATATGTAGATTCTTCACTTCGCTGTCTATGTGATGAGCACAAAGCTCAGATGTAAATAAATATGGAGGAAAAAGAAGAAGTATAGGAAATTCTCACAGTGGTCGTGGAAGGAGGAAGCTGAATTTTAAGAGTAACTGAGTTTAACTCAGCGCCGTTCTCTGCACACTTAGTAGCGCATGCGTGTATTGCCTTTGCGTAGTCCTGCACTTCCTACACAGTTCCCATTACGAAGAGATGCCAACAAACCTAGAGAACTTGCCTCATTCAGAAGCATTCTGTACTCTGCAGCTCTCCCGATTCTTTTAAATAGAGTAACTGAGCACAAGGTTATCCCCTCAATGCCACAAGGATGCTCTCAGCCAGGCTGCTCCTAAATATAATACCCCACTGGATTACTTCCCAGAGGCTTTCATAGGATGTTGGCCTCACCATGGCACACAGACTTGTCTGGGCCCAGCTTCCTGAAGCAGGAAGACAGTTCTATTTTTTGTTTCCTCTCACAGCAGCAAGGAAGCAAACACTGTTGGAGCAGGAAGTCTGAGAAGGAATTTGTTAACAAAAGCATTTTTTTTGTAGGTTTAAGGAAAAGGTGTCTTGTAAATTTCCTCTAACAGCTGGCTGACCATTTCAACAGACACATGCAGGATGTCTGACCTCTAAAGCTATGGGAAAATTCAGTATGGGTAAGCACTCATAGCCTACAGCACATTTTAGTGATAGCAATATTTGTGGTCTAAGAATTGAGAGAGGGGTGGGGTCTGAAATCTGGCACTCTGGGTTGGTTCTGCATACACTGACCTGTATTATTGAGCCATTGTGCAGTTTGGGTTGGTTTTGGATAGACTGGGTTGTCTTGTTGAGTCACTGTTCAGCTTTTCTAGGTTAATGTGTTCAAGTCTCGTTTTGTTTTTGTTTTTTAAAGGAACATGAGCCCAGAGAAATGGAGATAGCGGTTAAGAGAGCTTGTTGCTCTTGCAGAGGAATCAAATTTGGTTCCCAGAACCTACCTGTTAGCTTACAACCACCTATTACTCCAGCTCCAGGGAATCCAATGCCATCTTCTGTCTTACATGAGGATAAGGCATGTAGATGGCACACATGCATACATACACAAAACAATTGTGCACATAAAATAAAAATAAGTCCTTAAGGGAAAAGAGACACAAGGAATTTCCCAACCCAGGTCTGCACATGGGCTAGCTATTCCTGTTCTTCTGTCTGACTGCAGTTTTGGCTTCCTAAGGAGTTCAAAGGAACTACAGAAAAGAAAACAAACATACAACTAAAGAAAGGAAGGGAAAGAAAAGTGGCTGGCCGAGTAGAAAGGATGGGAACACAGCAACTTTGAGGCCCTAAGAGCCCAGGATAGCTCTAATGCTGCAGGAACAGACAATAGTTTTCCTTTTCCTCCTCAGAGCAGCTGTCTCCACTGACAGAGAAACATGAAATAATAAGTCTCCCCCAGGTCCACAGGAGCATTCATGGGGTTGCATCAGGTATGTCTGACAATGGAAGACATTATTAGGATGTACAAAGTGTTTCTGAAAGATGAGACAGAAGGGCTCCCAAGTAACACTTCAGAGATAGCGGCCTGCTCTCCTCACCACTCTCAAAGCTGGGAAATAAAGAAAACCCTTTATGGCAATTGCAGCAGGAATTGTGTAGCGTCCATGCTTGCTGACATCACTCATGAAGGTCGTGCAACCTTTCTGATGTCTGTCCAACTAAAGGAAATATATAAGAAACAACATATAGAATTGATACCTGGGTTGGTGCTCAGAAGGTGCTGGAGAGCCTGGGAGCTCAGGGGCAGGTTGCTTGGTTCAGGTCTGGGAAGCAGGTAATCATTTCAGACTGGTGGGGCTCAAGTGAGGAGGATGGAAGAGTTTCATAGGGTGCATAGCAGGGAGGCAGAAGGCAGGACAAAGGTGTGGCAACCATGGCAAGTGATTTACTTTATTCCATACTACAGTTGTTCTACCTTTTAAAATTTGGAAATCCCATGGTCTGGAGAGAGAGAGCTCAGCAGTTAAGAGTGCTTACTACCCTTGTGGAAGAAGACCCGAGTTCAGTTCCCAGCACCCGTGTCACAGCCCCCTGGAACTCTAGCTTCAGGGAGATGTGATGCCTCTGGCATCTGTGGGCACCTGCTCTCAAATGTACAAACCCACTCACAGATACATGTAGATCTCCATAGTTAAAACTAACTTTAAGTCTTTAGAAAAGAAAATCATCCTAGGAGAAGGCATTGTTATCTTGACTGTTTCCTGACATATAAATAGCTCAGTAGCTATTTAGGTAAAGAATCTTCTCAAATAAATCTGTATAATAAAATTTCCCTCTAGGTGTTACTGTGTATGTATGAGTTGCTGGAGGATGGAACCCCGGGCCTTGAATGTGCTAGATAGGCACTCTACCACCAGGCTACACACCTAGCCCAGAGGACTAGGTATAGCCCAGATTGGTCTTGAACTTGAGATCCTTCTGACTCATCCGTGAGAGTAGCAATAAGGCTGGCTGTCACTGTAGGTTTGAACACGTCAGTGTTACTACTTTGAAGCGGGTGGCATAGTTTTATATGCATATATATAAACATAGAAAATGAATAGGAATCACTGTAAGTACATGATGCTGCTCTGTGCAGTGACAGAATGTCAGGGGTAAGAATCACTTAACTTTGAAGCTCTGTTAACATATCCAGGGTCATTCATCTTCAAATTGGCTCCCACACTCATTTCTGAGTTTTATTCATAAGAAAAATACATATAGTCAAGATAAAAAAAATATAATTCAGCAAAAAAGAGAGAAAGAGAGAACAGACACACAAGTCAAGGGTTTCAGTGCCTTGGGAGGTTTCTTAATAGTCTGGATGTCTATGGGCTAGCACTTTTCATTGCACAATGAGAGAGCTGGGTCAAATCAGGTTAAGGACTGAAGCATGTGTCTGACTTTCTGAATAAGATTGGCATTTTCAAAATTTGTCTTCTCCCTTCCGGACCCGTATAATATCTTGGCAATTCCTGTGGTTGTTTCTCAACTGAATTCAACAAAGTGCTGAAGTCTTTGGATTGATTTTGTTTCCAGAATTTTTGTGAAGAATTATAAACACTGTACTGCTCTGTTCTCTGGGCCCTAATGATTCAAGAGCCTAAATTTCACGGGTTTGTTTCTGGACACTATTAGGTCTAGTGCATGTCAGTGAATAAATATCATCAAAGCTCCTAAGCCTATTACTACCACAGAAAGGAAACACAACAGAACCTAAATTTGCTGCTTTTGAGATCCATCTGAGACCAGCTCAGCATCAGGAAATGAGGTAAGTCAGTTCCAGTGATTCTGAACTGATTCAGAATAAAAAGCTGGCTGGCCTTGTGGTATCAACCACCTCAAACACCTTACTCTGCTCTAGTCACCTTCTATCCATTACTTAGTGTGACTAGCCTTCTGCACAGTGAGCCCCGCTTGTGAGAACTGGCTCTGTGTAACTTTTAGGGGCTCCTACTACTCATCCAATTAAGGGAGCTGGTGTTTGTTAGGCACCTACACCCTAGCAGACACTGTTGAATGTCTTATATGTGGTACCTCTTTCTCACTAAAATTCCTTTAAAATAAATTGAATATTTGGATGCACGGGGTCTTCTGGAATGTGGTAGTTATATGAATTTGAATTCTATCTCTGACCATCACATAGTGCAGGGTTCTCATCTCAACCAGTCACTATGTTCAAATATACATCCTTGATTTCCTGCTGTTAACTTTGATCATTTCCAAAGGATCCATTTGTTCTGTGAGCAAAAGTCTAATGCTGATCTTCTCCTCCTAGCCTATTACTTCAATCTGGGTGAAATGGAACCAGCTTTGTGGAGTCTTTTGAGCTTTATTCAAAGTTGGTGTGTACTGGTACACAAAACATACATACTGAGTTTATCTCCTAACATTTAAAATACAGGTTTTTAAAAAAATTCTTATGTAAGAAGCATAGTAAATGTATGTATTGTGGAGAATTGTCTAGTATGAAGGTTCTTATAGTAATGTATTTGGACCAATTTAGGACTCATTATAAAGAAAGAGGTGAGAAATCCTAAGAAGGGTGCACCAAGAATGGGAACTAAAAACAAAATATCCTGGCCGTCCTGACGTTACAACACTGCTATTAGTGGATGAAACAGAGGAACATCACTCCATGGAGATCTGACTAATTTTAGGTTTCAGCGATGTATTAAAAAATTAGCAAATTTCAAAAATGATGTGCCATTGGTGTTTTTATGTAAGTAGGTGACTCCTAAGGATGTCTATACAGACATGACATGACATGACACAACTTCACTTGTGGTGATGGTGCCCCAGCTCTCTTTTGAATACACCAGGCAACACCGTAATCTGTTGCTCTTCAAAGATGTCAGAGGCACAGTGGTCAAACATGGACACACTCTAACACACATCCACACTTTATTTCTGCTTCTATTGAGGCACATCAGATATGCACCCGGGATTTACATGTCATGTCTGAAATTTGTAGTGATTGCCTTGGAAGGGGGCTCAATTTACTGATGCTTTTAGGAATACCTGAAGCCACTGAGCAGTTTAAACCATAATCTGTGTAAGGTGCTCAGGTTGACGATCCAACTTGGAGAAGAGTAAGAGAGAGTTAGGTGCGAGTACCTGTGCAAAGCCTTCACTGTTTTAAGGGATCTGGCTTCTACTTTGACTCCTGCTTGTCCCTTTGACATTTAGAGCAAAGGCTCTGTAACCAGGCAGTGTGGCTTTGCTTTGTACAAAAGGACTCCAGGGTCACCTTCTGGGGACACAAGCTGATCATTATTCTTTATGGACCCACATGCATTGCTACCTTCCGAGTGTCCATTTTCCCACAGCTGAGGCCCCTCTATCCACTTCCTGGAATGAGCTTTGCACGGTTACTGCCTTTTCTTTCCGAGTTCCTCCCTTCAGGAGAGAATGTGAGAAGCCAGCACTTCATGCAGTTTCCATAGCTTCACTCCTCAGCCAGAAAATCCTCAGGACTATAGCTTTAGCAGGGCAGTGCCAAAGTGTCCATGGCAAACAGATTTTAAAATACTGTAACTCAGCCTGCTAAGCACAAATTATATCACCAGGATTTTCATCAAAATAAATTTTAATTTCCGCTTTCTGTTCAAGTAGAAAAGAGAGAGACTTAAACAGTGAGAAGAGGCTATTTGCTTTAAAAAAAAAATAGAGCCAAGATCAATGTTTGTACACTATATGTGCAGCAGGTTCTTCGAGGAACTGCCTACTAAGGATTGCCATAGGGAGAGGGATGGAGGGCTGCCAGGTCCTTAGGGATGCCTGAGGGTAAAAGCTACACGTAAAGGTTATTAGGTGAGACCTGTGCTCTCCCTAGTTTACTTCCAAGCAAATTAGGTGGAAAAGGACCCACCCTGTGCCAGGGTGCTCAAGCCTGTACAGCTCATGATGGTTCTCAGCAAGGGCCAGTTTCTTTATACTTTGAGATTAACTTACAAAGTGAAAACACTTGAATTCACTTTTCAAATGACCTAAGTTTGCACTGGAGATAAGTTCTCTTAAACTGTCCAAATAAGCACAGAGAAATAGAGTGACACCCAGTTTTCAGGATCTTTTAGGTGATGTTATGACTCTGAATACAGACAAACAGCGTGTTCTATGCCAAACCCAGCTTCTAGGTAAACTGAATGTCCAACTGGTAACGGATATTCATCTGGCAAAATTTCATATATTATACAAGGCCTCCCAACAAAAGAAAAACTTTCCAACACCATCTTTAACATCATGCAAACAGAAGCTGCCACTAGTTTGTCTTCTGTCTGTCTAGAGAGACCAGTTGACCCTTTTGCCTGAGTTTGGGTACACCCCAAACTTCTCTTTCTTAACCTTCAAATACCTTCTCTGCTTCTTTCTGCCTGTAACACTATTTCGATGCCAATAATTTATTTATTGGGCTTTCTTCTGTTTGTGCACATTTAGATTTTTTCCCCAGGCATTTACTAGAACTTTCCAAGAAATGTATTCTTTTAAAGAATAGCCACAGGCACATTATTTAACCTGTTTCTTTTTCCTTAGTTGTTAATTGAAGACAGCAATCCTATTTATATGGGCCAAATGTTTACCTTAAAAACCAAGGTTTTTATTTACTCTTTGATAATTTCATGTAAGTATGTTTTGATTTTAGTTTCTCTGTCCCCGAACTTTTTCCAGATCCTTGTTCATCTCCCTGCCTATCCCAAACCACATTCTTTATCAGAATAAAAAGAACAACATGAAGAACATGGAGTTCAGTTTATGCTGGCCTGCTACTTTTTGGCATGGGACCTGTCTTTTGGTTGATGTACTCAGCGGCACTCTATTGAAGAAAACTGACTTTTCTTCACCAGTAGCAACCAAATACCAATAGCTCTTAGCTGAGGGTGTAACTTCCTTAGGGTGGGACTTCCTGTCCATTTTCCCTTCTCCAGTTGAGGTTTTGCCTGACTAAAGTTTATGCAGCCCTTATGCATGCTATCGTAGTGTGCAGGCTAGTTTTATGCCAACTTGACACAGGCTAGAGTCATCTGAGAGGAGGGAATCCCAACTGAGAAAATGCCTCCTTAAGATCAGGCTACAGGCAAGTCTGTAGAACATTTTCTTAATTAGTGATTGATGGTGGGGGACCCATCTCATTATGGGTGGTGCCATTCCTAGGCTGGTGTTCTTGGTTTGTATAAGAAATCAGGTTGCCCCTTCCGGTCTGGGCCAGAGCACTGAGCAGATCTTGGGTGGCAGCTCTGCCCCTAACCTCCAAGAACCCAGAGGAAGCAGTATCTTAGGTAAGCAGACAGCAGGGCCCGCCCTAAACAGGGAGTAACTGGGACCCAAAAGGACCCAGGAAGTCACTCCCGGCCCGGAACACTGGTTCCTTCTGGTCTGGGCCAGAGCAGGTGGAAAAGATCACAGAGACATCTGGACCCCTAGGAGATCAGACACAAGCTAGATAACTGGAAAGGCAGGCTTCAGTCAGAGACAGCAAGTACAGGCAGCACTAGAGTTAACCAGATGGCAAAAGGCAAGAGCAAGAACGTAAGCAACAGAAACCAAAGTTACATGGCATCATCAGAACCCAGCTCCCCCATCAGAGCAACCCCATCACACCAGAAAAGCAGGAATCAGAATTAAAATCACTTCTCATGATGATGATAGAGGGCTTTAAGAAAGACATAAATAACAATCTCAAAGAACTTAAGGAGAGCACTGGTAGACAGATAGAAACCCTTAAAGAGGAAACACAAAAATCCCTTAAGGAATTGCAAGAAAATGCAACCAAACAGGAGAAGGAATTAAACAAAACCATGCAGGATCTAAAAATGGAAGTAGAAACAATAAAGAAATCACAAAGGGGCAATACCCTGGAGATAGAAAACCTAAAAAAAAGATCAGGAGTCATAGACACAAGTATCACCAACAGAATACAAGAGATGGAAGAGAGAATCTCATGTGCAGAAGATACCATGGAAAACATTGACACAACTGTCAAAGAAAATGTAAAATACAAAAAGCTACTAGCCCAAAATATACAAGAAATCCAAGACACAATGAGAAGGCCAAACCTAAGGATACTAGACACCCAACTTAAAGGACCAGTAAATATCCTCAACAAAATTATAAAGGAAAACTTCCCTAACCTAAAGAAAGAGATGTCCATAAATATACAAGAAGCCTACAGAACTCCAAATAGTTTAGACCAGAAAAGAAATACTTCCCGCCACATAATAGTCAAAACATCAAATGTACAAAACAAAGAAAAAAATACTAAAAGCAGTAAGGGAAAAAGGCAAAGTAACATATAAAGGCAGACCTATAAGACTTACACCAGACTTCTCACCAGAGACCATAAAAGCCAGAAGATCCTGGACCGATATCATACAGACCCTAAGAGAACACAAATGCCAGCCCAGACTACTATACCCAGCAAAACTCTCAATCATTATTGATGGAGAAACCAAAATATTCCATGACAAATCCAAATTTACACAGTATCTCAACACAAATCCAGCACTTCAAAGAATAATTGGTGGAAAACTCCAATACAAGGAGGGAAACTACAACCTAGAAAAAGCAAGAGAGTAATCTTCCAAAAACCGTAAAAGAGGGTAGTTACACAAACATATTTCCACGGATGTTAGCCCAAAAGCTTGGATTAGCGAAGACTCAACTCGCAGACCACATGAAGCTCATGAAGAAGGAAGGCCAAGAGGGGATGCCTCAGTTCTACTTAGAACAAGAAACAAAAATGCTCAAGGGAGCAAATAGGGAAACAAAACATGGAACAGAAACTGAAGGAGGGGCCATCAGGAGACCATTCCACCTGGGTATTCATCCCATGTACAGCCACCTAAGCTAAACACTGTTGTGGATGGCTGGAAGTGCATAATGTGAGGAACATGATATAGCTGTCTCCTTAGAGGTCTGCCAAAGACTAACACACTCAGAGGACGATGCTCACAGTTAACCACTGATATGATCAGGGGTTTCTCAATGGAGAACTTAGTGAGAGGACTGAAGGAGCAGAAAGGGTTAATGACCCCAGGTGGAAAGCAACAATACCAAACAACCAGAGCCCCCCAGGGTCTAAACCACCAGCCTGGGAACACATAGGGAGGGACCCAAGACTCCAGAGGTATATGTAGGGGAGGATGGCCTTGTTGGACATAGGTGGGAGAGGAGTTTCTTGGTCCCATAAAAAAAATGAACACACAGTGAGGGGGGGGGATGTGAGGGTGGGGAGGGGATAGTGAGGGGGGGTAGGTGCGGTCACTGCCTCATGCAGCATGAGGAGGGGGATGGGATAGGTTTCTGGGTGTTGGGAGGAAGTAGGGTAAGGGGATAAAATCTGAAACTTAAATACTACAACCAATTTTAACAAGCAGAAAAAAAAGTTGTCAGAACCAATATCTTTTAAAAAAATGTCAGCCCCCTGGGGGGGGGAATTTTTTTTTTCTTGATACTAAAACTTGTTCTGAGAATTGTATATTGCAGAATACACAGCCTTGGTGTATCTACTCACCAAGTATACTGAGCAGACCTGCCCAAACCTCTGATGTCCTGGAATTCCATCTGGATTCAGTGAAGACACAGCATCAGAGGCTTATCAACTTACTCTTCCCCCCACCCCTCTTCTAAAATCTCAATGCCCTTAATCAGCTTGAAGAAGTTAAAGAAGAGTCAGTGCCCCTATTCCCTGAGCTTGGGGACTAATATGGTTAATAATGGTCTGTTTTTCTAGTGGTTTTGTTGGAACAGGGGGGATTAGCTAGGACTTATTGCATAGCCATAACCTATTGGTAGAAATCTGTATAATTATTATCAAGATGAAGTTATAATTTCTTAAATGGTACAAAATTTACTTTGATTTCAAATTTAAGGTTTTCATTGGTATGAGCCTCTTATTAATATAAAAATGAGATGAATATTGATACTCTCATGGGCATTGTGCCTGAATAACACATTGAGGAATACAAGGCCTAGACACAGTCCTTTTTTAACTTTAACTGATTTGGGACGGTTAACCTATGAGTTAAGGGACTATAGCAAATTCATGGTTTTTGAGTTTATTGTTAGGGTGTTTTCCATATTTTATTTAGAAATAGCTGAGAGGAATGAACAGACAACAGTCCAGGTTACCTTACATGGATAGTTGGTTTTCAAAACATCAGAAGTCCATAGAACTGATGGTACAAATATTTATATATTAATGTTCATTTTGATTAGAGACCTGTCTGCTCCTGACAGCTTCCTATCGTGGATTCTAAGAAGAAATGGAGCATCCTTGGAGATACTCCAGTTGTGTGGTGACAGCCACTAGGCAAGAATTGCCTCTTTCCATCTACAGACAAATTACTGTCCAGAAAAGGACACACACGCAGAATAGTCGACTGATTATATCTGCCTAGACAGAGTAATCAGCCCTTAATAATCCTGCATCACTAAGGTCTGTCAGATGATTCTAGTCCAGAAGGCTGAAGATTTGATGCTCTAACGTTCAGTAGTATAGGGGCTTTTCAGGTGTTCAGCGGTCTCTATAAATTGGCTAAGTTTTAGAAGCTATGTTTAGTGCTTCCCATAACTTCAGTTAACTCAGTCATTCTGGATTTCTGATGGGGTTGAAGACCTATAGTCTCATAGCCAATCCTGGCTATTTACTTTGAGAGAAAAGATCTGAGTAGATGGTTTTCAGCTGACATTCATTCTAAAGCCAAAAAAAAGCCAGGATCAAAAGTAAGTGTTTTAGTTAGAAGAGATGACAGAGGTTCTGGTTAGTCAACAAAATGACGGACTGGGTATTAGGACTATCTTGTACCTCATTGGTACAATTAGGAATAAGTATGCTCGAATTGTATTTTGAGAGAAAAGTTTTACTTTAACAGGAAGAGTGATATGTAGGAAGAGCTAAGTGGGAAGGAGTACTGAGAGGAAGAGATGGAACAAGGAGAGAAGATGAAAAAGAGGAGAAGCTAGGTGATGAGAGAGAGAGAGAGGGGGCATGGAGGCAGATGTTCACATGTCTCCACCAGTCAAAGATAGTTTTCATATCTAGGTTGGGTATTGGGTTACGCTTCTGATTGAGCATTACCAAACTTATAAATCCTTTGAGTAACATTTTAAAAAAATCGTATAAAAGCAAAAATGAAAGGGGGGGGCATGGGACAAGGGTGTTCTAGGGAGGGGAAATGTGGAAAGGGGATGGCATCTTAAATGTAAATAAAATATAAAATAAAATTTAAAAAAAGACACACAGCCTTTATATTTTTAATAAGCCATTAAAGCACTACAGCTGACTAGAATCAAAAAAAAAAAAAAAAAAAAAAAAAAGAAAGAAAGAAATCAGGTTGAACAAGCTAAAAGGAGCAAGCCAGTAAGCAATACTCCAGGCCTTTGCATCAGCTCTTGCCGCCTCCTTGTCCATGACCTATTTGAGTTCCTTCTTTGGCTTCCCTCAATGAACTGTTATATATATGACAAATAAACCTTTTCCTCTCCAGGTTGCTTTGGTCATGGTGTTTTATGACAGCAGTAGAAATCCTAAGACACATGGTCTCTCTGAGCTCATACGTACAACTGTCCTGTTGTATCTGGAAAATGCAATTTCTTGAATTTATCTACAATCTCTGGTGTTTATACTTTTTTGCTCTATCTTCTGTACAGATCTATGAGCCTTGAGGGACAAGGTATGATATAGACATTCTGTTGAGGGCTGAGCATTCCAGTTGTAGGTTCTCTCTCTCTCTCTCTCTCTCTCTCTCTCTCTCTCTCTCTCTCTCTCTCTCTCTCTCTGTCCCTCCCTCCCTCTCTCTCTCCTTCCTTCATTGGTTGTCATCATCTGCAAGAAGCTTCTACAATAAGAGTTTAGCAGTGCACTAGTCTATGGGTACAGGAATCATCTTTATTGCTGTGCCCATCTAGCAGAATAATTGTAGTGGATTTTTCCGAAGCGCTCATGATTTATGTAGACTCATGTTCTTGGGATCCTTGACAGTCAGATATAGGTTTCCTTTCATGGAGTGAGCCTTAAAGGCAATCAAAAGGCTGTTGGTTACTGCCCTCAAGTCATGCCTCTATTGCACCAGTGGGCATAGAGTTTTCCAGGCAGGTTGCTATTGTCCTCGCAGGGATCCTATCAGGATGAGATTGAGAATTTTCTCCTCCATTACTATATTTGGTATTTTCTAGCTACTAAGGATAAAGCTACCAGTTGAGTACCAGATTTTTCCACATTCTATGGTGTGAGTACATGGAGTCTTACCACCAAGCTGTAGAGAGTAGCCAACAGCACTGACAATAGCCTGTAAGTTACGAGGCTCAGTGAGGCCCCATCGGTCAGCAATTCAAAATGATGTAACCTATTCTTGGTACCAGGCTTTTATTAGATAGAATATTATGTAGCAGTTGTGGTATCATCTCTCCATTACAGGCTAAATTCATTTAGATTCCTTTTATCTGTGGCAAATATTTTTAATTGGCTACCTAGCAACTATGCCCTCCTTTAAAGGTTTACAGTTTTTCCTTTATCTTTGTAATCATACATGTTCAAACACATTAAATCCCTGTCATAGATCTTTAATATTAAAAAAAAAAATGCTGATGTTTTTGGTTGCCCAGAGGACTAACTGTTAGTACACTATCACTCAAGATGCCACATGCTTTGGTGGTTGGATAAAAGATAAAAGATAAGATGGACCTAAATTGGAAGGATCCTTTTTATTGGTTGGCCTTTACAGTGCAGGCTGCTGCAAGAGAAAAAGCATAAGCAGTCTCACACCTGTGGATGCTGCATGCTACACTACTGCCCTGCCAAGCAAGGCATGACCATTGGTGCAAGAGTAATATGGATGTTATGTGGATAACGAGCCACTTTCTGATTGGATTAGGTCCTTCTCCATGGGAGAAAATTCATGCCTGGTACTATAAAATGGGTCAAAAGCTTATGGCTGGGGAAGATACTAGTGTGGAAGATACTATTGGCATTCCACTGAATGTGCTTTTATAACTGCTTCTAATTGTTTATATTTTATTTCTGTAGAGGAATGCTGCCATCTTCTTTGGTCAGAGCAGCTTCTTTTTCAGTGGGAGGTAGCTAATACAGACACTTAAGTGGTCCAAGTACTGAGAATAATTGATAATTACAAGGGTAGCCCTAAATAGGACAACTAACTTCTCCAAGACTCAGGAAATATGGAAACATGTCATATTGGTAATTATTCTCAAAAATTGGTAGTTTCTTGTAAGATCTCATCTGCCCAATTTGTAAACAGCAAAAATATAACCAACACACTAAATACTTTGGTTGTATGTATTTTTCTCAAACTTTCAACGTTTTACATTGTTTGATTACTAGAGCTGTCTTTAACATATATAATTTTAATATTTTGTACATGACTGGCCCATTTCCTGATATAACTTAAATTAGCAATTAGTGTTTCTTCATTGATTTTAGCATAATACTTTCATGTACAATTTTGTAAATAGATTTGGCTCTTTAAAATTCTTTACCATATTTAATTTATTTGTATAAAATATGCTAATAAAAGCTATTCAATGTTGAAATACATTTTTATGGTGATTGAATTGGTTATTACTATTTTTCTGAACTTTCTTACTCTTCCTTTGTTTTTATCTTTCCAATGCACCATTAAACTGTTTTTTTTTAAATTAAGACGTTCTATTAGCATTTTAAAGGCAAAATGAAAAAATTGTAAAATGAAAGCAAAAACTTCTTGAGAAAGGATGAGGAGATGGTTCAGAAGGTAAAAGCATTTCGTAGACAATGCTAGCAACCTAAATTTGATCCGCAGAACCCATATTAACGTACACACACACACACATACACACGTACACACACACTCACACACATTCACACAAGCACATACCTGCACACACACAAAAACACACACTCACACACTCATACATATGCACACAAGCACATACTTGCATGCACACACAAACAACACACACACATACACATGCACACACACACATACACATGCACACTTATGCACATGCACACACACATACATGCACACAGGGGGTGGGAGAGAGAGGCAAAGAGGAGACTTTGTCTCAAAGACAAAGTGGAAGAAACGAATCAAGTCCTGAAAGCTATCCTTAATGTTCACATGAATAGAGTGGTATTACCTCCCACATCCACATACTCCCAATTTTACAAAAGTGTTGATGGGGGATGGGTTATAACCAATTTATACATAACCTCTCTATAATAACAATATTTTTTTTTGCTCAAGAATCATATAAACCACTTTTATAAAACCCCTCAACAACACCTTAGAGTTTCTTTTTAAAAACTGTGTAGACTGGGACCAGTGGTCTGGCTCTCTGGGTACAGATCTTTTTTTGTTTAAAAAAAAAAAAAGCCTTAGACCTGAGTTTGTTTCCTGGAAGCTATGAGAAAGTAGAAGAAGAGAAACTACTCCAGAGTTTCCTTCTGACCCCCACATACGTGCTGTGGCATGTCTGTTCATATATCATGTAACATGCACACACACACAACACTACTACTACTACTGATTTTATCCATGTGCTCTGCTATTTAAGAAGGTGTCTGTTCTTCCACTGTATTTTTTAAACCTTTGTGTGTGTTTGCATCTAGAAATTTTGGATGTTTTCCTTCTTAAAATTTGCTAAACATGAACCTTTAACATAAGTTGCTACTGTTTCATAGACGGAGTATACCTAATGCTGTAAACGATGTAGGAGACACCATGACAGATGCTGGAAAAGACTAGAGCACACCTTCATATGTGTGTGCTGGGATAGGGGGTAGTTCTTATAATCCAACATGGAGGTGGGCAAAATGGCTTTGTTCAGACTCACTCATGAAGACCATTGCTACGATTAAACATAAACGCTTGAAATTTAAGTTCTAGGGCCTTCAATCATATTCCTTCTAAGCTGTGTACATTTTTTTATTTTACATTTTGAAGATGGGAAACATCTTACAATTCATATACACATATTTTGTAGAAAGTTTTCTCTTCCTTGCTGAAATGCTATTTATCATAAAAACTTATTGCCTCTAAGAATAAAAACTAAATATGATTGTGTATTATAACCGTGCAGATTCCCATGTTCTATCCCAGAAAAGCAAGTTTACTTTAATATATTTATTACTTGTGCTTAAAATTCATGCCAGATGATGAATGTAGATGATGAGGTGATTAAAATATGAGTGACATTTAACATCTTTGATTTTTCAAAAGCGTTTAACATATTAGGCAGAGTAGCACTCTATTTAAATCACAGAAGTTTCCAAAGTCAGCTACCAATGCCATTCTTACAATATGGCTACAGAAGCAGCATTAAAATTATAATGAAGAGATGAAGCCCTCCTCCACTACGCATTTTCCATGAAAAACAGTCTGAGTGTTCTAGCTAGTTTTGTATCAATGTGACACAAACCAGCATCATTCGGGAAGAGGGAATTTCAATTGAGAAAATGCACCCACTAGATTGTTGATTGATGTAGAAATACCCTCAGATCACCTCTGTAGCTAATGGCATCCCTACTCCCCTGGGCTGGTGGTCTTGTAAGTTACAAGAAAGCAAGTCAGCCTCCATGGCCTCTGCATTCAGGTTCCTGCCCTGTTTGAGTTCCTGCTCTGGCTTCTCCCAGACAGTGATATGGAAGTATAAGCCAAATAAACCCTCCTCCATAAGTTATTTTTGGTCACGGTGTTTAATCACAGCCATAGAAGGACTAACCAACACACTAAGTTAAATTGAGTCAATCAAAGACATAAATGTTGAAAAGGAGACGAGTCCCTGATGCTTTACTTGTGTTCTCTTTGAGTTAAATTCTAGATGAACACAGTAGGAAAAAATCAGGAGATGCAGAAATTAACTTGCTCATATACTTGTAATCCCTAGTTCAAAATTAAAGTGGGAAATTTCTGTTCATGAAAACACTAATAATATTTAACACCCTTGGAAAAAATAAGAAGGGATGGGAATGAATTTAAGAAAATCATAAAAGTCTGCTAAAGTACATACAATTACAGACACGTGGGGGATCTTATTGCTTCTTTCTACAGAAATCCTAATTACCAAGGCACTTAGAACAGAAAGAGATTTAACAGCTCCCCCTTTAAAATATTCATATTAGGGCTTAAAAATTAGTTGCTCAGTTGGCTCGATACTGTTGTCTGCCTATGCTCATTTTTTTTTTCTCTTAGAATGTTAGCATCACTTGCAATTCTACTTTTGGCCTTTTATAACAGAAAGGCAAATAAAATCCTGCACTTCCCCCCTCCTTTGATCCATTGCTGAGGTGTAATGTATCTAACCACGCACAGGAGCATATTTAGAATATCATTGCCTTTTGAACATGGCAACTGTTGAGGTTTAAGTGAGAAATGTTCCCCATAGGTTCAGGTATTGGAACACTTGGTTCCCTGTTGGTAGAGCTGTTTTGAGAGCAGGGTTAGTTTGGACAACCTTGCTGGAGGAGGCATGTCCCTGGAGATGGGCTTTAAGATTCCAGTTTGCCTTTTCTGCCTTCGGATGTGGTAAAGCGTGTGGGCTCCCAGTTTCCTGTTCAGCAGTCATGGCTGCTCCCCGCTGCTGTTCTTTCCTACCATGATGGACACACTTACTTCTCTGGAACCATAAACTATTTTTTTTCTAGAAGTTACGTTGGCCATGGTGTTTTATCACAGTGACAAAAAAGTAACTTACACAGCAATCTATTACATTCTGAGGTGTCACAGACAAAAATCAGCAACTGAATGATTTTTGGTGTTTTGCTGTCTCTTTACTTCTGAGGTGGTACTACTAGCTCTTTTAATGTTATATAGAGGTTTGTGGGCATTCTGGAAACTTCAGCATCCCAGAAGGCTTAATCCTGAAAAGCAGAGATTCAATCAAGGCATAATAGAATAGTGAAGACTTCAACACAAATACAATTGATGTTTTCACTCGTGTCTGAGCTTCTTTTCAAAACAATATGTGGTGGTTTAAATGAGGGTGGCCCCCACGGCTTATGTGTGTGCATGCTTAGTCTGCAGTTAGGGAACTGCTTGGAAAGATTAGGTGGTGTGATCTTGTTGGACTTGGAGTTGATGTGGCCTTGTTGGGATTAGTGTGTCACTGAAAATAGAATTTGAGTTTTAAAAAGCCCAAGGTAGGTCCAGTCTCTCTCTTTCTCTCTGTCTTTCTGTCTATCTCTGTCTGTCTCTGTCTGCATCTCTCCCCACCGTCTTTCTGCTTGTGGTTCAAAATAAAGCTCTTAGCTACTGCTCCAGAACTGTGTGTACTGCTATGCTGTCCATCATAATAATAGACTAACCTTCTGAAACTGTAAGCAAGCTCCCATGCTTTCTTTTATACATAATTATATAGCATATAATACATACAATATACTATATACTATATAATATTATATTACATAATATAATATATTATATAGTATATGTAAATGCTTTCTTTTATAAGTGTTGCCTTGACAATGGCATCTCTTCACAACAATAGAAAATTGACTAAAACACAAATCCTAATGATGCTCAAGGAAGGTATCTGTTAGTAAGAATTATAGGCCAGACAAGTAAGCTATCCTATGTAGCTGACTCTCAGTGTCCTTGGTAGTTTGTTTTATAAAACCATCACAAATACTGAGCTGGAAAACATTGAACTATTGCTTGTAGGGAAAATACGAGGTTAGGTTCTTGTGAGCCACTGGCCACATTTTGGTCAACAGATCAACACTCAATTTTGCTTTGTGTGTATGTTTTTCTTCAAATGCATCTTACTTAATATATATTTTTAATTCATTAACATTATAGGGAACAACACAGTGAATTCCACCTGAATGAATGAAGCTTATCTAATTCTGCATTTTCTCTACAAGACATGCCATATGTATTAAGTGATTCAGAACACTAAAACCACCAATAAAATATGTGTTCACTGTTAGGATCTAGGTAAAATATTAAGGCCTAGGTAACTGTTACCTGGATAGCCTGTCATTGTAAGGAAACTTTCTCATATGTTTCTGCTATTATTAGGAAACTTTCTAATGTCAAGATCGATTACTTATTCTGTGCCCTTGGAAACCGATGATGCTAGAACTCAGTATAACTGTTTTCTATAGTTACCAACAATAAACTTGGCCTTGAACCAACCACCCAACATCATTTCCTGAACCTATGCGTATGTTTTTATGATATCAACTGCCCGTGGAATGAACCCCAATATAAGAAGAGATGCCTGAATCAATATAAGAATCTATTTGGAATAAGAGTTCCATTTTGAGTAGTGGTTAGGTAAAGTTTAAGTTCCCAACACCTCCCAGAAAACTGACATCCTACTTGGCAGAAAGAGACATGTACATGGGTAACTGACATCCTGGTCGGCAAGTTAAGACATGAATGTTAGTCAAGTCCCATTCTGGTGGACAAATTAGGACATGAATATTAAACAAGACAATTCCCCTGCCACAGTTGAGTATACCAAACACTGGGAGCAGAATAAATGCACAACAAAGACATGTTCCTAAGGAAATCCTCTATTCCTAAATTCTGATTGGTGAAATAACTTGTTACAGATGTTTGTGAATTTGGTGCTTAAAAACTCTGTAGGATCTTAACTTGGGGTCATGGTTCAGTTCTGGAGTCTGAACAATAGCCCTGGTCCGCCAGTCCTGGAACATAGGCTTAATAAACTATTCCTGTCTGACTGAGATCAGTGTTTGTGTGGTTTGTGAGGTGATTCCTGAACCCCCAAATTCATCATACAAGGGAAGAACATTGCTTTGCTTGTAATGATAGCATAAGACAATTCCAATGCTCTACCATTGTACATATCCACAAATGACTGCTTGAGTGTCAGCAGTATTGACTTTGATGTCACAAATTCTGCCAGGTGAGTAAATTTACAATTAACGTGTGAATAATGAGGATGTGCTGATTTGAATTTTCAATTTAACATCTCATGTTGCACAGGAAAAGCTACAGCATAATGGAGCTTTAAATTGTGAGCTTCAAGAATACATGAATAATTTGCAGTTTGAGTTTAACTTATGCCCTTCCCATAAGTGTCCCAAATATTAATAATGAACATATAAGGTGTCTTCTTTAAAGGAGTTGAATATAAATGCAATATTTAAAAGACAGGCATGCTCACATTAAAACAGAATATCGATCTGTGGAATCGATTTTCTTGGACTTTTTCAGTCTTATTTAAGACATTTGTTAAGTATTTATGGCAACAACATGCATTCACACCTTACTTTCTCTTGGGTTCATAACTCTCTGTTCAAAATGGTTAATGGAAATGCAAAGAGGTGGGGACTCTTAACTCTGCCTCTCACATCAGAATAACTCAGCCAGTTACAGTAGAAGATAGAACATCCAGACTCTCACTTTTGGCTATCAGAAACTCTATGGTTGAGGTCAAGGCTTCTGTCCTAGTCTTTAAGCCCAGGTTAGTTGATTGTGAAACAAAGTTGAAATCCATTGAGCTGCATGTTGAGAAAGCCATTCATGACACAGCATACAGTTTTCTCTATAGGAAATCAAGAAAACTCTGATTTCCTTAGCATGATATAAATGATCACGCATGTGCAAAACTGGTTGGTGAGTCATATAAATAATTATCTAGGGCCCTGTAATTAAGCTGAAATAAAAAAAAAACTTGAATTTTGGGGTGGAAACTCATCACCATGTTCTCTTCCTTCATCATAAACCTATAGATATTAGAAGATTTATAGTTATATCAACATGTTAGATGATAGTCCATATAACCTTAAATCCCCAAGGGGCAAAGGTAGCTTCTATTTTGCCTTTATTAAAAAAATTAATTATTTATTTTTATTTCTTGAGATAATATTACATTATTTCCCCCTTCCCTTCTTTCCCTCTGAATGTTTCCACATCACCCTCCTTGCTCTAAAATTCACAGCTAATTTTTCATTAATTATTGTTATATGACTATCTGTGTATATATGTATGCATGTATGTATGTGTGTGTGTGTGTGTGTGTGTGTATATTCACACCCAGACATACGTATGGTCCTCATCTCTCACTATGGAAACTTCTCTTTGCAACAGTTGGAGACCATTACAGAAAACCACAACCAAATCAGAGTGCAGACTTGTGGAGCCCGGGCCCCATGGCTACAGCTACAAAACAACTCCTGCGCCTAGGGCTTGATTATCACTGTGGATGGGAATGTGGAAAGACTATGAGCCAGAGGATCAGGAAGTTTGCTGTGAGGCTGTGTCTCCTAGTTTGCTCTTGAATGAATTGCCAAAGCCCAGGGTAGTGAACGAAAGGTGCATCTCATTAAATTGGTGCTGGACATTTGCAGGAGACATTGCATTCACTCTGGAATAGAGGATGGCAAGAGTCCATTATCCGCTTAATCCTCTAATGCTTGTGACTGGGATAAGCATGCTTTCTGGACACATACTTACTATGTAGTATAGAAGCAGACTAGAAAACAGGAAGTGCACAGTATTGTCGCACACATAGGCAAAAAAAATATTAACAATTTGTACTAAACTATTACTGTAAAAGAGCCTCACTGAATCACAAAGATAATAAAAATGGCTGTCAGTTAAGTTTTTAGGCAAAGCTTTCAAAGGTGCTAAGTCCCTAAGTGGCTCCTGGAGATTCATTATGTTGTGTCTAGGGAGAAGCCAGTCAAAGAAACCTTCAACAAATGAGAGAAACGCCAGTGGCAGAGGCTCCGTTCTCTACAGGCCTCTCTAGGAAAGAATGTTGTGGGTACTAGGGAATCAGCAGCAGTCATCAATTTTCTCCTTTCCTTCCTTTTCTTTTCCTTTTTTGTTTTTTAATTTCCATCGAGTATTTGAAGAGTCTCTATTATGTCCTGTGGAGTCAAGTTTCTTTTAATGTGCAGATTCCACCACCCATTAAGCATGCTTGCATGAGAATAGCTTCAGGTTACAGTTCTATTTGAAGTTTTTCTATGTAAAGAGGGATTCTGTCTTGACTTAAGAAAATTTCTCATTTTCAGGCATTTTTCCTTGTAAACTGAGCCTCCTCATTACACCTTGCCAGGTGTGCAGGCATGTTTATCTGCTCAGAAGACAGAGGTACTTTTATCACTCCCTTTTCCTAACTAGGGAGAATTGGGATAATAAGTATGCATAGGAAATATGTCTGTCAATGTTCTGAAGTCCACGGCACCACTAATTCCATGGAGGAGTATTTGGCTCTGTTTAAGTTATCATAGATTATGTCCCTAAACAATGATCTAATTCAAACCAAGCTTAATTGCAGTTGAGGAGCAGGAACCTCTCAAAGGTACTTCTACTCACAGAGAGTAGCTTGGTCAACATATATCTAGCTACCATACAAACTAGACATGAAAAAAGAGAACTTGCTTCAATAACTGATGCCCGATGAGACAACTGGAGAACCAAGTTAGTCTGTAGCTCCCTGTTTGGCACCAATTTGCTTTTAGAAGTTGGTCACAGGGACACAAGGAGTCTTTAGGGCTGATGGCTTAGAGAGCATTGCCAGAGCGTAGTCTACCTTTGACATGGGCACAGCATGCTCAGCAAGGACCTCTGGTCATACGTGATTCAAAAGTGCCCAAGCATCATCATCTGGCTACTTAATTCTGCAACCATATTTTTAATTCTGGAAAGCAAGGAGTGGGTACTAAAGAAGAGAAGGAGGGGGACTGGGGGATTTCCAGACTAGCATAGACTTCAAAGACCTTCTCTGCTAATCTTATAATGTCCTTGAACTCCTCCAACAAACAGCTGCGGTTGCTAGTGAAATCTAGCTTAACCCTTTATGTGCTAGTTCCCAGCCAGCTCAGAAGCTGCATTAAACACAAAACAAACCAAAACAACAACAAAATCCAACCAACCTACCTAACAAACAAACAAAACTACAGATGGGGGTGCCTCTTGAAAACAGTGAATATCTCCCATTTTTCTTGTCGTTTTATGTTTTAGAAGTACTCACTGAGTTTTAGTCTTGTGTGCTACCTCTACCTGAAAAGTACTGTGCAAAGAGCAAGCAATTCTAAATAGTTTGAGAAATATTTCCTAACCATTTATAAGTGTAACTTTGTCAGTGTGGACATAACTGTGTATTATGAAGCAGTAGCAAAAAAAATGTTCAGAAAATAAAATAAAGTCATGTATATCACCAATAGGATTAGATCAGTGCCAAGTTAAGAAATGGGAGGTTTTTTTTTTTTTCATCTAGGAAGGCCATTCTTGAAGGGCACATGCTTTAAACTTTCAAGGTATCCCAGGAAGAGGAGGAGTGGACTAATAAGCACAAGGGAGTGGTTAGTACTGCCAGGTTGAAGAGAGGGGCACATACATGGGATGGAAGAGTTTCCAGTGCTGAGCAGGGAGGCTGGGGGCTGAATAGAGCTTCATTCTTTTACAAAGCATTTTCATGTTTATTTCATTTAATACAGCAAGCAGGGAAACTGGGATCCAAAGACTGCCAAGACTTTCTTGGTTAAACACGGACCCAACTTCTATTCTTGTGAATTAACATCACTCTTTAGGGATTAGCACCAGTTCATTACAGTCCCAGTTGTTCTCTTAGGGGCTCAAGTGTGTAGATGGAGGTTGCAGCCATGGGTAAAGGAAGGATGGAGGTGCCAGAAAGACACTGTTCAGAAACAGAAAGGCCCCTTTGTCTTGGTGAGTGATGGGCAGGGCGTGGTGGTGGGACAGAAGAATCTACACTAAGCATGTCTTGACTCCCTGAAGGTTTTGTTGAGCCTTCCCTTTGCATCCTGGGACACAGTGCTCAAAGAACAGCATCCACTATTATATGCCTTACCAATGCATGTGCTATGTAATTCTGAGGTGTTCCTCTTTTATCTTTAAGTCTGTGAGTGCTTGAAGATGAAGCACTTCTTTGCTTACCTTCGATTACTTTGTTTCTTCGAGATGCATAAATAGGGTTATTAGTAATGGTTTGTCCTGTGCCTGGAATATAACTTCTGTGAACATTAGCATTTCGTGAGCATCATGAGTAGGTGGGGCATACAGAGTTGCATTACTGATTAACATAGGTGGGTTGGAAAACTGTTAGTAGACTGCAATTTTCAAGTTCTAAATAAATTGATTTTCCTTCTTTCCTAGAGAAAATGAGACTGAAAATTATCATCTTCTGTTGTAGAAAGTGTGTGTTGCAGTCTACATTGGATTATAGTAATTTATTCATTCCATAATCCTTAATAGGTGGTTTCTGAGAGATGGGTACTGTCCTGTGTGCTGGTATGAAGGCCCTTTGAATGGTAACAAGACAGTACTCTGGAACTCGAAAGCTTGATGTGGCAGAATACTGGGTTTCTAAGTCAGGTAGCAGGACAGGGGTTCCTAAGATACAACATGCTGGAAAGGATACTCTGCACAGTGTATCAGTAAAATAGACCAGTTTCTATGCAAATAAGTGTGGAGGGTTCAAGAAAACAAAGCATGTAACTACCACAGGACCTAGTCATCCCAAACCTGGGTGTGCATCTGAAGGACTTTGAGTCAATGTGTCAGAGATACCTGCACATTCAAGTTTTACTACTATACCATTCCCAGTAGCCAAAACATGGATCCAACCTAGATGCCTGTCAACTGAAGAATGAATTGGAAAAATGTGCATATGCACAGTGGAGATTTAGTTAGTCATAAAGAAAAATATGCTGTGCTATTCACAAGGAAATGTATGAAACAGAGATTGTTGTGTTGAACCAAACTGTCAAAAAGACAGATGCCACATATGGACTGGACACAAGGACAGAGCATGCAGATAGTCATCAACATACTCACAAATAATCATGAAAGAAAGAGCAGATGTCAGCAAGGACATCTTAGTGGACAAATGATGTGTGTGATCAGTATTTACTTCCAGATAATTATAATGACCCTTCTTATGGCAGACAATTCAAGTAATTTTCCTATGACCAGAAACAAACTTGAGATACGGTGTAGTTAGAAATCCTAGCTCGGATTTTTGCCTCAGGCCCATGCGGTATCACTACAGTTTTGGCAAGTGGTATAGTTCTATTGTGTCTCATTTTCCTAATTTGTGTAGGAACTAAAATAACTATTCCAGGTATGGCTGTCTGTATAAGCCAGTAATCCTAGCACTCAAGACAAGGCAGGACTGTCACAAGCTTTAGGCTAGCCTAGACTGTATAGCAAGTTTCAGATTAGCCTGAGCTAGACCCTGTCACAAAAAAAACAAAACTAACAATATGAATATAATAATTATTTCCTTATGTTCAAGTGTGGCTCTGAATATAAGGATAATTCAATATGAGGTTTGAAATGCAAAGTGTCTATGCTATAGACCTAAATGTATAATACCCTCATCTATCCACATTTATCCACAATGAAGTCAGTTATTAATTACTGAGATGCCAGTGACAGCTATGTATATGTAAAAATATATACATATATAAATTATATACAAAACATAAATTATATATATTTTAATATAAAATTATATAACCTGTAGAATATAAAACAATAACATATACACACATATATAATTTCATATAGAGAGAATTTGAGATATTTTCTTCACAAGTCCCTATTTGATATGGCTTTGTAAATGGATAGACTACAGGAGGTAGTGTAGTTTAACTCTTCAGCTAAGTTTCTCTCAAGAAAAAGGCAAAGTTATGTCTACCTCTCAATCCTTCACTTAACTAAAAACGTACCTGTTGTATTTGCTAGTTTTATGTCAACTTGATACAAGCTACAGTCATTAGAGCAGAGGGAACATCAACTGAGAAAATGTTTCTATAAGATTCTTCTATAAGTCATTTTCTTAATTAGTAGTTGATAGGAGAGGCAAGCCCATTAACGGGTAGTGCCGTCCCTGAGCTAGTGCTCTTGAGTTTTATAAGAAAGCAGGCTGAGCAAGCCATGATGAGAAAGCCAGTAAGTAGCACCCATCCATGGCCCCTACATCAGCTCCCGACTCCAGGTTTTTGCCCTGCATGAGTTCCTGCCCTTACTCTCTTCATTTGATGATGAACTGTTACATGGAACTGTGAGTGAAATAAACTCTTTCTTCCCCAAATTACTTTTGGTAATGGTGTTTGGTCATAGCAATAGTAACACCAACTGAGACAAGTTGATAACTATATAGTGGGGTATTGCTGTGACAGACCTGACCATGTTATTTTGCAAAGGATTGTGGAAAGACTTTGGAACTGTGGGCTAGAAAAGCCAGACATGTTGAGAGCTCAGTGAGATGCTTCGTAGGAACTTGGAAGATAAGAATTTTGAGAGCAATGGAGATGATGGAGGCCTGGCTTGTGAAGTTTCAGAGAGAAGCAAAGACTCTACTGGGCCTTTTGTGTAAAGAATTTGTAGTTTTGGTTAGCTGGAGCTGAAGAATTAGCTGTGATTGACAAGCTCAGACTACTAAAGTGAAACTTTTGCTTTGCTGTGATACTTGATGTTGGTCAACTGGAGCTGAGAAATTAATGGTGATTAAAAAGAGACCAGCACCATTGAGGTGAAATCTTCTGGAAAGTGTTTCCTGGATATCAGCACAGAGAAACTGTGTTCCAGGTATGGAAGCTGGACTTGATGGTGTAAAAGTTATCCAGGTAGTACTGGTTTTGAAGGTATGAAGGGATCATGGTGAGTGGCTGAGGTGTGGCAGTGTAGGAGGGGTGGAATCTCTGAAGAGAGCCTAGGAGAAGTTATTGGTCAAAGTGCAGCCCCACTGCAGCAGAAGACCCCAGCAGATTTGGAGATGCCAGTACCATGGGATCACCACCAAGGACAACAGCAGCAGTGGTGTGGAGCCAGCCTGGAAGACAAGATGTGTGTGCTGCAGGGGGCTGAGCTGGAGAAGAGACCCAAGCCCCTAGGTGGAGACACATATGATTCATTCACAGAAGACTGTGAATGAATCATACTCAGTTGGGCACTGAGTTATTTACATTGTTGGCATTTGGTTTTGCTTTATTCAGATTATGACTACGCCCTGTTTTCTCCCTCTTGAAGAAAGTACTTAACAATTTTGATTTCTACAAAGCCCACAGCCTGTAAGTCTTTGTAATAGGTCTTCTTTCTCTATATATAGACAGAGATTCAGTCTATAAGTTCTGTTACTTTAGAGAACTCTGACTAATATACCTGTACAAGTGGGTTAGCCAAGTACTAGAACCTTTTCCTGGGGATGGTTGGGAAGAGAAAATGGTCAGAATACTGCTGGCACATTCAGGTGCCTGGTGAATATTATCAGTGGTGGCTCTGCTGGTGCTGTTGTTATTGGTGATATTAGTGATAGAGAAAAAAAAAACACTTAGGACCTAGAAGTCTGCTCCTAAATTCTATTGACTCTGCCTACTAGGCAGATACATTCTCAAGAAATAACTCAGTGTGGCCTGTACTTATCTACACGACATTTCTTCTATCAAGACCGAGTTGGTTGGGGAAGTTTTAAAGCATGCCATCAGCTCGCCCTTCTTTCTCATGGGAACTTCCCCCAGGAGCTGTTATGCAGCAACATATTTGAGAAGTTGGAGGCATTTGGCTGGACTACGAAAGTGAGCAGGCATCTGTTGGCTCTGTGTGGCTTTGCACAGGGAAGCCTTGGAGCTCTTCCTTTTGATGGTTTGGGGCTGGTGATTTTTCTCTTCTCTATTTTGTGAGCTAGGGAAAGCCCATTGTTGTACAGGCTGCACAGACTGGTGCTGGGTTATTTTGTCAGCTGATGGTGCTCCAATAGCATGTGTGCGCCAGGATTCAATGACTCACTGACATCTGTGTTGGGCATTTATTTTTAGTACATTTTGCCCCACACATATGTCTCCGGGATGTGTTTCTCTTTTCTCTCTGATCAATGCTTCTGTGTAAGTGACATGCAAAGTGTTGTACCTGAACCCTCTGTAGCGTCTGTCTTCCTCATAGGACTAGAATGGCCACATGAAGGTACAGAGAAGATGATTTCTCTCAGTATTAGATGAATTCTTTTGATTCTGGCTTCAGCGTTACATGTTAAAATGGACCCATTGGAAGTACAAACACGTACATTCATATATATATATATATATATATATATATATATATATATATATACAGAAATGACATATGTGGACTATTTACATACATGCTTTGTATTATCAGTGTTATATTAATATCTATGAGTAAGCATCTAAAAGATATAGCTTTATTTATAAATAAACATGTAAGTGAGCACATTAGAGGTTAAATTTACAGATTTTATAAAACAGTACACATTTCTATTTTCTACTTTGCAGATTTATTTATCCTAAATGTCCAGAATGTGAGTATATATCCCAACTTGTCTATAACTCATGTGTGGAAAAGAATCTCCTAGACACCATTTCTCAGCCCTCATTTGAGGAATGCTCCTCTTTTTGGCTGGGAGAAAGCTGCACTGTGTCACAGCAATTGACATCTTACAATCTGTGCAATAATGCAGGCAGTTTGGATCAGCCTCTGTGAAGGCTGGCAGTGAACTGGGCATGCTCACTGTGAACTCTGAGCACACTCACTGTGAGCTCTGCTTGACTTCATTCAGTAGAACTCCTACAATCCAAAAACATGGGAATTTGGCTTCTGACTGATCTCTGCTCTTTTAAAAAAAAATATAAGCTTTGTCACTAAATTATCAATATGTCTTGTAAAGTGTGGGAATGTATCTGACTCTGTACATTTGCACATGCACACAGATATTCACTGTCTTCCAAGTGCAGCCCTGATGCTTTCTAGGCCTTCCATCCACCAGCTTAAAGAATAAGTCCCTTTGATGAATACAACTGCCATCATGCAATGGTGTTAGTCCACACTAAGCTTCAGTAACATGGGGTTGAATTTAGTAAGACGAGCTCACTGCACTATCACAAACCAGAGTTCTGTTTTCATGTATATACTGGTACTTGTTGGCACACTATTAAAAGGCTTGGCTAGGGACTCCTGGCAAAGGCACATATATCTTCACAACTAAAGCTATGTCATGAAATATACTTTATACCCAAAATAGTGTTCTCTTGGGAGCCTTGTAATTACGAGAGTTAAACTGCATAGCCATGTTATGTTGCTGTGTCTTATCTTTGGAAAACCCATATCAAGGTAAAATTGTACCCGTCTTTGAGTCAGCGGTGATGACAAAGAAGAAATCACCTGGTGATTTAGCCTGCAGTGGAGGGTGGAGGCTGCCTAACAGTTAACCATGGTTTGGTGGATTATTGCTAGTCATAGCTGAAGACTGTATGAAACCCAAATGCCAACTGCTTTTAATCTGTGGGAACTCTGTTCTTCTGTGAAATTTGTTTAATGTAGCTTCACCTCAGAGAGGATGCTGGGTAGCACACACTTTCTAGTTAAAGACAAACTTAACTGAGAGAGGGTCAGAGTTAATGTGAACACACAGTCCTTACATAAACATTACTGCTCTTCTTTTTTTCTGAGGTTGAACCCTGGCTGTTTCCGTCATCATGTCCTCAGAACATGAACACATGGCCATGTGGATATGACTCTGTGTGGACTCAGAACCTGGGCTGTGAAACAACTGGAAATCAGTCCGTGGCTGCATCCTTTCTGGCCTCCTCTATTTGCAAGTGCAATACCACCAGGAAAAGTTCCCTGTCCCTAAATGATTCCCTTAACTTGTCTTTCTCTAGAACTGCTCTTCTCTTACTTTAAAATGTAGACCTTCCTAAATGTGTTCAGTTGGTACTCATGTCTAGTAGGTCCCGTGACCTCAGATGATTTAGACAGGCTGGCAGAGCTGTGGAATAAGCGCTTGCTCTGCATCTATTTCCTGGCTTACAGTTTCTAAAGCTATTGTGTTCTCTGTAGTGAGGCTGTGGGTTTGTATGCTAATGAGATGACTAAGGTGAGATGTCCAGAGGGAGATCCAGGACAGGGCTGCTACCAGAGAGGTCAAGGTAGGGTTAGAATCTTAGATTCATCCCTGCCTCTGGGAGTCTGAAGGTAAAGCTGAACTCCCAGGAACAATGACGTAATTGATTATGCCTCTATAATAAACTGACTGTGTTCCAAGAGTTGCTTGCTGGCGGGACACAGGATGTTCTTTGCAAGGATGGGAATCTCTCTCTCTCTCTCTCTCTCTCTCTCTCTCTCTCTCTCTCTCTCTCTCTCTCTTTGCCATGTACCTTGCACTGTATTCTTTTTCATCTGGCTTTTCATCACTATTTTCATTTATAAAATGCCTTACAATAAATCAGCAAACATATATAAAGCATGTTCCTGAGCTATTTGAGCTGCCTTGGCAATTTTATTGAGCCCAAAGAGTAGGCTGTGGGGTCTCTAAATTTATAGCCAACTGATCAGAGGCTTTGGACCAGCCAGAGACTGAGATAAGCATCTGCAATGAGCAATGACAGTCTTGTGGGACTGAATGATTTATGTGTGGTCCTGACACTGTCACAAAGTAGGCTGTGAAATGAAATAGAGGCCATTGAGCTGATGTCCATTGGGGAATTGGTTGGGAGTATATCATGGGAGATATACTACCATGAACACACTGTCAGAAGTAGTAGTGTGCTCATTATTGAGTATTTAAATGGGGGAAAATGACTTCAAAATACTGCTGGTCTAAGGAGCAGTAAAATAGTCTATATAAGCAAAGAGCAACCTAGGAGCAGAGGCTGGGGAATGTTAGATAAGGAACCACAGTAGAAGGTGTTTTCTGAATGCTTTTGAAAGCATACTCGTTGATCTGCGCTTACACTGGTACCGTCAGAGAGGAGAGGCTATCCTTCCAGTTGATGTAGTTACGACAGCAGTTGGCAGTTGATAGTATGACAGCATCAAGCATATGGTAAATGGGGGGAAGAAAATAAAGGAATAGTGCTCACTTTACACTGCCACTGTTCTTATTAAAGATGTGTCCAGTGGGGTGGGGGCAGAGCATCATAGGATTTGGCCCCATCCTCTGTCTCTTGTCCTTGGATTCTCAAAGCTGCTTGCAGTAAATCAGGATTTGGAACCCAATCAGTTCAGAGTAAATCTCATTACCCGCATGCCTGTTATTCTGCAAACAGGCTCAGACATCTCCAGAGCTGGGTGTTCCTTTGTTGTCTTGGAAACAGTTGTGTTTGCCCTTTTAGAGACAAGCAGACAGGCAATGCGCCTGAAAAAATAAAATCTCCATTTTGCTAATTTTAGTTCCTATGCTGGAGGTACTAAGCCTCCTTGGTCTTGTGAGACCCAGTTCTCCATAGCAAATACTCATAGTTAGAGTGGGAGCAACCTTAAATGTACTGCAGTCATTCTTAGGAGACGCTAGTATAAACCACTTACTGTGGAAAAGCCCTTCTTGGAAGTCAGGTTTGTGATGCTATAACAGAACACCCAAGACTGGTAACTTATAAAGAAGAACACTCTTTTCTTGCAGTTCTGGTGACTGAGAAGAACAAGATGCCGCTGGCACTGGTGTGTAGTGAAGGCCTTCGTCTTACATCTGCACATGAAAGAAAGCAGCAGGCAAGAGAACAAGCTCCCGTTTTTTATCAAGGTGCCTGATAAAGGCATAAAATTCTAGCAACATAAAAGAGGTCCTTGTGCCCTCCTCACCCTTTAAAGACCCCTACTTTTGGTACTCTCCCATTGACCACACTTGGATTGTAGAGGAAACATATTCAAAACATTGTATATTTTTTATGGCAAGTGAGAAGAAAACTGAAATTAATTCTGTCAAAATGCTGAGATCAGACAACCTAATTTCATCACACGTAAGCAGATTTACCTAATAAATGTGGCATTATCTCTGACACATGGCTTTTGTGCTGACTGCATCATGTGTGCACTTCACATTCACATGCCCTTTCCCCTCTTTTATCAACCATACTTTTTGGGGCCTGTACATTATCTTAAAAGTTTAAGAGATTTGAAGGCATAAATATGAAGTCTGAGAATAAGAATTCTGATCTTTGAACCTCTTGTTGTCTTATGATTTCACAGAATATAAAAGAGGAACACTGGAGTGAGACTTGACATAGGTGGTTTTTCAAAGCTTCCCAGGTGTACAGTGATGCACTCCCTAGTCTAGACAAAGAAGGATTAATTGGCTGCCCTCAAAGCCAAGCTTTATGGTCTCACTCAAGTCTGTGTCAACATCCCTTCAAAGTTTGTGATGATGCAGAACTTAAGACCTCATGCTGAACCAACTCACCTAAAATCTGCATTTTCATAAGACACTGGAATCTTCCTAAAGGGCATACTTGTTTGAGGAAATCCTCTCTGTCATGATGTACTCCACAGCTCGGTTCTGCATTTGAAGTCCAAGGCTAAGCCTCACCTGTCCTCTTTCCACCATGAGTCAGAAACTCTGCCAGAGACACTAGGAGCCTGCTCAGTGGACACACACATTTTCTCCCGTGTGTTACATCTATCCAGAGCTGTGGAAATATGGGCCCTTGACTGAGAGAATCAACTTTATTCGTAATAATTAGTTAAAAATATATTCTCCTTCAGAGACGTGAAGCAAGATCTTCAAGGCAATGGCTGTAAGACTCTACATGCACTGCGTGTATTTGGGCTACTTGTCCATGCAAATGTGACAACCACAGAAAGCCATCTGCCTATAGTTAGAGTCTCACACAATTCTAGTCTCCTTTCCTTGGGCTCATGGGGAATCTTTCTGGCAGCTGGATTATGGAAGAAACCTTGTCTCTGTCCTTATTTCTGCTTCTTGTTCTCCCTGGGTCCATTTCTTCTTGTCGTCTTCTTTTCAATTGCTACCCTAGTCTGATCTTCCCTTCCTTTTTCACTCTGCCTTTCACCCTGTGCCTCTTGATACATCTATATACCTCCTCATTTCTTAACATTGTCTGAAGTGTCTTACAATGAATGGATAGGTTAACACCATATGCTGTCCCTACTTGCCTTCCTACCCTGCTCTTTCTCTATCTGGAATGCAGTTTCTTGTAGGTGATCTTTTTCTGCTCAGTCCAACCTCCCACCCACCCCACCCCCTTATTCCATTGAAACTTTTTCCTTGAGGTCTTTTCACAGACCCATGATTGGATAACTCCCTTCTCTTGCCTCTCTTTGGATTGTTGCATTACTGCAATGGAAGTAAATCATACTTCTTTAGTAACTAGTGAGAGAAGCATTCAAGAGCACAGCCTGCAGTAGCTATACCCATAACATGTACTCAGCCATGATTTGAATGTGTACATGCCTTTCTTTATTCCTCTTACATGACGATATAGAGGAAAAAAAGAACACTGGACTCCGAATGACCATCAATGCCATACTTAAACTTTATGTCTCATCTTAGTCATCTAATCATTTATTAAAAAAAAAAGAGAGAGTTAGAGCAGTGGTTCTCAACCTGGAGGTCATGACTTCTTTGTAGGGTTCACCTAAAACCATTGATAACACAGGTATTCACATTATAATTTATAACAGTAGTAAAATTAGTTATGAAGTAGCAACAAAAATGGTGTTATGTTTTTGGGGGGGTCATTGCAACATGAGGAACTGTATAAAAGAGTCTCAGCAATAGGAAGAAGGTGGAGAAGCACTGGGTTAGAGCTAGTGACATCCATTTTTAGCCCAGATGCTCTATTTCTGTTGGTATCTGGCAGCTAGTGCTTTTGACAAGACTGAATGTTTCAGAGCTCAACTTAACCAGAACATGGCATATCCTACACATGAGCAATGATGGTCATCAGATTATCTCTAAATTATAGAAAGAGCTGACTGGCATCATCACTCTTAGGTGGGTTAGCTCCACTAAGCAGACTGGGCAAAGAGAACATGACACATTCAACAAATATTTGCCAAGTACCTTCCTTGCTCCAGCCATGGTGGTGAGCCTCAGTGAGCTACATACTACTCAAGACTAGACAAGGAGACAGAGAAACCAGACATTCTAGCACAAAATGCTTTGTTCTGTAACACAGCATGCCCCCAAACATTATCCAGCCTTGAGGGAGTGCCTAATATGGTTTGGGGATTGTTGGAGGAGTGAAGCTTCAGGTGAGTGGTCCACAGCAGAGAAAATCGCAGAGAGAAAGAGTGATGCAAACAAATGTAGACAGACAGATGGATGATATAGAGAGAGGGAGAGAGTCCTAAGACCACACACAGCACAAGCAATCATTATCCCAGGCTTCACACTTAGGTCCTCTGCCAATAAGGCCATTTCCACTCCCTCTCAGCCTTGACTCTTGAAGACTTTCTGGGAATTCTCAGTGTCTGCCTCAGCCCTGGTATTTCTGGAAGTTCTCTTTTTCCCACCATCCCTAATGCTTTGCATGACCATTCATTATTTCTCCTGAGTCCCTGCCAGCTGGACCTGCGGGAAGGGCACCAAGGAGTGCGGTGGCTGCTGTGTTATCCTAGGGGCCCCTCTTCCCACTCTGCTCCATGTAACTTGACTTTGAATGGATAACCACTAAGAACTTGGTTTTTATCACTAGTGGCTTCCTTTACCAAGGCATGTGAGTCCTGTAGATATGAAGAACAATTGGTGAATGGCGCTGAGGTTTCTTGATTATAAAGGAACGAGGAGGTGAATAATAACAGAATTACTTTCTGTTCTAGAAATAATCTCTGTAAAATGAAAGGTAAGTAATTTCCAGCCTTCTTTCCAGAGTGGCTTGTGGGCATAGTTACCATGAATGTCACAGTACTTAGGGTGCACATAATTATGGTGTTCTGTAACTAGCTAAACCTCACCTCAGTTTATTGTGGAACCACACTTTGTTCCAGCACTAAGCAGCCAGGAGTCAGACAGCTCATGATGGCCTTCAATTCATAAGGCAGGGAGAAAAATTTCTAAAACACCAACTGAATCATACACATGTAGAAGTTTAATTTTTTAAATAAGTATCTTTATGTTAGAACAACTTCCAAAATGCATCAGTCTGTTAGGCTCTTACATGTAAGTGATGCAGCAATTTGCATAGTACACAGAGCTCTAGAAAACTGTTTGAGCTCTAGACAAACCCTTTCACAGGTCTCACTCCAGAGGAAGACAGGCATGGTCTCAAGGGGATTCATAGCTACTCCAAGATGCTGAAGATTAATAGGATAATGTACTTATGTACATTATGTCCATATGTCCATCTGTTGTCTTTTTGAGCCCAAATGTAGGGCTTTCCTGCCAGTGGTATGGGGAATCATGCATGCAAATCTCAGCTCCAGCTAGTGGACAATAAATTATCTGTGATCCCAACTATTTCTTTCTTTTTTTAGAAAAAAAAAGAATGTTCATTTAAAAATATAGGACATTGTGGGAAGCAATGTTGTATATGGAAGGAGTTAGATGACAATTATGGACACTTCCTACCCTACACCTGCTCTTCCCATCAGTAACAACTTACATTGGCATAGTGCATTTACTATGTTAACTAGTGACTCTAAGATTTAGCTACTAGCCAACCTCTGCAGCCTAGATACTCACAGCTTTTCCCTAATTTTTTCCTGCTCTAAGATCTCATTGTGGACACCATGCACATGAAGTCATTGTGTGTTTGTGTTCTAGTCTGTGTCATTCTCTTAAGTTTTCCTAATTCTGATGACCTTGAATGTTTTTGACTGATACTTCTAACAGAAATTTTTGTCTAAATGTACCTCTTGGGATGGTGAGATGACTCCATGGGTGTGGTGGTTTGTATATACTTGGCCCAGTAGCACTATTAGGGAATGTGGTCCTGTTGCAGTAGGTCTGTCACTGTTGGTGTAGGCTTTAAGACCCTTGTCCTAGATCCCTGTTTGCCTCCAGAACAAGATGTAGAACTCTCAGCTCCTCCTACACTATGCTAGTCTTGATGCTGCCATTCTGTCATCATGATGATAATGGACTGAACATGTAAACCGGCCACATTTAAATGTCTTTATATAAGTTGCCTTGGAGTCCCCAGGCTCAGTCCAATGGTTGGCTGTGAGTGAGTACCTGCATCTGCATTGGTCAGGTGCTGGCCCAGGGACCTCAAGGGAAGATCTAGGGGAAGGACTGAAGGAGCTGAAGGGAATTGCAACTCCATAGGAAGAACAGTATCAACTAATGGACCACCCAGAGCTCCCAGGGACTAAACCACCAACCAAAGATTATACATGGAGGCATCCATGGCTCCAGCTACATATGTAGTAGAGGGTGGCCTTATCTGGCATCAAGGGAGGGGAGGCCCTGGTCCTGTGGAGGACCAGTGAGGGGAGAGTGGGTGAGTGGGTGGGGAAGCACCCTCATAGAGGCAAAGGGGAGAAGGGAGAGAAAGGATGGGATGGGGAGTTTGTGGAGGGGAACTGGGAAGGTGGATACCATTTGAAATGTAAACAAATAAAATGATTAATTAAAAAAAGAGTTGCCTTGGTCACGGTGTCTGTTCATAGCAGTAAAACCCTAAGACAGTGGGTAAATATGTTTTCTGCTAAGACTCATGACCTGTTTGATCTTCAGGACTCAGAGTAAAAGGAAAGAACTGACTCCCATGAGTTGTCCTCTGGCCTCCACATAAGAACTATGGCAAACATGCACACGTGTACACACGCACGCACACACACACACACACACACACACACACACACACACACACTGAATAAATCTAATAAGTTTTTTAAAGTAAAAATTCCCTCTTTTGGAATTTATATGCTTTTTCCATTGTAAGACTAGGACTAACTGAACAATACAAAGTCAAGTTCATTAATACTTTATTTGACAATAAGTGTCTCTGCTCCTTTAAGAAAACAGCTTTCTCTATTAAGGTCAGAAAAAAAAAGACACCTGCATGTTCACGGTACGTGTTTATTATGTCCTGTCAGGTGTACCACCAATACGACACATAATTGCTTCTAATGCTGGCCTTGATTGCCTGCCAGATACACACCACCAGTACAGTGTGCTATTGTGAATACTGGTCTTGATTGCTTGGTAGAGGAAGCGCTCACCACATTTCTGCCTCACTGTGTTACTCTCTCCCCTTTTCCATACTGCTCTCTGAAAGGAAGCTACTGTGCTTGGCCCTGAGAAGGAGAAAGGAGCTCTGAACACTCCTCCAGAGTGAAGAACCTGCACACATCATTTCAGATACTCTGCGTGGTTGTTTGGCTCTTGTGTGTCATGTATTAGTGTTATCAATCATTTGTCTCTAGCATTACAGACTCGTAGACACTTCCTACTCTATTTTCTTTCTTAAGTGGATCCAGCTTTGGCCACTAGGGCCTTTTCTAGTCAGGCCCGGTGTTCCTTTGGTACATCGCATTACAGTGTTTCTTTGACTGTTCCCTCATTTTCTGGCTTTGTAAAACACACTTGACTTATGCTGAAGACAGTTTTTCCACTTGTGGGAAATGGTCACCAGTGGACATCTATTTGAAAGACTCTGCACTCAACCCTTCAGTGAGCCTTATTTTCTATACGAGTTAAAACTGAGCATAAGCTGGTGCCTACAGTGAGCAGGGCCCATGTCCTCACTGCTGGAAGAGTGGCCCCGGTCCCGGGTGACACTGTGTGCAAGTATGAAGGAGATACTGAAGACAGACAGATGGCTGGACAGAAGAACGGCCAGAAGGGGTTTCAACCACGAGCCAGGCATCTTTTGAGACCAAATGCTGCTGCTTCAGTCTCAAGCACTGATCATTCACAGCTGATAGCAACAGCCAGCCAGCCGGGTCCATCTGCTGACAGGACTTATAAGACAGCCGGTTGTAGACACATTCGGGGGCTTTTGGGTTAGAACAGAGTGATAAGTCAGGAGAAGAGTAGACAGGAATCATCTCTGTGATGTCATGTGCCAACTCAAATTAACAACTAATGACAACAGATTGTATTTAGCAGATTTTTAATATAAATTAGGTTAATGGTGACACATTTGAAATAGTACACTGAAAAAAATATCAGTCTGTAATACCAAGCTAACAGATGTTGGCATTTTTATTATTAATTATACATTTCATTATCATCTGATTATTGTCAAACATGGTTTGACAGAAAAAAAAAGTATAAATGATTCATACATGTTTGTTGTGATGTTAAAGGGGGCCTGTTTTATTAATGGAGTGACTTGAGTCTTCTAATAGCATCTTGAAATCCTTAGGTTTAACCAATGAGCAGACTGCTGTACAGCCATCCTCAGTTTAACTGTATGTGCTATTTAGTAGAACCCAGCTTCATATCATGGCTCATCTTGCCTACTTTAGTACTCAGCCCACAATTGCCTCATAGGGAACATTGTAGCACAAGTCAGAGAGGCTCAGCAAACACTATGAAGACATTTCTCGGAAGTGACCAGAGAGATACCAGAACAAATGTGGTACTTTCACCCTTGAGAAACTGAATCTTTTATTTTCTCTTTTCTTTTTGTCTTATTCCAGCAAAAAGAAACTAAGACCTGGGCAGGACAGACAACCATACAATGAAATTTAAGGTATCACTTCCACCCCACTCATATTCTGTCGAATCTGCTTATCTAGTGCATACTTGGTGGATAATCTGCTTGTGTTGGCAACGCAGCCATTCTGCTCAGACAGCATCCCTGATAGGACTTGCTGAACACTGCATACTTCTTAGGTATTGTAAGGACGCCCTGTGATTTGTGTATTCTCTGGGACTTTCATCAGGCACTGGCTGGTTTCTGGGTTGAAGTGGGTATCACTAATGGATGGAGTCTACCAGAAGTGATATTCTAGGCAATGGGAACATTGAGGAAAAAGGCATCAGAATGGTCATAGAAGTGAGAAGACCAGGGAGGCTGTTTTGTGTCGTGTCTTCTAGCTACAACAGGGAAGGAAGCTATACCTGTGAAATCTCAACAACAGAGCTGCCTAAACAAAACCTGAACAATTCCAATAAGAGCTGACATCCTAACATAGATGGGGAAATCTCATGGGGTCACACTCCTAGATGAAGAGCTATAGGAAATTAACAAGTGCACAGAGAGAGGATTAACTAGCCGTACCCATGGATGAGATCCCCATTGGTCATCCAGTATTGAGTGCTTATAACTCTAGAAACTGAGCAGACTCGCAGGTAGTATTTATATGTTGATTCATTGATGTGAATATGGAACAGCAGTGGGTAAAAAAGAGACTTCTTTTATATTTTGGAGGATGGTCAGATGTGGGAGAATTAGAAGGGAGGGAAGAAATTGAATAATTATATTTTAATTAAATAAAACAAATCTCTCCCGAAGAAGATGGCACAGAAGAGACAGTTTATATTAAGTCACTCCTGCTTTTATTCACTTGCTTTGAAAAAGCCTAAAAAGAAAAACTTTCTGGAAGTGTCTACTCTCAAAGGCTTATTACAGCATCACACTGGCTCACTGCCTGGTCTACAATTCCCAGGGTGAAAGTCATTCCCATTGGAGAACTGTAAGATGCTGGTGATGAGATCAGGATGAAATACTCCTGTTTTCCCGAACACCAGGGAAGGCTCCTGCCATGCAATGCTCTTGGGAAAATGTTGAATCCTGTATCCACTAAGTGACTTACAGTGGAAATATTAACCTGGCATTGAGCCCGTTGTCAGGTCAGTGGTTGGCTCAGCCAAATACCTGTCTGTGATTCTCAACCAAAGGGGGTGGTAAGGAGGAGCAGAAAGCTGGAAGAGTCAGAGTTACATGCCTGTCAGAATTGCTCTTGGGGCAAACACTGTGTGGAGTGGAAGGAATATTATACTATTCAACAAGAGTATTCAAGTAGCCTTGGGCATACTCCAGCAAGGTGGCTGCCTTGCCTTGGAAAGGGTATGTCAGCCCAGGTCATTGTGTTTCAGAATGCAAGTTAAGTGGTTCAGAACCAAAAATGAACTCTGAGGCCCATATGCCTGTATGCCCTTCACTCACCAGCATCTCCACTTACATTTTTACCAATGCTCAACTACCATTTAAAGAGCAATGTGTCATCAGCTATGAAGATGTCTACATAGTTCACAGTCCAGACTGGATCTGGGTAAGGTGAAAAAAAATAATCAATAACTTTTTTTTTTAAACAAAGAAAGACCAGCTACAAACATCCATAGGAGATTTGTTCTTGTAATACATGGTGGGGAGGGGGTTGGAGGCCCTTTTTTATTATAGGTGCAATCAGCTGGTACCTATAGTGCCAGGGTGGGACAGAACCAAGAATAGCAGGTTCTGTTCTGCATCCCTGGGGCAGAGAGAAACCATAAGACAGACACTGGGAGTGGCGAGGGTAAGAGATTGGCTTTTCTTTTGACCATTGAAGTTAATGAGAGTCTCAGCTTTGACCATGAGATGTTCTTGATGTCAGCCCATGTGAAATAACAAGAGGAAGTGGTGGTGACAACTGCCATATGGCTATGACCAGGGTGTTGGGTAACTCCAGGGGTGGGAGCACTGAGAGTGTCCTAGCCAAGGGGAATAGGGTCAACTTGCTGAGGAATTAGACGTAAGAAAGCTTAGGATATGACCATAATTCATGCTGGAAGAAGATAGAATTCCACCAGGGGACAGAGAGGGGTGTTCTCACAACCTTATGGTTTTATTTTGATCCATATGTGATCAAAGTAATATTTTAAGAGTAGAGTTAAAATTTTAAATCCCTTAAACCACAATGGAGTAGTCAATTTTTATTGTAATAGTCTTAATTTCTCCTTCTGTGATTTTATTTTTACCCTTATCACTTAGTGATGCTTTAGTAAATTTAAAACTGTTTCACTATCATTGAAGCCCAATTCAAGAACATCCCTGTGTCTTCTAAGTGTTCCGTGGCTATTTAGTCAAACCTGTCTGTCATGTGCATTCACGTGAAGCGCAAAGCAAAATCTGAAGGAAACTGGATCCTGGTTCACACTAGGCAAGAGCTCTCACAGTAAGGAAACTGGATCCTGGTTCACACTAGCCAAGAGCTCTCACAGTAAGGAAACTGGATCCTGGTTCACACTAGCCAAGAGCTCTCACACTAAGGAAACTGGATCCTGGTTCACACTAGGCAAGAGCTCTCACACTAAGGAAACTGGATCCTGGTTCACACTAGGCAAGAGCTCTCACACTGAGATTTATTCCAAACCTTTTCACATTGAAATAGGGTCTCAGTAAGTTGCCTGTGATGGATTCAAGTTTCTGATTTTTGTTTTCTCAGCCCACTGAGTAGGTGGGCCAATAGGCCCAGGTATACTATGCTTAGTCAAAACTTTTAACCTTTGGTCAAGATGCAGTCCTTATTCACAGTGGCGACTGAGCTTGACTTCCCAATTCTTACTCAACCTCTAATTTAGCTAAACCATGTGTAACACCTGTACTGTACCTACTGACATGGTTGACTAGTGCTTAAGCTTAGGCACGCCACTTTGACTGTCTATTTAGAAGTCATGTTGTTGAGGGTTGTCCAGTTCTCTGGTGCTCTTCATCACAGGTGCGTTTATAATTCAACAGATTCCCCAGGTTGCAGGTTCAATTCCCCTGCTCCTGACTTTACTTGTCAGTCACAAGCTCTGGTCACAAGGTGTTTCTAAGTAGCAAGATATAATCATTTATATGTCATGTGTGTTATGGCAATTTAGTATCTCATAAACCCTTTCTGGCTTGGAAGAGGCTACCCCTTCTAGGTCCAGTCAAGTCTTAGAGACTTTATAAAGCCCAGTCAGGAACATTTCTTTGAGACGCGAACTGCAGTATCTCAAGACACTTTCCTACACCTTCGTCCTCATGTCTAGGAGACATGACATTCTTCTGATTTAGTCATTTTAGGGCCAGGGACCACACACCTGGAAACCAACCCTGAGGCCAATTCCAGACTGTCAATGCACCTTCATATTTCTTGGGGACCTGAACAATGCTGTGTCCTCAGTATTGCCCCATTCCTGCCCTTTGTTGCTACACCCTCCAGGTGTTTTTTCAAAGGGGCCCTGACAGGGACTACAAAGATGGCAGATAGCACAGGGACACTAGGACTCAGGACTCATTAGCTGGCAAGCTCCCTATTTTCTTTGTTGTCTATCACATCCTTCAGAGTGAGCTTCAGGAATCTCCAGCTGTGAACTACAAGGTTTTTCTAGAGATAATAAGGGATTACTCACTAGAGGATATAATAAGTGTGGCTCCAGAGGGCAACCAGCAAGTTCAGAACTGAGCTGAAGAGAGAAACAAAGCAAGGGTCACAGCTGAAGACATCAGTGCCTTTTCTTGGTGACTGACACAACACTGAGTATCAGCAACATTCTATAAAATCTGATGCAGTCAACCTGCAGGATCCAAGAGATTATAGCACCCTACCTGGGAGTCACATGCTGCATGTTTGAAGTTGTGTTGCTGGGAGCCACCTCAACAAAGACTGTATCTTCACCATAACCTAGGTCCCTACAAACGTGGAGGGATTGAAATCATTGATGGTTTCTCTGACTAAAGTGAGAGGAAGACAGAAGCCAATGAAGGAAAGACAAGATAAACACCTCCACGTAACTTGAACTTAACAAACCTCCAAATAATCCATGCTCAAGTAGTAAGTGTTGAATTAAAAAAATTAACACAAAACTGACTAAAAACAAACATCAGATTGTGTGGGATAAGATGGAATCCAGTGAGAAAAGGAGATGTTACAGAAACAAACATTCACAAAGTAAATGAAGAAATGTCTGAAACCAATTCTCTCTTTCCCTATCTCAAGAAACAGGAAAAGAAAAACAAAACCAATCTCAAACACAAAACACCCTAAAGAGGAAAAAAAAATCAAAACTTAAATAGGAAAGTGATAAATAAAATTAATTAAGAAAAAACCCCACCTTCTACAAATAAGATTCTAGAAAGCCTGGCAAACATACAAGGATGAGAGATACCAATCTCTCTAGACAGACATACAGACATCATGACTACCACTATGTCATGAGATTGACATTGCTATATGGTCACACATAGACAAAGAAAGTACAGATAAAAAAAAAAAAAAAAAAAAAAAAAAAAACAACCAAACTACAGACCAATATTCCTCATAGACTGAAGATGCAAAATCCACAAAAGTTTAGTAAATCAAAGCCAGAAATCTATGTGAATTATGCACCATGACCATGTGGAATTTATTCTAAGTATGCAAATCTGGTTACATATTCAAAAATAAATCAGCGTAATATACTATACCATAAGGCTAAAGAAAAAAAATCACACAATCTTATCAATAAATATAGAAGAAGCATTTGACTAAGTCTAGCACCAATTTATGGTCTCAAAAATCCTCCATATAGTAAGAATAAAGAGGAACTTCATTAGTTTGGTGTGGATGGCTACAAAACGCTAACAGTTAATATACATAACATAGAAGGTTACTCCGATAGTGAGACAATGCACTGCTCTTAGAAGTTTTATTCATGTAGAAAGGGAATCCTAGTCACTTCCACAAGGCAAGAAAGGGATATAAAAGGCATGCCAAGTGGATGAGACTGCCCCACCTGCAGAGGAGGTGACTGTCTACAGAGATAATCTTCAACTACCTACAAAGTTTGTAGAATCAGTAATGAGCTTAGTGAAGTCACATGAGCATGATCAATACACAAAAAGCAATCTTATTTCTACATAGTTAATAATCAAATATGTGAAACCTAGGAATAAAAATGTATATTTACAACTGAGAACTGAAATGAGTGAATTTAATAAAATCTACATAAAATCTTCATGCCAAAATAAAAAGAGATCATGAAGGAAACAGACAAAAACCTGAACAAATCAAGAGACACCATTGGGTTCAGGAACTGAAACACAGAGAAATGAGAATTTCAGCTCTCTCCATGGTGGTCCATTGATTCAACATCATTCCTGTATGGTTTATATAGGAATCTTGTATTATTCCTTACAACTGTGTGGGAATCCAAAATTATCTCAAAATAGAAAGTTTAACTACTTCAATGGACTTGAGATGAGAGCTAGCACTTACTATATATTCGGCATTTGGCTAGATGTCATAGCATATATTCTTAAACATCTCAATGAGATGTGTGGTTATATACTTATTAGTGACAGAAAGGCATTTTAAGAACTGTATCTGTATTAGCTGCATTAATGTTAATTCTCTGACAAGGCAACATACAGAAAGAAGGTTTTATTTAGGTGTATTTTCCAGAGGGATATGTGTTGCAGGATATTTGATCACATTGTGAACCCCAAGATTGTGTTATTTATTGAAAAAAAAATGTTTCTACTTGTGGTGTGACTCTCCCTTAGCATGAAACTTTAATCCCTCTGGCTGAAATACAGACAGGTCCCTGGTACAGATCTTTAATTCCAAACAATGAAGGTAAAGTTAGTTTATAGAAGGAAGCACCCATGTTTGGAAGTACTGTCTACTTGAGTGGCAGCTAAGTGATGAATCAGAGAAAGATTTAACAGAGTCGGATATGCCCAGCTCTCATGAGGAGAGGAAAAGGAAGCTACTTGAGGGGCAGTTCAGAGAGAAGAGAAAGGAGCCAGTTTTACCAGGAAAGTTTTACAGAGACAGGTTGGAGAAAAAAAAAGCTAGACACAGGTGAAGACAGGATGAGCTAGAGAATGAGGAGCCAGAAGATTAGAACAGATTGCTAAAGTTAGTGAGGCCAAGCAGAGCAATTCAGGAGAGGCCAGAGAGAAGCCAAATTGAATCAGTCAGTGTGGAGAGGAGTTTGAGCCAGAAGAGCTGAGTTGAATAACCTAGCAAGAGATCAGAAAGAACTAGAAAGGGTGAGCTTATTCAACAATAAGTCCAGAGACTGAAAGTATTCCTAGGACTAGGCCTAGGTTAGCAGACTGAGGTAGCAAGCCCCCAAGTTGACAATCACCCACAGGAATAAAAGTTACATTTATAGATAGGCATCTATCATGGCAGCACGAAGCAGACATGACAACAGAAACAGAAGCTGAGAGCTCACATCTTGAAACATAAGCAGAGAAAGCGAGCTAGATTTTAGCTCTGAAAGTCCACCCTCGGTGATATCCTTTCTTTAGGAAGACCAACCATCCTCAAACAGTGCCACCAACTGGAGAGACAAGGTATTCAAATATAGGCAACGCCTATGAAGGACATTTACAATCAAACCTCCTTCTCCCAAGGCATCAATGAGCCAAACGTCATGCGATTGAAATAAGCTGAGGGAGAATGATGTAATCAAGCAATGTCATAAACTGCTGTGTGGTTGCTGCGGGTAGAACATGACATACTGTTTTACAGTAAAAAAAGACACATACATAGAAGGAGCATTATATAAGATAACTGTAAACACTATGATGGATGCACATACTAGCATAGCAGTTATTATATGAGTGTTATGTACCGTACACTATGCTTTCATACAAGTACCGGCAAGTGGGCTTGTTCACACTAAGTACATTGCACTAAGATGTTCTCTTGTCTAAGGTATCACTCAACAATAAAAATTTTTAAGTTTTATTATAATTTCACAGGTCCACTTATGTAGTATATTATCAAACAAAATGTCACAAGCACATGACCGTCATAGGACCAGCAACTGCTGAAATGAAAGCAAAGCTGATTTAGAAACCATAGTGGAGACGAGTGGCTTTTAACACAGATCAAACCGGGGAAATGCTGGAACATAGGCAGTGTGGTCAGCTGGTTGCTGGTCTACTTCACTGCACCAGTCTGCTGTTTGCTTATGGAGCACACTTACATACACTAAGGAGCTTGCCCTTAAATCTAGATGGTTCTTATGGTGGCACCTGTTAAAAGTGGAGCTGAGAACGATTGTGTCAGAGATGAACAACTTTTAATTTTATTATTCTCCTTCCCCTCCCCTAAACCCAAGAACCATCACCAGAGTGACAGATGTAGATGCTGATAACTGTGTCAGTGTCACCATCCAAGGAAGCTGTCCTGTTGATTACTTATTTGTCTCCAACAAAAATACTTACGAATGGAATGCCAGCAGCTTCTCAAAGACTTGAACAAAACAAAACAAAAACAGACAAAGAAAACACAAAATACCTTGAGGCTATTACCCCTTCCCCAGCAAACAAACAAACAGCCCCCAACAACCTCAAAACCACACACACACACACACACACACACACCAAACAAAAACAAAAACAATCATCTAACCAAACAAATAAACAAACAAACAAAAAACCCATATAGGCTTTCAGCAAATATCCTGCCAGTCACTTTTCTTAAAAGGTCACTTGTGAGTAGAAGTGTCAGTGGTGTGTGCATTGAAGAACAACTATACACTAGAGAAATAGCATTCATTTATGTCACATACCACGCATCAACACCTGCAGGACACTCTGTGTCTTCTTTTCTCTTCCTGGACCTCATTAGGGAATTTGCTTTACACAGAGTCTTGATTCCAGATAGAGCCAGCTGGTTGACACTACGCACTCACACTCTGAGTGTGAGCAAGAGTGTGTGCACTCCCGGAAGTCTCAATCTTGTCTGCCTGACTGCAGAGTTCACTGAGCCTCTTGAATTAAGTCTGCTGGGAAAGCTGGTGAATTGAGCATACATTATAAACCTTAAAGTTTACCAATGCCCTCCTTCTGTCTCCCCTTCCCTAATATCATTTATAATCTCTTGCTTCTTCAAGCCCTGAGAAATCTTCAGCCAAAAGATGTCTTAATTGGTTGTCTTTAACATAAGGGATGGTCACCTTGACAGCATAATCATCTTTTTATTGGGATAGAGGGGAAAAAAATCCTATCATATTTGACTACACTCTGTGCATATTTTCAGATTACTTTTGCAAATATTGTATAACCTTTAACTGTATATAACCATACATGTAATTTTAATAAAGAAATATTCCCATTTTGTGCATATTATCAATAAATACTTTACTGATAAGGATTTAAATGTCAAAACTGCAGGGTTGACTCTCTTGGCTTTGCACCGTAGATGATTGCTCAATTTCCTTTTAGGGAGAGAGAGTTTTACAACCTTAGCAATAAGTCATGGAAACACGTTATCCCTGCCTGTATTTATATATCCATTCACCTCAGTCACTTAACTGTTATAGTATGTGACAATTAAGATATAAGCTCGGCCCTAGGCTTTGGCCAGGAATTATTTTCCCTCTCTCTATAAGTAAGACTCCCCCCCCCCAAAAAAAAAATCTTAGGAGGAAAAGTGACTTGTTAACTAAAATTTTAAGCTCTTTTTGGCCTTTTCTAAACATTAAAGAGCAATTCTACATTCTCATTTTAAGAAAATCATATGCTAGTGATAATAATATTTAACCTGTAAGTAATAAAATCTGAACTAGACGGTGCTCATTATTACTGCAGCAGTTGTTAATTGGAGCGCAGGTTAAATGTGTAATGTGACTTCCTTGTTTGGGCCCCCGCAGCCTTTTCCTGTAGCCAGTGCTAGACTGTCTCATTTGCTTCAGTATTTCCCTTCAAACATATTTCATTAGCTCACAACTGGGTGACGGAAAGTAGATGCTCAGGTCACAGTGAAGAGAAAATTTCCTTCCCAGCTGAATACATCAGACTTCATTTAATGCATCTGGGAAACATGAATTTGTCTGTGATTTCTTTATGTAATGGTGTTTCGGTGCTGATTCACATTTGTCTCCTGGCCAGTTCTGCATTCTAAGCATCTCTGCACTGTGTTTCTGCTCTGCATCCTGTTTTGGTTACTAGATTAGTGTTCTTTGGAGGATGACCTGGCATTTGCCATATTACATTGCAGCCTTTTGATGAAATCATTCCCTAATGTTTGAAAAGTGCATTCTATTTTCCTTCCACAGCTAGGATTCTCATAACCCCATATGATTAAATATTACATACCAATTTAATGATTATATGTCTATGTTTTTCTTCACAGCATTGATAAAAAATGACACAGTCTCTGCAGAAAAGTGTTTGATACAGCTTCCCATGTCATTGTCATTAATAACTCTTTCTGTCTTGTTCCTTTAGGCTAAAACTGTGCAAGGAGGTAAAATAAATGCAGCAGCATGGGTAAATGCAGTCAGTCTTTCAGATCCACAGATTCTGCACCATGTGTTTAACCAAACATATGCTGAAATCAATTTTTTTTAAAAAAAGACTGTCTGTTCTGAATATCTACAACTATTTTGCTGTTATTCCTAAGAAATACAGGCTGATAAGTATTTACATGTAGCATTTATATAATTTTATATGTTGTAAGTAATTTCAAGATGATGTAACATGAGAGAGAGCATATAGGTCACACGCAAATCCTGTACTATTTTACAGAAAAAGCTTGAAAGTCTGCAGATTTTGGTGTCTGAAGGGAGTTCTGGAATCAAGTCCCCCATGGAGACCAGTGAGCTTGGAGTTGGAGAAGCCTGCACTGTGACTCAATATCACTGTGTCTTCCAACAAGACAAGGTAAATGGAGTGAGTCATGAGAACAGGTAATGAGACACTCATGATCAGGTGATGGAAAGGTGAGATGGATCTCGTGAGCACTCCAGAGGACAGGTACAAAGAACTGAATGTATAGATATTTTTTTTCCAGACACTGAAAGCAGGTCTGCATGAGAGGCGGGAGACCAGGATTCCGGTGAGAGAGGAGCTGGGGAAGAATGCCAGGGGCACTGCGTCAGGATCTTGGCATCCACTTTGATGCCAGTTTTGAGAAACTAACAAATTTTCAAAGCAGGATCCTGATATCCCTATGTTGTTCTGTATAGCACTTAAAGAACATTCTCCCTTCCGTGTAACGAGTGGATTATAGATGCAGCAAGATTCGAAGCAGCTGTATATCTGCATCATCTGTATCTATGTATATGTCTTGTTTACCCTTCTATGTTACAAATACTCTGCAGTAGGGCACAGGTCTCTTTAATTTTTCCATTTGCTAGCACGAGCCCTGAAAAACATTTTATTGAGTGTCTGCAGGAAGACTCTTCACACCTGCGCCTATTCTTTTGCTTATCAAAGGGGTCAAATCAGACTGATTTGGCTTTCTTCCTTCTTACACTCTACTGCTGGAACTATCACACCACTTCCGTTTCCTATGCTAATTACTTACTTGATGATAGGCACTACTATATGCCAAGGAATGATTAAGCCATTGGCTGACATAGCAGGGACTATTTGACTATCAGAGGAACAAGAAACATTGTGTTGTGTCTGTTGTCCTGTCGGTAAAATGAGAATAATTTTAACCAACTGATGAGCTTGTTTTAACAGCAATTGAGCTAAAACAGGTAAAGTACATAAACTCATACATGAACGAGCACTTAGTAACTGTTGGTTATTGTGATGTAATGATGTGTACAGCCAGCAAAGGGAGAAAAGCGTCAGTGAGCACACTGGGTTGAGATGGGGCTGCAAGCTTATGGATGTTCTCATGCCCACAATACAGACCCTGAGTAAAGCCACAAGTGGAGCTGCTGGTGCCACCTACGCAGAAGGGACCAGGACTTACCACTCTATTTTGACTCTGAAATGTGGCTGTTCCATGAGGGAAGAAGAGAGGTGAAGGGTGCTTTGAAGCATGAAGGCTGGCCCTAGATTGAAGCTTTGTCCAACTGCCATGTAGCCCTGCATAAGGATGCCACGTGCTCTTGCCTTCAGTACCAGAATTGTCACGCCTGAACTTTCTTTGGAGGACTCTCTGAGGATGGCAACTGCAGAATGTCCAGAGTCTTCCTAGATCTTATAAAACTCCAGTAGGCCTTACAGGAAGTGAGAGCGCATACCTACAAAAACCAGCCCCTGCATTCACAGAGAACAGATCGGGAGGGATAACTCAGGCTCCAGAGTTTCCACGGGAGGTGAATCTAGGCCCGGGCTTTTGGGATCAACAATAGGCTGCCTTTTCCTCTCCTTCCCTAGTGACCAACTCCACTGTTGAATCCTTAGCAAGTCAGAGACATCCACATTCTTGTTTTAGAATCTGGTTCTAAGACAGGTACTTGAGCCAGAAGATGGAAAAGGAGAGGATGGCATCAACAGGCCCAAAGTGCTAATGACAAATTCAGCTCCTACAGTTTGAGGCTGACTCTCCTGTGACTTCCATGCTGACTGATTTGGATGGACAGAGTTTCCTACTCTGCTACTGCTTTGTGTTCAGGACAGAGGGAGTATTCCAAGGAGCTTCATGGAAATCCAAAAGAACCCAAGCTTCCCTGGAATCCCTTGAATTTGGGTTGTACTCATTCTATTTAGAGGGTCACTGTGAATGAAGGTAGCCATCAGCAATCTCAGCCACACTTTCAATCAGAGGACTTGAGTTGTGCCTTTTCTAGAGGCTCCTGGCTAAATGCTGCTATGAAAAGTGTTGGTGAGGAGTTATTTAGATTTTCATCTGTCAGCAATCTGCTCAGACATTTGCTGGATGTTTGGTTCTACTAAGTCAGCTGCTCGGCGGTTCTCTTAAAAGATTCCTCACGGCCAGAACCTTCTGGGTTACTCCTCATCTACCTAGGAGAGAACAGCCACTAGCTTTCACAGTTTCTGGAAACTAGGGGTGGAGTTTGAAATTGACGAATGTCTTTGCTGCCCAGGACTCTTCATGGGTGAAAAGATATTGGTAAGTATTGCTTCAGAGGTTCTGGGTTGTGAAGATTGTGTAGCCTGAATTGCATTCACACAAGAGAAGCTGTGGAGCTGAGATCCCAGTGAGGATCTGCTGAGTGTTTGGCATAGAACTGCTAGGCCAGGCAACATGGTGTGAGACCCTAACTCTTCTCATTCTCCAAGCCATAGGGACATCCAGGAGCTTCCAAAACAGTGGAAGTGAGATGAGCTGCGGCAGGGAGATGTCACACCCCATGACTCTCAGAAATTGCCCATAGACCCAGTGTGTCTTCAGGAGGCACAGCTGCTCTCTGCACAGATTCGGAGTTCCTTGCCAAGGCAGACTGAAAGTGAGTCACCTTTGCTGATTCACTGGGCTTGTGGATTTAGCTAATTCAGCTAAAATGTGAAAAACATGTCCTGGGGGAAGAGTTTGGACTACTAGAGCTTGTAACGCCCACACTTCCATTTCTGATCCTGACTGTGGTTTAGAGTTGGCAATCCTTTTGTTCTATTTGGCAAAAGTGGGAGCCACTATCTCAGATGCAGATGAGCACTTTGGATATAATGGGTGAGGTTCTCACCTGCTTTTGTAGTTGGTAAATGAGCATACACTCATGCGTGTTCCTTCACTGGGAAGTTTGAAAAACGGCAGTATAGAACTGAGATAGGTTAGGTTATTTCAAGAGTATTTTTTACCATTGGCTGCAAACTAACAAGGGCATGCAATGCTATCTCTAGGACTTTATTGACCTGTTGTGTGAACCACATGGATGTTACACAGAATCATACATGAATATTCCTCCTTGGTCATTCAAAGGATAGTATGGCCCAGGACTCCTCATGCTGTGGTTTTGGATATAGTTTGAGCATGAGCCCCCAAGAGTTCATTTGTTAAATGCATGGCCTCTGGTGAGGTAATATTGAGAGGTGGGAAACAGATTAAGAGGTGGGCTTAATGGGCAATAATCTGGTCCTTCGGGGTGGAGAAGGCCCTTAGAAAAGATTAATATAGTTCTCAAAGAACCCTGGTTTGTCCTTTAAAGCGGGTTATTATAAAGGGTGACCTGATCACCAAGTTCCTTTGGCTTTCTGTCCCACCATGCTTTTATTCCCTTTAAAATCTATCAGGTTTAAGTTTGTTTCCCCAGTGTGTTATAATGGCACAAAGGGCTTGTCATTAATGGTCAAACAGGTGGGGCTACTTAACCATGGACTGTCAATCACCCTCCAGAACTGTAGACTAAATAACCCCATTGTCTTTATAAAGTACCCAGCAATAGATATTTTGGAATAAAAACAGAAAATGAACTAAGACATCAAAGTGGATGTCCAGCCATTTAGCCTGAAGACCTACTAAAATTTGACCTGCCTCGGTTTTCCGTTGCCAGGCCGAGGAAAACCAAAACACATTTTTCTGAATTGTCTGAATTCCAAGGTTAAACCCACACACAAACATGGTAACCATGGATTAATTTTTGAAGAAATAAAGGCTAACTAAAGGGGAAGTGCACAGCCACTCGAGCCACCTGTGATTTATCGCTTGTGGCGCTCATCAGAGCGCAGTGCATTGATACGATGATAAAGTGTCAGCACGCCTGGCTGATTTGCTTTTGAAAAATAACCCAGGACCAAGATCAATAAGTAACTAGAGGCTGCATGTTCATTTTAATCTCTAAACCTTAAATATTAGTTATTTATTTCCCTCTATCCCCAAACTACAAGAAGTCTCCATTCTCTTGATACCAACCAAGAATAGACAAGCTGAGCTCAGATGACCTGAAGAAGAGGTGCCCATTCCTCTGCCTCCAGAGCTGTGAACAGCCCTGTAACAACCTCTTCACCAAGGGATACTTCTTACCAAGCATGCTCAGGGGTTAGAAGTGTGCAAAAGGCTGTATCCACTAAAGCAATCTCAACAGATTTATAGCACTATACTGGGTGGGTAGGTACATGGCCTTGACCTTATGAGGTTGTTCTTGATGGAGTGTATGCAGCAATGACATTAGTAAAGACCTAGTATCTAGGTAAAAGACGAGGGTCACAACTGTCACTTGCTGGAATTGTGCCTCAAGGGCTGGGGTCAGTTGAGTGTTGGTGGTGATCAGGATTATTACAACCAGCCCTGTCCTAAGGTACACCACACTCACAGCCTACGTGGGTCAGCTGCTCTAACAAGAATTGAGAGACACAACATATGCAAAGAATAAAATCTAAACTTTGGAATGTCTGCAAAGGAGAAATATCTGTGACCTTTGGATTTTCCAGGCCAATAATAAAGGAAAGATTGCTAACGTTGGTCATTTTTTATTTTCCAATAAGGATGTTACAAATACTGTAGACCCATTTAATTTCATCTTCCTTTTTTTGTTTTAAAGGTCCATAATTAGAGTAAAGAGCCATTAAGTCTGTGTGTCTTAGACTTAGCAAGAAGTTAAATAACTAGGACAGGACTAATAGATATTTACCCCAAGATTCTGATTAAAAGAGGCTGGAGGTCCTGAATGCTACCTCTAATACAGTGGTTCTCAGGGTTTCTGATGCTATGACTCTTTAATACATACAGTTCTTCATCTTGTGATGACCCCAACCATAAAATAAGTTCATTGCTACTTCATAACTATAATGTTGCTACTGTTATGAAACATAATATAAATATTTGATATGCAGGATATCTGATATGCAATCCCTTTGAAAGGAGTCACAACCCACAGATTGAGAATTGCTGCTCTAACAACTTTCCTGGTGGCTGTGGTATAGGTCAGCAGATCACATTCCAAGGTACACTATTGAAGAGAAGGAATCAGGTTAGTTCACACTATCTTGTCTGTGTTTTATCTTGGACCAGGCAACTCTTCCTTATACCTGGTCTCTGGTCTTCAGACCACTTGGTCATCTGATGTACAACAATCTCATTCAGTGATTCCAAAACAATGACAACCAAGGATTGCACAGTGCCACCCTGCTGCAGAGCTCCAAGTAAAGTTTTGAGGATGAATATAACATTCTCTTCTACCGTCCCACTAACAGACAAGACAAGTTAACTGGTTGCCCAAAGAAAAGGGAGAAAAACTCATCATTAGGGAAGGTGCAGGATGAGGATACAGTTGTCTAGCCTAACTGGTAGCTAACATGTCTTCCTTGGTAGCTTGGCTCTTTTGCCAGGGCATAACTGTCTTGGAAACTACCTTGCCTGAGGAACTGCCTACAGCATCTCCCAAGTTTCAGATGTCCATTATTGCCACAAAGGCACACTCCTGGATCCAATTTCAGAAATACAGCTTTTCCCCTCCCTGCTGGAAGGTGACTCAAACAGACAGGAGTTGGTTACTTACTTTATATCAGACTATATTATGTCTTTTTGATTTCAAAGCAACCCTAACATGAAGTATTTATTAGCCTCACTTTGTAGATAAAGAAATTGATATTCATGTGACACCAGCTTGCCTAATGCTTCCCCAGAAGTCAGGCTGAACAGCAACAAGGCACCAAACCTGTAGAGTTTATTCTCACTCAGCCAGGTTCCTCTTCCTGCCCTTTCTAACAGAGAGGTGGCAGAGGTCAAACGTGAAGCTAAATACAGACTGGAGATTAACTCGACTATTTCTATAATAGGAAAAACACACAAAATCCCTACAGCCACATCACAGAAGAGTGACCCAATTAATTCGGTGAGGAGATCAGCTGCATTGATCGGCTGAAGTGTGGAGAGGACAATGCAGCTCATTGATTGAGTGATTTACTTTTCAGAGGCTTGTATAGACATAGCTGCAGGCAAGTCTCTTCTGAAAGGGTTGCCATGACACCAGCCAATGGGTCTACTCCCTTTGACTCCCCCTGCTTGCTAGGACAAGCCTGGCAGAGCCTCCTTGGTCAGAGGTCTGCTTGCCTAGGTCACTAGCTGAGTTCCATTTTTGGATCTGATGGCTTTTCAAACAAATGGCTTGTCTTTCAGGACAGCCTTATTTCAATTACTAAGTACCTCTTGACTCTTTGCATTTACAAATTAGTATCTATGGCCCTTTTGTTAACAATCCAAGCATAGGAGGAGGGTCCCTGGCAATATTCCCATTGTAGAGAGGAGAGATTAGCATCCAGGGAGTCTCAGGCCACCCAAAGGGCTATATTGGGGTCACAGTGGTCCCTCTGAGTTTAAATATTGTCTTCATGAGGCTACAGCAATGAAGATGCATTAACCTTAAGAATCAACTCAATTAAGGAAGACTAGACAGGGATTAGTACAAACATGCTTTCAAGTACCAAATAGATGTGCAGTGAAATCTTGCGAGACAGAAAAGAACTCAAGGAGAGGGAGAGGTTGAAAGTACCTAACCACTCCTCAACAGATGGTCCTCCTTCATGCAGGGCCATGCTCCAGGTGTTTACTAGATGAACTAGGTCAGTCTCCAGCTCAACTTTCAGAGAAAAATATCCTCTCATTTTTTAGATGAAAAACCAAGTCTTTCTAACTTATAACAGATGTTTAACAGACCTGGAATGGAAACCCAGTACACTATATCTCTGCAGGGTGCATTTAGGAACCAGTTTAAATGATACTCAACAGAGGAAACAGTTTCCTTCTTTATTCAGAGGGAGAAAATTACATATACATCTAACTATATTTCTATCTCTATATCTACTTTATATCTATATCATCTGTATTTATACCTATGTCCGTATTTCTATCTTTATATTCACCTATATCTATGTCTATGTCTGACTCTGTGTCTGTATATTGACAATATAGACATAGATGTAGACATAGATATAGATATAAATGGAAACCAGATCATAGCAAGCGTTAAAACTCCATTTTAATTCATTCTTCTAACCATCTCTGTTATACTGTTGTATTTAAAACTGATAATAATTTGTCAGTAGCAACTTTGGAAAATACCAGAAGTTTCTACTGACTTCTAAAGAGGCAGCAAGTGTGTGATTTTCATACAATACAGAAGAAAACTCAGCTGCATCAGCACCACCTTTCATGAGCCCCTTACATCTCACCACTTCTTATTGGTCCGTTACCAACTCAGCCAGTTGCATCCAAGCAACAGACTGAAGCCTGAAAGATTGCAAATTCTCCCCTATCCTTTGCCATCACTGTAGAAATCTGGGAGGAGACCTGGGGAAAGAGTGTGAACTGCATCTGAGGCTAAAGCCAGCTAGCTTAGCCATGAGCTCAAGGTAGGTTATGAAAGACTTTGGCAGGCATGAGCTCACAGCAGGCAGCAGCTTACTCCTGCTGGCAGAGGAGTTCAGTTCACTGCTGCAAGTTCTCTTGGCTAGAATAACTTGGGACTAGAAATTCAGGTGGAGAAGCATGCATACCCAGCTAGGCTGCTTCTCAGCAGTTCAATGGAGTAGATTGGAAATAACTGTCCTCTGAGAGGCTCTACTCAGCAGCTGACTGAAACAGATGCAGATAGCCACAGCCAAACACTGAATGGAGGGTCCCAGAGGGGAGAGTAACTCCACAAGAAGACCAACAAAGTGAACTCATCTGGACCCTTGGGGGCTCTTAGAGACTGAACCACGGACCAACGAGCATGCATGGGCTGGGCCTGGGCTGCCCATATACATATAGTATATACACAGCTCAGTTTTTATCTGGGTCCCCCAACAACTGGAGCATGGTCCTAAAGCTGTTGCCTATCTGTGGATTCTATTCCCCTAACTGGGTTGCCTTGTTTGACTTCAGTGGGAGAGGATATACCTATCCCTGCAGAGACTTGATGTGCCAGGGTGAAGGGAAACTGAGAGGAGGGTGCTCCACCCTATCAGAGGAGAAGATGTGGGGCAATGTGGGAGGGACTGGGAGGATGGGGGGCAGTGTTGGGATGTAAAGTCAATAAATAAATTAATTAAAGAAAAAACAAAGTGTTTATTGCACAAGTACCACACTGCCTTTGAGCCCCCAAACTGTGTGCAGAGGGGAGTGGTGTAGGCTTTGACTATTTTATATGGTATGGTAAGGGGTCAGTAGGCTGAAGCTCGGTATGCAGGCCTTTTTATTTTTGATAGCTACTTTCCTATGTAGAAGCTTACTCACATTTCATCTAGCCACATAAATGCATCCTCACAATTAAGTCCCTAACAGTGTTGTCTTCCTTTTCAGAGACAATGACATACAGTCAATACTTCTCAAACTTTTTAAATGTTGTTTTTAAAACATCCAGCATTGAAACATAGCCAAAAAGTGGAAATAGATTTTTCAGCCAAGGGCTAGATACCTGAGCAAATCACTATTGAAAAGAAGTAAGATTAAATAAATAATTAACTCAGAATGAGTTTATTCCCTAATAGGTTGTGATTGGCCTATCTTAGGATGCAGAGAAAAAGTATCTGTTGAATGTATTCAGCCAATACCAGCAAAATAATGGCCAAATACTGGCAAACAATAGCCAGATCATAAGGCAAATATTATATCATTCAGTCATGAGATTTAACCTATGAGGTAGATATTGCTGTTATATTAACCCCATTTTATAGATGAGGACAAAGACTCTAAGATTAGAGAATTGTTAACCTCTCATATCCCAAATGCCAGGATATATACAAGAGCCTGTGGTCCTGGGCCTTGTACTTCAATGGATAGGCTTATAGACTTTGAAAGGCAGTAGATCTATAGGGAGTGCAGGGCATTTCCACTGTACTGGGGGTTGGTGTGTGTAACAAATCTAGGAAGACAAGAAGGGCTACAGGGACAGATTATAGAAGAGAGTGGAGATGGAGGAGCAGCAGCTGAATCACTGCTTAGATGTTGTAGGTTAAGCTATGATCCAGGTCACTTAAGACAGGAAGATTTGCTGTCTTAGAGGAGAAAAGACATAACTGCAAAAAATTAAATAAAAAAAAAATCAGGTTCTTGACTTAAGGTCTGTCTACATCAACACTGCAGTATAAGCTTGGATATTTTTTGTATCACTAAAAATTTATTAAGGAGCTTTTTAACATAAGATTTTTTAATAAAAATATTTTTTCATTATCAAACCATTCCTTGATCATTAGAGATTTGTAATGTAAAATTTCCACATAGCTAAAAGACTGATAATGACTTGATAGCTTATTGGTTCTGAAGCAAAGTTCTAGATCTCCATTGTGTGTGTGTGTGTGTGTGTGTGTGTGAATATGTGTGGGTATGTGAATATATGAGTTTTTCTGTATAGATATGGGTGTATGGTGTACAGGAGTGTGTGTGTTTATGAGTATGTATGGGTATATGAATGTGTGTGTGCACACATGTGTTTGTGACACACACATACACACACACACACAGAGAAAGAGAGGGAGAGAGAGAGAGAACGCAGATAGATGTAAGTATTGGGTGTTCATGTATATTTGGGCAGAACATCCCAGTGTGGCAGAGGAGCACCATTTCCTTGCATCCCAATGTGGTAGAGAAATAATGCTTCCTTTTTCCTGTCTATTTCCTTGCAGACAGCAAGCAGAGAAAGGAACACACAGGAAAGGGGCTGAGGAAAGAGACATTCCTCAAGAACAGGCTCCCTGGGACCTACTCTCCCCTCCCCTTCCCCATTAGGCTCAGCTCCTACCTCTCATCAGTTCTCAACCATGCCGTCATTTTATACATACCCTGATGGGCTCAATCCCGAAGTAGGTCACAGACCTTTGTAGTCTGGCTTTGGCAGCACATTAAGCTGTTCCTTTGACTAGGTATTGCCCAAGCCAACCAGATTGGCAACCAGGAGCTACCACCACTGCCCAGTCCACTCAGCCGTCTTACAGGGTCTTGTTTCTCTTCTCTGTTCTTTTTTTCTTTCCTGTGCTTGCTACTCTAGAAAGAATCATGCCAGGCATTTCTGGACTTTTATCAACTTTGTTCTTCATCATTAGGAAAATAAGTAAAGTCAGGGGATGTTCTTTAATATTTTAGCGTGGAATTACTGCTACTTATTCCATATCATATTACATTATGAAAATGATAACAAAATAAATTATTATGCTATAAATAAGATAATGCATGCAGGCATGAAGCAGGATTCCTTCTGCAGAGTAGAAAACTCCGTGTATTCGTCTGTGGTCAGGGTTTTACCTACGCCTCAGCTCGGTACTCATTACCACCAAGCTCAGATAGCTCTGTAAATTTTTAACACAGTCACAATAGGGATATAAAGAAACATTTGTTCTTGTGACATCTCCCCCCTTTTTTTTGAGGAATGTGGTGTGGTGAAAAACAAGTCTACTTTGGGACTCCAAACAGAGCTGGCCCTTTGTGTGGAAATTTCCTGGTGAGAGGAGAGGCTGATAGGATTGGGGTAGAGGGAAGGCTGCGGTGAGATCATCTCACTCATGTGAGCTGTTCAGGTGTCTGAGGAGTAGAGAAGCAGCCTCCTGTTGGATGGCTAGGACAGGCGCTGTGAGGACTAAGGGATTAATTAGCCTATGCTGTGATGATTAGGACTTCAGTCTGGTTTAGGCCTCAGGTGCCCAGGAAACATGGCTAGGTCCCAGGGGAAGTAAACACTGAAAAAATAGATAGAAAAGAACCTTGATATTAAGCTAACAAACACATTGGAAGCAAAGAAAATTAGCTTAGACTGGCCTAGAACTTGTTATGTAGCAGAGGGGAATGACCTTAACACCAGATTCTCCTGCCCCTACCTCTACACGCTACTATTACAGGCATACCTAACACAACCAGTTGAGCTTTTGGTTTTACTGTTGTTTGTTTTGAGTCAAGGTCTCAAATATGAAGATTTAGTTTGCCTGGAGCTCACTGTGCAGACTAAGGTTGACTTGAACTCAGAGAGATCCTGTCTCTACCTCCTGAATACTGGAAGTAAAGGCATGTACCACCATGCCCAGTTGCCACGGCTCCTTTGATTTGATGTTGGCGAGGGAACTCAGGGCTTCATACATGCTAGACAAGCAGTCTACCAACTGAACCACATTCCCAGATAAGAAGCATTTCTTTGGATTCTTCTTTGAAACTGAATTATCTTTATTTGATTGCAGGCTATTCAAACTTCAATTTCTCCAATGTAGCCGCTATGAGATAACATATGTATGATGTAAAATATTGACCCTGGCTAGATGGGGCAGAATGGCTCATGGGTAGTGTCTGGTAGATACAGCAAGAGGCAGTGGTGTTGGTACAACAGTACAGGCAGTGACATAGAGTGTTGTTCCTTGAGAGCCTTGCAGAAAAGTTATGCCAGTGTTGTGAAAGTTGATTCAGAACAAATGACATCATCTGGGAATTTTCAGAGCAAGGGGCAGCTAGCTCTGGAGTGCTGGGTCCCTGCATGCACAGTGAGTGGTCAGCTGTTTGTCTGTTGCCCTAGTTACAAACAATGTCTGAGACTGAGCAGCTTATAAAGAACATAAATTTAGTTTCTCAAGATCAAGGTATAAATAAGCATTTGTCCCTTTCGCTTCAAAAGCAGAAAGGCAAGCTACCACCTGCTTCCACAGCCTTGCTTCTTAGACCTCTTCTAAGTACAAGAAAGCTGCCCTGTGTGTCCCAGGCACCTCTTAAGTCAATGGTGTTGGAATCACTATCCCCCCCCCCCCCCAAGGCCCTAGCAATGTTTCCAGAATAAGGAAGAAGGCAGGGTGTGACACTGGGTTAATTGGGTTACAGGTGTTCAGATTTAGTAAGTTCTATGATTTGCATATCACATATATTGGCTGATTTAGTCCAGAAAGACTTTAATTTTAAATAAATGTTAGAAGCACTGAAGTTCAAAGAACTCCTTTGGTGTCAATTAAGACCTGCAAAAGTTCTTTCAAATGTCTAAGGGGATGCTCCACTGAGAGGCAGCTTAAGCCAACACAGTTGGAAGGAGCTGGGAAAATGCCTCCAAAGCAGTTCTGCTTTCTTTCTTTTAACTGGTGAATTTGTGAACTGAATGTTTACCCACTGCCTAGTTCTCAAGGCACAGGAACATGATGGCAACTGGCTTTGTGTGTGTGTGTGTGTGTGTGTGTGTGTGTGTGTGTGTGTGTGTGTGTGTGCTTACCCATTTGCATGCAGTCAGATGCCAGAGAAGGACTCAGGTGGCTTACTCTATTATTGCCTTTTGCCTTTGTTCCTTGAAGCATGGTTTCTCATTGGGGCTGAAGCCCATTGGTCCAGTTAGCATGACTGATCAGTGAGATCTTGGGATCCACCTGCCTTTCCTCTGCCCCATTACTGGGGTTACAAAAGCACTTGGCTGAGCTTGGCTGTTGTGTGGGTGCTAGAGATTGGAGCTCAGTATGATGTGTTTGCTTTCCTTGCTTTCACAGCAAGAGCTCTGACCCATGGAGTAATCTCCTCAGACCCAAGGTATTTGTTGTAGTGTTGAAACATGGGGTGCATTCATGGTGTAGGTTCACATGCCTGTTTCCCAACTTACCAATTTTCTTATTTCATTTTTCACAGCATTTTAGTTTTTAAAGCTATGGGAGATGGACTCTGAAGGTACCCGTAGACGTATAGGTGTGATCACAAACCTTGTGGCTACTCCAATCTACGTGTTGCACAACTCCAGCTAGCATGATTAGAGTAGCAATTTAAACATCCCATGCTTGACAGCCCATGATAATTCACAGTCTCATTTTAAAATAGTGCAGTGAGCTTGACAAATATGTGAAGAACTGATCAAATCCCCAATTATCTGTCCATTCTTTTTCTATAAGAGCATAAACCCAAATAAAATACATATGTAACAGACACGCACAAATATACTGTTCTTAGAAACACAAACAGTAAGTGATGATTTTCACATGACACACAGCTTTCTCTTAGAGGAAACTCTTAGAGATTATAATGGAATGCAAGAGAGAAGCCTCAGACCTTGTGCACAGTTCATTTAGTTGTACCAGAAACACAAGGGTGCTGAGATGCGAGCAGGTAGAGCTTTGGAATCCACGTCTTGAAAGTAGACACGGAGAGGACTTCTATGATTCCTAAGTAATAATCACTTATTGGAAATAATAACATACATGTTCACATCCAAACAGGAAAAGTCTGTTTTGTGTTTTTGAGTTCTTCACAACCAGCTATTTTGGAATAAATTATGAAAGAGATAATGAGGAAAAGTAGCACAGATGCAACCCCACCCTCTTTCCTGATCATAGTTGATGGCGTTGCAATTTGAATAGAAATCCCATAAATCTTGTAGTTTAGAGCTGTTCCCTGTTCACCAGAAGAGGTAAAGCAGATATTCTTTTTCTCACATTCCTCTCTGCAGGGAAAAACCACTCCCAGCACAGAAATGAGTCTGGTCCTTCATCTCTAAAGGGTCACTTATTATCTAGGAAAGACAATTGCCAGTAACCAGGCATGAGAAAGCCCATTTACGGATCTGTAACTTTTAGACTATAGACTGAGTTATCTGAGTAAGCTTACTGAGATTGTCCTTTAGGGAAATGGCAGAGAATCCAAGTCTTTCTCCACTTGGAACACAGACAATCCTTTTCCAGGATTTGTTTACATGCATACTGGAAAAGTTCTAAATAATCTTGAGGGTAGAGAACATACTACATTCTCTGAGGCCAAATTATAACAGCTCAAAGCACCCTGAGAAGGAATAAAATGGAGAAAAGAGGCAGAAAAACAGCAGCCAGAGAAACGTTTGGCAGAAGCCCGGCATATGTTTGGCATTTCCCTAGACTTGTGCCTGGCTGCAGAATGATCACTTAGGCACCAGTGTCTCTATTCAAACACTTGTGACCCTCTTCCACATCTTCATCAATATTTAGCAGGTCAGAAAGTGTGATGTCAATTTGTCCCTCTCCCTATGTCCTGCATCTTCAAGGCAGCTGCTCATAAGCACAGCCTGGTTCGTCTGCAAGACATACTGCATAGAAATGACATTCCATGAAGCAGGTCCTACTCCATAAAAATATTTGCCTGAGAACCTTAGCAAATTCTCTCTAAATCAGAAGTACTCTACTCCAAACAAACGACATGTTTGTTTGTTTGTTTTAAATAAAAGATAAGCAGATGTTTACTTATAACAATACAGGAATATTGTACCAACATCATAATGGGATTGGCAGGTAGAGAGGGACAATTATTCAAATGCTATGCAACTTTAGTTGGTGATGCTGCTAGCTTTACATATAACGTTGATATAGTCACTTACCTTAAGGGACCTTCAAGTAAAGAGAGAAGGAAATGTCTAAGATTGCTCATTAGTTGCATGACCTGCGTGCAGTCTGTCCATATGGTCAGTTCTAAAGGACTGTGCTTATAAACTCTTAGGGGTACCCATTAGAGTATGTGGTAAGTGAGTGTGTATGTGTGGGGGGGATCAGGTGCCATTCAACATCCAGTAGGACCTATGTGTCCTCAAAGGCAACATTCCAGGATCCCAGAGGCACACAACATCATAAATAGTACCAATATACCCTATCCATATAAACTTTTGACAAAGCCTAATTAATAAATTAAGCAACAAAAGAGATCAACCACAATATATTAGATCTTAGATACTTCATCATACAATTGCTTTGGTTTCCTTATAAAATTGAGAATACCCCTGACCCTTTGCTTAAAAGAAGCATGTCATAGATCCTTTTGTGAACTCCCTAAATTCCCAGCAGCCTCTGCTCTTGTGCTTTTGTGCTATTATTAAGTTAATGAGAATTACTTGATGACAAGCATTGCAGTATATTTACCTAGAAGCTCAGGAGCCTGCTGACTAATTAACATGAAGGCAGTACATACACAGTAGATACACTGGGCTGCACACACTCTGGATAAACAAGTCATGCACATCCTGGCTGAATTGCAGCAAGACAGCAGAAGAGGTCTTCACACTACTTAGAACAGGGTAGCTTAATGTTTTGGCTGACTCATTCCTGGGATTGTTCTAGTCAATAATCTTAGACCTTGATTTACAATTGATATGTGGAATTACAGAAAATAGGATATGGCAGGGAAAGGGAATGAAACTACTGTCCTTAAAGTATTTATATGCTTTTCACTGCATAAATTAACTTTTCTCAGGCTCTTGACATCATTGGTACCACAAGACTCCCTTCCTACCTCTCCACCCCTGCCCCACTCCTCTCTTATGTGTATGTGCAGGCATGTTTGAGCATGAAGTTAAAAAGCCAGAAGATGGCATTGGGGACATTGAGAGATATTAAGGTGTCTTTCCTCTATCCTTTTATTATCCTCTTTTTGGAAGCAGGACCTCTTACTGAAACTGAAGCTCTCTGATTGAGTAGATTCGCTGGCCAATGAGCCCCCACTATCGGCCCTTCATCGTCCTTCAGTGAAATACATAAAAATGCACATTGTTTTACAGGGAGACGAGGGATCTGAATTTAGGTCCTCATTTATTTTTTTCTTTCCTCTCCTCTCCTTTCCTTTCCTCTTCCTCTTCTTCTTCCTCTCCCTTCCCTTCCTTTTCTTTCCCTTCCCTTCCTTTCCTTCCCTTCCCTCCCATTTCCTCTCCTTCCCTCCTCCCTTCCCCCCTCCCTCCCTCCCTCCCTCTCTCCCTCCCTCCCTCCCTCCCTCCCTCCCTTTCTCCCTTCTTCCCTCCCTCTCTTTCTCTTTCTTTCTTTCTTTCTTTCTTTCTTTCTTTCTTTCTTTCTTTCTTTCTTTCTTCTGTTCTTTCTTTCTTAGAATTGTGGCTATTTCAGCACCAACAGACACAGTACATATCATCTCTTTGTCCTTGATGGTATGTCCCAGCATAACTTGGCAGAAGCATGTCAGAACCCAGGCCCATGGCTTGTACTTCTTGATTCTCTCACTGGCAGGGATGACTTGAGAAGTTTGAATGGAATACAGCTAGGCCTCAGAATTCCAGTGAAGGATCCTGAGCAAGCTTTTTTTTTCCCCCATAACTCACACATTCAAGTGTCATATCAAGAGGACAGTAATGTAAGTGAATATCATGCTATCCTATAACTACGGATTCATATTTTGTATTGTTTTTAAACCTTACTCAGGAGGACACCACATTCCCTCGAAACACCTGAAAATAAGAGACTTCATGGTAGATGTAGAGCCGGTTTCTAGGCGGTTGGTAATTTCTGCCTCTTGGTATTCATGTCCTTGTAGCTCCCTCTCACATCATGCCACACTTGGGTCTGTGACCAATAGAATACAGTGGAAGTGATGGTAGTTTTTCATAAAACATACTATGGCATTATAAAGTATGAAGAGTGATATCTTGGTTTTGTTCCAGAACCGTAAACAGGTTGCTTGGAAGCTCTTGGAAGCTCCTGGCTTCTGAGGGAAGCCAACTCCTAGGAAAAGATGTCTCCTGACATGGGGCTAGGCTTATTTTCAGGCTCCTTTTTTTTAGACTTTCCTTGGATAGTCATCTGCTCAGTCCATAGAAGGCATCCTATCCCCTTCTCCCAGCATGCCCTCTGTGGTCATAGGTTATCTCTTCCCTAGCCAGACTGGGTACAAGGAATTATTACTTGCAATGAAATTTCCTTCAGAGTAACAAGATCAGTTTCAGCAGGCCTCAGACCAGCTCATGGGGAGAATTAGCGTCCAACAAGCAGACAGTGGTCAAGAGCCTGGGACATTAGCCTCATTTTCAACCTTCCGGGAGAGTGAACAGCTGGTGGTTAAATTACTAACTGTTGATTAGTGATCTATTAAATCACACTGATGTACCAAAATATCTTTTGAACAGAACCTGAGCAACCAGGGTTAACTTCAATTGCCAACTTGATGAGACTGAGACACAGCAAGGAGATCATTTAAAGCAAAATTCTGTGTAAAATTATAGTGGTTTCCAGTGAGGACTGACTAAGAGGACATCATGCCATAGGGTAAGAGCCTAGGAGGAATAATGTTTATCTATCTATGTGTCTAATGTGTCTATCTATATATCATGTATGTATGTATGTATGTATGTATGTATCTATCTATCTATCTATCTATCTATCTATCTAACTATCTATCCATCCATCCATCCATCCTGGGCACCTTAATGTGAACTGTCATGCTCTAATGATCTAAAACCATTAGACAGAAATGACCCCTTTTCCCCTTAGGTTGTCTCTCTTGGGTATTTGCTAGAGCAACAAAGGGTCTAATGAGCACAGAGGTATAGCCTTCAGGACTCTTAGTCACTGCTGAAGCACTCAGAGAAGCAAAAGTCGCAATGCAGGGAATGAAAGGCCTTACAAGAAACACCACTGAGGTTGAAGAGGAGACCAGAGCCAGTGTGCTTAACATCAGACAATCTCACTGTTTAGAAATAGGATGTTGATCATTAAATGCAACACTTACAATCCAACAGTTATTTGATCTCTTCTCACTCACCTACTTTCTCAATATTATCTATTTTTATAAGCAAACGTATTTCAAAACACGAAAATGTTTAAAATTCACAATCAAACCCTTATCCCAAATCCTGGATTTAGTCAGAGAGGCCTCTGCTGCTTCTGGCTCCCAGAGCTGGTTACCCTGTTTAATTGGATTGATGGTGATGGCTCTAATTGCCTTCAATGAGATTGTGTGCCAAGTGACTATGCTTCTTGTATCAGGGCTAGCCAGACTTGTGGAATACATACAGAAAAAGCTTCTAGTTATTGAAGGGTATCATAGATTCCCAAGTCATGTTTGCTACAGTGGAATATTTTAAAATGTCTGTAGAAAGCCCAAGGAAGTAGTCTTTGGAAGCAGGTTTTCTGACCTACACCCACACCACAGGAGCCCTGTTTAGATGAATACTACAGTGAAACAGAGACCTGTGTTCCAGGCCTCTATTATTATTATTTAAATAATTCATTGAAAGCATTCAATGAAAATTAGCTCTCACACTTTCTTCCTGTTTCATTACTATTTATTGTTATAAACTGCAACTGCCTTGAAAAATATATCTTCCCTATTTTTCTGCATTTTTATATTTTTCCGATAAGGCCTTGCTGTGTAGCCTAGGCTGTCCTTGAACCTGCCGTCTTCCTGTCTTTACTTCCTGAATTCTGTGGATAATAAGGTCTACCTTTCAGTTTTCAGGATCTATGCAAATGACAGAAACAGCCAGAGATGATATAAACTTTTGAGGAAACAGAAACAATATTTTCAAGACAGAACAGGGCTGAGCCACATGTGAAATTACGGAGACTGTGACACCACACATATGAGCAGTACAAGCTCAAGGCAGTAGGCAAAAGTCGAGGAGTGCAGGAGGGGAGGAGAGCACAAAGTCCCACCCCCACTGAAGAAGAAGAAGCTACTCACAAACAATAGCTGCTAGGAAACGAAAAATGAGTTTTCTTCAGTGGTGTGACACTGGGTAGATCCACCCAACTCCAGGGCAGGTCTTATGTTCAGGAGTAGCTGGTCAGAACAGACTTGACTCCATGTTTTTCTTTGTTTCTGTGTGTGTGCGCGTGTGCATGTGCGTGTGTGTGTACATGTGTGTGTCTTTACTCGCTTTTCCTTTTTACATTTTGTTTTGAAAGGGAGAGAAAGAACAGAGTTGGGTGAGTAGGGAGGGCTTGAGAGGAGGTGGGGGATGGAAAAGAATATGCTAAAATATACTGTATGAAAATTTCAAAGAATAAAAAAGTGGTTAAGATGTAAAAAAAAAAAAAAAAAAGCGATTTTGAGTACAAGCAGGTGCTGCCACACCTAGCATACAAGATATTTTTAAAAGCACCCAATATCTAGTAGAGTTTAGCTTACTTTTCCCCCCCCCAGTGATCTGAAAACTTAACAGTTTCTAAAAGTAACATGGTGAATAAGAGAAGATGTTAAAAATACTAGTCTTTATGTGTAGACAGAGCCGTAATTAATACCTAGGAAGCCAGATGCTCCACGGCAAAGATGCCTCTATTTTCCAATTAACACATGGAGAGCTTTACATTTTTCAATTGGAAGCCCAGCCCCCCCGAACAAGCGAGGCAGCCAAATGTACTGCAAACACTCGTAGCTTCGGAGACGTCGCACCCAGGAAACACACCCCATCTTATTAGCTTCAGCACCGCTCTCATTATAAACAGACTTGCTTATCCTTCCTCCTTCTGATGCGCATGAAACAGAACTTGGATGTGTGCCCTCCTGAAAAAACCGACTCCTGCCTTCACCAACCAGATGGTGCACATCCTCTACACCCAGTCCTCTAAGGGAATCAAAAGGGGTTCCTATTGTGTTCTATAATATGATTAGTACATCCGCAATAGCTTGTTCTTACGGAGACTTCTGGAAGTTAGACAACTTGGCTAATGTGATCCTGCAGAGCTGGATAGGAAGCCTCATGCAGCTGAGGAGTCGGGGCTATGAGGAGGGGCTTCTGCTTTTTAATTCTTCCAAAACAGGCTTCAGTGGAGGTGTGGGGCCCTGCCACATCGGCTCACAAAGAAGCTGTCTTCTGTCTTTGAAACTCAGAGACAAAAAGTCTGCTGTCTCATAAAAGGGCTAATCAAGCAAGAAAGCCTCCCTCTCTTCCCTTCCCTCCCTTCCTTTGCCTCTCTCTCACTCCTGGTCTGGTTCGGCCATATTATATGTGTAATATTCTTCATTCACCGGCACCATCAGCAGCGCCAATGCCCACTTCTGGCTACCATTTGAGTGTCACCCTCACCACAAACAAAAAATGCCATTCTGAGTTTAGCCAACAAATTGGGGAGTAGTATACTGTCTCATACCTTGGAGATTATTCTGTCCTTGGCAGAACCTAAAAAGGAGAAAAGACAAAATATATGCATTAGTGTTTTTATTGCTCCTGATTTTTGAAACCACAGAACTGAATTAAACAAATACAGTTTTTCTAATAATTTAATGAAACAGCTAATTTCTCCACTTAATGCAACTATTAGGGAACCGTTGGGAGTGAGGGGAAAACATTTAGGGGTGAGGTGAGAGGAAGCATGCACCAAGAGTAAATCTGGTGTCAGTCTAGGCTCTGGAGTTGTGAAACACCATTTTGAGGCAAAACAAAAACCTTTGACAGCTTGAAGATCACCTGTCAACTGTGTCTTATGTATCCTCTTCACAGGTCAGAGGAAAAGAACTCCTCCATGCTAATACCCTGCTCACCAAATGTAGCGTCACAAATGGGTCTCTATGCAGTAGTCTAGCTTAGCAGTAAGGCTAGGCTGGTCACATGACAGAAGAATGGACTCAGATAGGTCACATCCCATGACCCGAACCATTCTGTAGACCTGAGCCTGAAGAAAAGTTTTTGAGTAGCTCAGGGGCAAAGTCTCTGCTGAAGTTTGAAGTTCAGTTCAACCAAACATCATATCTTCTTCCCAGTTTGCTTTTCGGAAGCATTTCTTTCATATCCTAAATATGTGTGCATTTCAACTTGGGCTAGAAAGATTTAATTAAAAATAACTCCATCACCGCCAAAGGAGGCTGTACTTAATCAATAGTTCCAGATCTGAGAAACATTCCGCACCCCCACCCTCAACCCCCGAATGCAGCATGGTTCTCAGGGACCTGGACTCCTTCCCTTTTCTAAAATGTAAGATTGCTTCTCTATTTGGTATTTTGCCAATTAGGAAAAAAAATTGTGTTGAGCAAACAGCTAGCAAATCCATCAAAAGGTTAGGATTCTTTTTATTTGAGTGCTCTTTCCTAATGGGTTGAAATTGATTGATTAGCTCACCTAGAACAGACTTAGCCTTGGGGGGAAACAGCTTTGTAGACCTTAGTGGACTGTATTTTAAAACCAAAAAAAAAAAAAAAAAGAGTAGAAAATCAACATTAAGGATTCAATGGACTTCAAAAGCAGAGCAAAACAGGGAAAACACAGTCTGAAACTATATTAAAATCCTTTCATTTATTTCCAATCAAATAGCCTCGTAATAAATTATATTGTTATCCTGTCTACGGGCTCCGTCTTTGCCGGGAATGCTTCCAGGCTATGATCTCCAAATTCAGTTTATACTGAACTTTTCCAAACTCCATGTACTGTTTAATTTTAAAGTTTTATGGCAAATTTATCCCCTAATAGACTTCTCTTCCCCTCCCCCCACAGCTCTGTCAATGTTACACACATTGGCTTTGAAACTACTTTCAGAATGAAATGTGTCTAAGTATAAAGTTTGCCTTTTAGAAAAGGCAAGAAGTAAAAGAAAGCAGGAGTTAATCCCCTGCCTCTGGCTAGAATCAAGAGAAAAGAACTTCTTGAAGGCCAACCACTATGATCTTGCCTCTCACCATCTTTGCTGTTCAGTCTTTGGAATCCACAAGAACTATGCTCCTCACACAGAGAGGAAGGGTTTGGAGAAAGTGACATTTACATTTGAATATGTGTGAACATCTATTGGTGTGCTTGTGAAAACGTAGATCCTGAGTCCAGCTCTGATGTGCTAAGAATATTTTAAGTATTCTAGGGAACTGGGAGTCAGGAGATCACCATTTGAGAAGACCTGACTGCTGGATGAGAAATGTCTTATCAGGTCATGTAAGCTGAGTGTGAAGCGTTGAGTCAGAAGGTGTTTTAAGTGGACATTCCAGGTGGTGCAGCAGTGCAAGCCTGCAACCCCAGAGCGTGGGGGCTGAGGAAGCAGGACTGCTAATCTGAAGCTAGTCTGCCTACCTAGCAAGTTGTACTCAGTAAATACACTTAGGCAAAGTGGTATTCAACAGATACAATGCAAATACAACTACTTGAAGATCCCTGGTCCCCACCTTTGTGATTTCCAAACAGATATCTGATCTACTGAACACTGAAAGGAAGAAAGCTTAGGTGATGTAACTGAATTAATGTGGTACCCATTTACAGTTTAGTTCTAAATAAGTCACAGAATCCTTAGAAAGACTAGAAAGACTAGAAAGACTTAGAAATAAAAAGGTAGTCCAGTCTTTCCCATGTTTTCAAATGAAGATGGTTTCAAATAAAGAGATGAAAGTGGTTGGAGGTGGGGAGGGGAGGATCTAAAAGATTAATGAAATATTTTAGCCACAAACTTGAGTCATTCCCAGGTGTCGCCTTTCAGATGGAAATATCCACAGAGAACTATTAAGTAAATACAATTAATCATAATTAATCATTCACTGTCTGAAATTGCCTAAAACCAAAATCCTGAAATGGACACATGGCACCCTTCTGCTGGCTCTAACTCTCCTCCAATTCACAAAGTATTGTGTTGTTTGGCTCAGCACAAGCCTTCCAACCTCCAATTATAAGTGATATTGTAAGATAAAAAAAATCAATGAAATGTCCAAATATGTGCCACCAATCTTTGCGTATGAAACATCCTTTTCCAACACACATATGGTTTGCACAAATGATAATGAACATAATGAACACATCATTACTTCCTATGTGCCAGCCTCAGGGTCTCCCTTTCTTCATTTGTAAATGCAAACTTTGGACTTACCACCTAAGTTACTTGAAGAACACGATTAACTTAAAATAAGGGGCTTTATACAGATGCCAACCTTTAATGGAACACATATATTAAAATATACAAAAAATTATGTTCTTGCCACCATCATTTTACTGTAATGGAAAGACGTAACAGTAAGACATGGGAAGGAACTAATTCAAACAAGGCACTATTCCTATGTTTTCAATATTGTTGTGGGGTCAGAGTGACACGGTCACTGTAGTAATTACTTCTCTGTTGCTGTGACTAAATGTAATAAGCAACCTAGGGAGTAGCAAGAGTTTTCTTGGCTATCTCAGAAGTCTCATTACTTTGTGGTGAAAGGAGTTAAGTCCCTTAGGCAGTGAGGGCAAGAGCCTTGGTGGATCATAAGCTAGACATGTAGGACATGATACCTTTCCCCTGAATGGATGACCAGCTCTCTGATTATGCTGAGGAAACATGCATAGAATGTGTGGACTGCTCACAAGTTCCACCTGAGAGAAAGTAAAAAAGGACAACCCTACTAAAGATGACTTCAGCCTCCATCTACCTTCCAGAGATTCCTGAGTCTGTCCACAGGGTGTAGCAGAGGTTTTCCTCCCTTGGAGGCCCTCCCTGCTTGCCAATTCCTTTTTACTTTTCCCTAATGAATGCAGGGCTGTATCTTGCCTAAACACTGGGGTGCCCTAAGCACTGTAGCATTACAGGGAAGGCAAAATGCAGTGTATAATGATGGTCCTCAGTCTGTTTCCCTGAGTGGGAAACACAGGAGTCTGGGATAATTGCTGTGGTTCCCGGTTACCTGTGTACCCAGGCACCACTGGCATACTGCTGGAAGTTGGTAACAGGGGTCCCTGGTAGGTCCTTGCTTCTCCCAGGGGAACCGGGTGCTAAGAGTGCAGAGGGGGTGGAAGAGAGAAAGCTTTCTCTGGGAGATGTAGGTGAAGCTCTTTAAGACAAAGACCTAAAGATGGTGGATTTGGATGCATACACCTTATTCAGGGTGAACCAGGGATTAAATACCTTTTGCAGGAAGGAATGCCTAGGAAAGGAAGCTCATTGGCCTAACACTTGGGGCCTATCTAGATACCTCATTAGTATGGAGAACTTCAGGTTTTTATGCTACGTGACTGATTGCCATGGTCCTTTCAGTGGATTGTCATAGTTACATATTCTAGAGCAGGTAGAGGCAGGCAGGGAGTAGCCCCACTCTTACCATTCTCAATTCTGAGATTCAGAGGGCCTGAGCTCAGTCAGCCTTAGCAGTTCTTCTGTCTGGTGGCATGGTCTACTTGCCTCACAAATAGATATATTTGCTCTGCACAGTCATCGTCAGCCTTCTCTTACTCTTCTTGAATGTGTGACAGTGAACTGGGAGGTCACTGACTGGCCTTGACTTTGGTGGCTGTTGTTTATCCAGACCCCTACTCAGAAAAGCCGAGGACATTCTCAAACAACCAGCATCAGCTGTGGGGAGGGCATGGCAACCTGGCTCACACACACCATGCTGGGCAGTAAGCAGAGTTAATAAAGAGGAAGCAGGGTCAAATGTAGCCCTCCCCCCCGCCCCACAAAGACTGCCTCAGCCACTCAAGTCACTTCTTCCATGCAGACCTGACCTTGTAGTTCTAGTGACTCCATAGAATCTATTCAAGTTCTGAATCCATCAGTGGGCCCATTCAGGATAGGGACAATGGCCTCCAGATCTTCATGGCTTTAGAAAAGCCCTTGGAGCTTGGTGAGAGATCTACTTTCTTTGACCTTTCTCAGTCTGATCAAACTGACAGATTGCCCATCTCAGGCCCAGAGCACACTCCTGTCTACATTAATCTTTTGGACACTGCTATATGTTTTGTTTTTCTCTTTTCTCACGAGGTGTTTTCCATGGGGGGACTTGGCCTTCAGCAGGAAGCCCTTATCCCCCCTGCCGACTGCACCAGATCAAACCATACCATCTATTTTTTCTCTCTTCCCTATCTGTTAGTACCTAGCAACCTTTGATCTTCCCAGGTGTCACTTAACGGCTTCAACTGAACATCCTCTGGATCTCAGCCACAGTAACAGTTCCCAGAACCAAGGTCTCCAGGACTTTGCCAGGGCCCCCAACTTGCTTGTGATGCTTCCATCCCTTACATGCAAGCCCACACACTACCTTCGGTATATGGTATATTTCTTCTAGTTTTCTTTTCAGCTGATAAATGCCTGGTCATTCTTTAAAACCACATGCCACACCTTTTCTGTAGATCTTAATTTCCTCAGACACAGTCACTTCCTTACTTGGGCTTCAATGCTAGTTCTTCCTACCCATTTCAGAATACTAATCAAAATGTTTTAGCAAGACCTGTGTCTAAACCTGCCTCCCTGCTTAGACAAGGGGGTTCTTGGAATCAAGCCTTACTAACTTTGCAATGAATATCAACTGTGTACTTAGTGCTGGGAATTTTGTATTCTGAAATGCAGGATGAAGAATAATGTGAATTATTTGATGGGTAACCAACAAATTCCGTGTTAGATCATCAGTGAATGAATGCTTTTTGTGAAGTCTCTAAAGGATACTCCAGTTGTCATTAACCGCCTACTACTCACTCTTCCACTGTGAGAAACACTAGGCACTTAGTTGCCAGCATGTTGGGTCTGCTAACTTTAAAAAGGGGAAATTATTTCCAGAATGAGCACTGGCCTTTATGGACAAATGAGAGGGAACTGGGAGCCAAGGAAAAGAAGTAAAAGCATACTCTTAAAGCTAAGGAGGTAAAGACAAATGAATGGCATCCTCCAGCATGTGTAAGCCTCAATGACAACCTTGCTACAAAGCGGGTTGTGTGAATTATGTTGTCTCTGTTGATGGATTAAGTTCCCCCAGGCAGAGTCAACTGTGAGGCTGTTTCACCCTGAGTTCTTTGCCTCTGATTTTATTTTTTTAAAGAAAAGAAAAGATCTTGATGTTTAAAGCTTCTCTTCTGGTTATTTACAAAAAAGAAAAAAAATTAAAGTCTTTCTAGGCAATTGTCCAAATTCAAGAGCTTAAGCTAAAAATCCCCATTTTAGAAAATTTCATGCAATTCTCTATTTGGATTGAGGGGACAGCTCTTTTCCTGACTAATCACAGAACAAAGAGTAATGAAGGCTTTTGAAAATTCAGACAGAATTTGAAGTCAGGATGCTTTTCAGAGGTGAGTGGATTTTCCAGGGTTCAGGGAGAAGCAGAGGCAGGGTTATCATTATGCTCCATGTCCAGCCAGTAGCTTCTCTGCCCATTCCCTCACTGAATACATTCTGAGGGATATGTGTTCATTATGGTAGTTTGCATTAATCTGAAGAAAAACAATGTGATTGCCAAGGTTGCTTTTCATAATATATATATGCAGTTAATGCAGTTATGAGAAAAATAATTTGGAAAGAAAGTATTATGGACCCAGTTTTCATTGGTTTGACAATTATATAGCTACTATGCAATGAAAACAAAAAAAATTATACAATCTTTTTATAATTTTCATGAAGGGCCCTTCTAGATGCAAATTTTTACTTATGTAATTTTCAAAGGCTATAATTTGACACAGACTCTGTCTCCTAACCAAGGGGTTTGTTGTAAACACTATTTAGTTTATAATTACCATACAGTTAAATGACTAATCACAGAGATTCACTTCATGATCATTGACAAAAATGGCCACACTTAACACAGATGAAATTAACACCAAGGCAAACAGGGCTGCCTCGCACACATGCCCAGCCAATCAACCAGAGCAAAGCCACCCGGCCACAGCTAAGTGTGGGATGAGAGACAATTAATCTGTGTTGTCTGAGTCAGAGAAAACATAAAGCTTAGACCTATTGTCTTGCTTCAAGTCCAGTGTGATGCCAGGAAAGGGAACTCCAGATGAACCACCTGAGAAACAGATATATTCCTAAGAGCACTCGTAAGAACCAGGGTAGCCTTATCTTTTTACATTTTCCTCTCCACCAAGCTCCTCTCTGTGAAATATTCATTTTGAGGACATTCATTTTTAATATATGCTTAGAAAACATTGGTTATTCCTTCCTCCTGACACAGCTTCTATTACCTTAATTTCCGAAATGATGTCTAGTTTGGTAACTGCTGGAGACTAGAGCCAGACTGTAAAATGGAATATGTCAGCCAGAATGCCTCTGACAGCAAGAAGCAACAGCTTGCCCTGGATTCCACTCCCATAGCCTTCCTGAGGGCACCATTTAGTACCTACAGATGCTGGTGTCTTGAATGTATGTTGCTATAGTCATCTCTCTTTGCCGCTCTCCCTGTAGCTCTGCCCATGCATTACTCTCTCTAAGCCTCACCTGGCACATTTCTCTCCAGTGTCATCAGGTAGTTGCTAGACACAGGGCTATGAGATACAATACATGGGACTTCCTGTGATATTTTCAAACTTCTGTACCCATCCATGCATGTCATTCTCTGGCCATGCATTTATGGCATGTCTACTCATCCTCGTTCTTTCTCTCCTGGCATTTTTCTCTACCTAAACTCTTTGTCCTATCTCGGTAGCACTGACTTGCATTTCCTATAAGTTCAGGATACGTCAAAAGATATCTGGTTCCACCTGAATTTCGTAGCCACCATAAACCATTCTTGGCTAGATACTTGGCCAGACCCAGATGTTCCTGCAACCTTAGAGCAGTCACCTGCTTTCTGACAATGCCCTCCTGGACCCACAGTTTCATGGAGTCTTTTGTATTTATATATTGAGAGCCTGGACACCTATGTCCCTTTTTAACATTTACATTGACACTCAGTCCCCTGTGTTCTCGTGTACATTGAGAGGTGAGGCTTGAGGAGATGACCATGCCTTGGAGTCTTCACACACTCAAATGGGGTTTGTGCCTTTGTACAAGGATCTGAGGGAGTCTGTCAAGCTCTTATCCTTCTCACCGTCTCCTACATGTGGTTGTGGCAAGAAGTTGCCACCAGTTAAGCTAAACTAAAGCTCTAACCAAGTAGTTTTCAACCTTCCTGCTTCATCTCCTCATATTGTGGTGACTCCCAGTCATAAAATTATTTTGTTGCTACTTCATAACTGCTATTTTGCTACTGTTACGAATCTTGATGTAAATATCTGATATTCGGGATATCTGATATGCCACCCCAAGGAATTATAACCCACAGGTTGAGAACCACTTCTCTAACCAGACGTCTTCATCTTGGAATCTGCTGCCTCTAGTGCTGCAGGAAAGATATGTCTATCGTTTATGAATTACTTAATTTAAAGATCATTGTTACAGCACCAGACACAGACTAAGACAGCCTCCAGCCTCTAGCCCCAATCAAGATCTGAGCAACTTCCTGAGAGATCACACATGCTTTTCTTAGGGTTGCTGTATAGAATCCTACAAATAAGTTGGGTTATAACCTCAGAAATGTATTTCTCCCAAGTCCAGGAGTGAAACTCAAGGTATCTGCAAGGCAATGCTCCCTCTGAACTGTGGGTAGATCTGTCATGGTTCTTTTCTAGTTTCCAGTGTGGCAGTCCTCAGTCTTAGCATTCTCAGGTTGTTCCAGCATCCCATTTTCCACACCAATGATTTGTTCACACAATCATCTCGGATTAACAACTATGCTGGACCAGTATGCTGTCATCTGAATTAACAATATCTGAATAGATTTTACATCTAAATAGGGCAGAATTATGAGGTATTTGGATGTGGGACTTGGTTGTTTTATTGCTGAGGGTTGAACACAGTGTCTTGAACCAAGCAAGCTCTGTAGCATAATTCATCACCAAAGAAACCCAATCTAGAACCAGTCAGGAGAACTAAGTCAATCTACTAATCTATGTGACCTACTAGTAATGTTTAAGTCACTGTTTGAGTTAGTTTCTCCATAGAAACAGATAAACAAAATGATTTTCTTTATGTAGGTCCTCACAACAAGCATTATGGCTTCTGGCAACATGGTCTAGACATCTTTTCTTGCAAGACTGCTTGGTCCTTTGTGACATTTTCCCTTGTTTGTTTTGACATTTGTTTTAAAGACAAGGTTTTGCTATGTAGTCCTGTCTTATCAGAAACTTGGTAGCTAGACCAGGATGACCTCAGACTTGGGTCCATCCTCCTGCCTCTGTCTCACAAGTGTTAGAATTAGAGGCCCATGCCATCCTATTCTCAGATGCTTGGTATGTAATGCAACAGATATGGCCACTGTTTCAGAAGGTGCCTTAGGCCGTATGTCCATTCCTGTGCCCTGCTGGTATACACTGAAATGACCAAAGAAGAAATTTATCAAAAGTATGCAGTAGAAGGAAAAGGGCACAGGGCATGAACAGACCAGAAACTGAAGAATTGATTAAAGGTACAAAGGAGATAGAATTATATTAAAAGGTAAAGCCAGAACTCAATGAGGAATAGCTGAGAAGCCAACTGCTAAACAGTGTGTGGCCTGCTTTCTGTACAGAGCCCACACAAGGCCCACATCAAATCAGTAGGGCTGAAGGAGGACCAAGAGGCATCGTCAGTGTCAGCAGCAGCTCCCCTCTATCCCACCATCACCTGAAGTACCCTAGGGATAGCATCTCCTGAAAAGGTACACTCTCGCCTGCATCTGTAAGGGGAAAGCTACAGCACCAGGACAGAGTATTTGCTACATGCTTGCTCTTTCCTGCCACCACATCCCAGGGCCAGTCTCCATTGAGGTTCAACTATACATTTCATTTGAGGGAGCCAGGCCACAAGGACTCTAGTGTGACTGCCTGACTACCCGTGACTTAACTACTCATAGTGTGAGAACTGCTGAAGTGCTGAACAAGGTGCTTAGAGTCTCTGCCTCAGCACTGTTGACATCTGAAGCCAAGAGCTTCTTTGTTGAGGTTGACATGGCTTGTGCACTGGAGAGTATTTAACAATATCCTTAGCTTTTAACCTATTAGATACTGCCTCAGTCATGACACCCAAAAGTGCCTCTGGACATTGTTATTTAACCCTTGGGGAAGACGCTGACCCTAGTTGAGATGTGTGTGCGTATGTATACATGTGTGTAGGGATATCCACACATGTGATGGCCAGAGGACAACCTCAGGTGCTATTACTTCTCAGGAGACATCTGCCTTGTCTTTTCAGTCAGAGTCTCTCACTGATTAGGCTAGCCTGGGTGGTTAGCAAGTCCCAGGAATGTGCCCGTTTTCATCTCCTATGCATTGCTGATATGAGCCGATGATAACACTGTGCCTGGCTTTTTATCAGGATGCTGGGGATGGGACATAGGACTTCACACTTCTTTCACCATCAGCTTACTAACTGAGCCATCTCCCTAGCTCCTACTACTCTGAATTCTTGACTGACCACTCCTCTCTGGTTATTATTACTTGTACAACACCATTGTCTCTAAGAAATATTAGTCATATCTAAGTCTTACTCAGACTCCCCCACTCCAAATTCATTCAGGACTTTGCTTCTACCTTCAGATGAGCTACAGAGGCAATCAGACATCATCCAGATGGCTGGTCTTTAGTCTCAAATGCAAATGTCTGCTAAGGAAGTTCTTAGCAGCCAAGACTTGGGACTTGTTGACTGAGATACAGGATGGGGATGGGTTTTGTCCCAGTAACGGCAATATTAAACCTGAGGAGGAGGAATGCAGCTTTCACAAAGGAGAGGCTGGAGTGGGCTGATACCCTGGATGTGGATGTCAGGCTCTGTAGTTCTCTGAAGGAATAGGTCTGCTATAGGTTTGTACTCTAATCTCTGTTCTAGTTAGCCTTACTATTGCAATGATGCAACACCATGATCCCAAAGCAAATTTGGCTTACATTTCCACATCACTCTTCATCATCAAAGGGAGTCAGGGCAAGAACCCAAACAGAGCAGGAACATTAAGGCAGGAACTGATGCAGAGGTCATGGAGCAGTGCTGTTTACTTGGTTACTCTTCAAGGCTTGTTAGCCTGCTTTCTTATAGAACCCAGGACTATCAGCCCAGGGACTGCACCATATACAGTGGGCTGGACTCCCCCACATCAATCACTAATTGAAGAAAATCTTCTATAGGCCCTGGAAAAAGGAAAAGACTTGGACTCCTGGCACATCTGTCAGTAAAGGTTGGGGAGAGGACTTGACAGACAATGAGAGGGTAGGCTTCATGGTGGAGGTTTGGTAGTGAGTTGTCAAGGCTGAAGTCCTGTGAGGAGTCCTCTGGGTAGACCAACTCCCACTACAGGGAGTCAGAGTGAATGAGATAGGGGCAGTCCGTCTTTACCAGGATCAGGATTTCTTATAGCTGGGGATGCATACAAGCAACCTCCATTTGAGAGGGTTTGCCATAGCAAACCAACATCAGCAACCTAACTGGTATCTAGGCATGTGGGTAAGCTCGCCTGTCAAGTGACAGGAATTTCCAATGTTTTGTAATTTACAAACATATCAAGGCAGAATCTTGGTTTTTGGTTTGTTTGTTTTGTTGTTGTTTCTGAGACAAGGTCTCACTATTAGCCCCGAGAAGCCTGGAACTATGTTGGCCTAGAACTCAAACAGATCTATCTGCCTCTGCCTCCTGAGTGCTGGGATTAAAATTGGGCACCATTAAGTATGGTGGTACCTTATTTTTCAAAAGCAGTATTTACTGCTCCAGTAGTAGTCTATATAATTTGTCACTCAATTAATTTTGATTTTGTAAATAAAGTTTTATTGGAATGCAGCCATGTTCCATTGTAGAAGGTTCTTTACAAGGACCTGAGTAGAACAGACTTGACAGACTTGATGTCCACAACAGCTGGGATATTATTAAGTTGGCCTTCATAAAATGTTTTTGACCCCACATCCCAGAGCATAGAATCCAACCTTCTTTTCACATGGTTGTTTTTTCCCTTGAGTTATAATTTTGTATACCAAGACAGAATGCCAATTTTCAGTTGAAGACTGATAGCTTCTATGCAATGAATACTTAGGCTTGGGATTCTTTGAGTTTTGGATGAAGGTTGTTGTTTAGAGAGGTTGGAAAGTCTGTCAGCAGGGACTCATTTTGTGTATCTATTGGGCAGGGACAGTAGAGTGAGAGCAGTAGGGTGGGACATGGAACTGAAAGAAGTGGAGGTTCTATGGACTCATGCCTGAGTGTCTGGAGCTAGAAGCCTCCAGAGACAACATGTGACATTTGTCTTTCTGGGTCTAGGTTACTTTATTCAAAATGATGTAAAATGGAACTATTGCCAACATAGGGCATTTGAGGGGCAAGAATGAGGAATAGGATCTGATTTAGTGATCTGATCAGGGAAATGGGAAAGGGGTGTGGGCATCTTTAGAGATGGGGAAGGAAGTAAATACAAAAGAAGGAGGGAGGAGTATAAAAATAATAATAAGGATGTTCTAATCCTATGACACATGTAATTCTGTGAAAACATGTGTGTATGTGTATATATATATATATATTCCTCATAGGTATACATATATAATTTTAATGAACTTTTCTTATCTGTAATAACAAGGCTCCTCCAAGAGCCAAAGACCAACAAAACAAAACAAAACGCTAATACTAGGCATGAGAAGGCCTCTTTGGTTGTTGAGCAGGGCTCTCCAAGAATCTTTTAAAATATACAGCCTACTGCTATTGCCCATGGTTGCCCCCAGAGATAAAAAGTAAGTTTCCATTGCTGAAGACACCACATACTTCAGAAGCAAAGCCCGGAGCCCCTGAGCTAGAATTGACTTGAGTGTCTCTTTCTTAGGGCTAACTATCAAGTTATCTAAGGCACCATGCAAGCTTTCAAAGGAGGTCCTACGCAGCTATGATGCCCACAATCTACAACAATGACCAACACAGCGGGATAAAGCAAAGGGCACCGTAGTAGCACAGTTACATTGGTACTAATCAATGTATTACTCTAATTGAACTCAAGACCTACTCAACAAGAAGGAACTCATGCCTGGTACAAGAAACTACTCAGGGCTGGTGAAGTCTTGGATCTTGGAGAAGAGGCTACAACCACCACTTTACTAAACCAGCATAATTCCTACCTACATTCTAAATATTTGCTCTTATACCCACAGGTGAATGTAGTAGTCCTCAAACTTCATTAAAGAAACTTCTCTTTGCAACAGATGGAGACCACTACAGAAAACGACAACCAATCAATGTGCAGAGTTGTGGAGCCCAGTCCCAACGAGTACTACTACAACATGCTTACACGCCGAGAGCGCAGAGAACATTTTGAAGAAGGGGTAGAGAGACTATAATAGTCAGAGAAACAGGGAATTTACTGTGAGATTGTGTCTTCTAGAAATGCCAGAAGCTACACCCATAAATTCTCGTCAACACAACTGCCCAGATGTAAGCAAAACAAAAGTCATAACAACAGACATGTCAAAGTGGACAGGGGAGAAGCCCATGAGGCCTCAATCCTACCCAAAGAATTATAGACAACTAAGGAGTGGAAGACACAGTCTTTCCTAGGCAAGAACAAACCAGTTGGTTACCTAATACCATCAGCTCTGAGACCACACATACACAACTTTATACAGATGGAGCAGGTTATATTTAGTAATATATTTGTATGTTTGTATGTGCATGTAATAACGATACACAAAAGAGGCCATGCGTTTGAAATAAGGGTACATGAGAGGGTCTGGAAAAGGGCAGAGAACATTATACATACATATGTGTATATATATATATATGTGTATACATATATGTATATATATATGTGTGTGTGTGTGTGTGTGTGTGTGTGTGTGTGTAATGGAGGTGATATGAGAACTTTATTGAAAGGAAGCCCCTTCTTCCTAGAGGTACACCCCCTATCCAGAAATGCCTTTGCCTTTTTCTCCTTTCTATTCAAACGGAGACCCCACCCACTCATCCCCAGGTTACTACAACTTCCAGCCTGCCCTGCTGGCAGCTGGAAACACCCTGGGGAGAAGAGAGAGAATACAAACAAACAGATATCAGGTGGGGAGAGGGAAGAAAGAAAAAAAAAAACTGTCAAATTTCATTTTGAAAGTCTCACCCGGCTTAGAAATTCATTTCTGGTTTAAAAACATAGTAAAACAGTTTTCCCTAGGGTTATAGGGCCATGGGGCTGGGAGCGTGTGAAAGCATCCGTCTACAGGAATTTTTTTTGTTGTTTTTGAAGAAAGTTCATCTAATTATTTGTAGTACTGTTACACTGAGCCAGCTGCTGGCATCCTGAAGCTAAGTTCCCATAACTCAGTTGTGAAAGAGTGTTAGCTTGAAAGTGGTTCCACGGTCCCCAAAATAAAATCATGTGGGACACATCTGGGTGATACAGTCACCTTTTGCACATAGCCAAGGATGACCATATTTGTTCTTCCCGGTTAGTCTGAGGGTTGGGTCAAAGGTCACTTCTTCCTGGAGGGAAAAAATCGGTAAATGAAGGCTCAAACAGGTTATCCCCCTTACCTGACCACAGAAACCCCAGGATAGAAATAGGCTAGGAACATAGGTTGTGTTTCCTGAGCCTCTGTGATTCTCTAGTAACTGTATCTGACAAATTAATGTACAGAATCTTGTCCCTTATCAGACTTGTGCCACTTCTTGTGTGATTCTGAGTTCCTCTGCCTGCTAAGCCTGCCTGTGTGATAAAGAGGGGATGTATCACAAAATATTTATATACTATAAATGGCATAGGGCGTTTTAAAAAGGCACCTATGATATTTTTGTACTTACGAAATATTGAAAATAACTGTCTACTGCTAATACTTTTAATTTTAGGGAGGCCTATTTCTGTTCAAGAATGACAAAATACTGCTAACACGGGTGAAGGGAGGGTTGGGGAAGCCGTTAGGGACTTTGGCTTAGGGTAAATAGAATCCTGATCCCAGTCATCCTGCCCATTCTTCAAAACCCAGTTGGTCAGAATGCTCCGAGTACTTCAGCCCGGTGCTCAGAGTTGCAGTCAGGCAGGGTCCTAGCAAACAGCCAGTTATTTTCCAAGTAGATCCTCTGCTTTTGTACAGTCAAGTTTTCTTCAAGTAGTTTCTTCTGGGATTGAATATGTTGATACATCTAATTTAAAAAATTGTTATTTATTTTATATGTATGAAATATATATCTTTCTTACATATAAAATCTGTATGTTTGTCTGCATATACTAAAAACTACGCACTTTGTCTGCAAGTATGTCTGGGTACTGCATGTGTTCCTAGTACCCAGAGAGGCAAGAAAAGGGTGTTGAATATCCTGGAATTGAAGTTACAAGCAGTTTTGAGCTGTTGTTTGGGTGCTGGGAATTCGATGCTCTTGGAGAGCAATAAATACTCTTAGCAACTGAGCCACCTGTCCAGCCTGAGTAATACAAAACAACAACAACAACAACAACAACAACAACACACCAGAGCAAACAAATAAAAAAAAAAATCTTACTATAGGGCATAGTACATAGTTATTGGTGGATTTTTTTTTGGTCACAGATATCAATAGTATTATTGGCATTTTATATGTTTTTGACCTCTCCTCGACCCCAGTCCATGTTCTCTGCTTAGTGCTGGGTTTGTGAAGAAGCCTGGTGTATATGAGGTGGCCTGTTTTTTTTTTATTTCTTCCAGTGCAGTATTTTTACCCCCTATTAAGCCACCACAAGCCTCAGGTAATGTTATCTGTTTCTGAAGACAGGCTCCCACGTAGATGCTGTCAGAGAGAATTTGGGGCGTGTGAACAATTTAAATGAATCAGCCCTGACAAATCCGATTTACAGATTAAAACACTGTTGTGATATTTACCAAAAGTATATATAGCAAGTTAAGACACCTCCGACAGGCAGACATTGATTGCCTGTGTTAATCAACTGCTATAATTTAGCTACAACCAGAAGCAAAATGCTTCAGAAAGATAAACCTGATCATAAATAATTCCAATTTTGATGCATTTTGAAATCAAGGGAGACTGTCGTTCAGGGTTTGCTGCAAGGTGACACTTCTGCTGTGTTACATGAGGTCACATCAGGTTTCATCTGAGTGTTGAGAGAAGATATAAGTTGACATAAACAGATGACAAAGGATTAGGGCATTTGCACCAGGTGCTGGTGCATTAAGAGAGATGGAGGGAGACCACTGTCTGCCTATTGTGTTCACTTCATCTCAGATGCTTTTAGGGCTGTATCAATAGTACCTCATCAATATCCCCAAAATATCTGGGCAGAACCAAGAATTTGTAGCAAAAAAAAAACCCAAAAACAAAACAAAACAAAACAAAACAAAACAAAACAAAAACCAGAGAAGTGCTCTATCTAGAAACCCTGGAGCAAGGTGACTGCTTAAGAAAAGCATGTTCTGCCTTTCAAAACTTATTTGTTGAATGAATAAATGAATGAGAAATTCTCTTTCCCTCCCATTCCCAGAAGGCTGCTTTGCCCTCAGGGTGTGAAAGGGGCTGCAGAGTCTGGCAAGGCCCTGGGGGTTTAAAGCCTTATCCAACCCAGTCACTCATTTATTATTTAGACTCTGCCTACTTCTAAAAAAGATTTGAGACAGCTTACAACAAAAGATAGCAACACTAAAGGGCCTTATCCTCAGCCATTCCTTGCAAGGTTTCATTATCTGTTCCATGATTATCAAACATGAGTATTAAATGGCTATTTGCATGGGATGCTATGCCAGGGGCTGAATAAATCAGGCAGAGCCAGGCTCTGACCTCCATAAATTTCCATCTGTTCAGTTTGCATTCATTCATTCTTTTGACAAATATTTATTTGCACATTCCACATGCATGGCTCTCAGGAATTGTGTGGAAGGAGCAGAAACGAGTTGCATGCAAACCTTGCCTTGGCCTCAAAAAGTTGAGAGATTAGCATGGGGTATGGGGACAGGACCGCCCACAGGATAATGCTGTGATGTGGATTAGGAATAGATATTAATCCCCTGATGCCAGGTGGAAAGGATCCATGTGCTGAACCTGACACCTAGAACAAGCAGTAGAAGACAAGAGCAATCACATCTGTTCATCATGTGGCTTAGGGAGAGGCCAGCTGAAACAGATGTTATGTAACAAACCCTTTCCTGGGGGGAATGTAACACATGCATCTATTCACCCCAGATAGGGAACCTTGGGCACACCAGCATATAGATATCACTGAAGTACAACTTCGTTAAGCAATGAGTTTTATTGGGGTTATTTATAAAAATGAGTGAGGGGTTACTTACAGGAGCAGAAATAACTCAACGACAGATGCATCACCAAAGTCTACCTCAGCATGGGTGACAGTTCACAAAGCTGGGGGCCTGGAGCACACTGCATAGCCTGTAGGCAGCTCAAAACCTTAGAGACAGTGTCCTTTCCAGGTGCCTCAGTTGGTTCAAACCTGTCTGGGCAGTTTGGCTGGCTTCTGCTTCTTTCAGGTCTGCAAAGTTGCCTCAGCATTTTTGAGAGGAACTAACAGCTCTTATTGCTTACTCTGGCAGAGAGGAGTTTAGTAAATCTGCTCGGTTTCAGGGTCTTCCTGAAGCTCTCTGGAATTGTTCACCTTCCTGCTTAAGGAGCTTCCCTGCAGGATGGAATGTTCCAGTAGTAGAGGAAACTTGCACTGCAGCAGATCAGGCTGCAGGCAAGGCTGTAAGGGAGAAGCCTGTCACCTTACCCACCTGCTTCTCTACTTTTCCTTCTCCTTCCACTTGTGTCTGGATACCCTGGGTGCTCATGTTGGTAGAGCTGCCTAACTTTGCGTTACCATGAAGACTAACTAGGTGGCCATCTAAGCCATGTGCCCTGGGGCACACACACTCTTCTATTAAGAACCATGACTAGGAACAGGTTATTTTCAGAGAACTATACCTGTTCATAACTGGCAAAATTTGTTACTTCAATCCCAGAACTGAACAACCTCCAGTCTTGTCTACCCACAAGGCACAGATTTTCCAAGCACACCCTTCAAGGCCTTGGTAGCGGGTCAAGGGCTTTGCCTTTGGCTGGGGATCCTTATACCTGGAAACAGCACCATTTGTATTTGTCTGTTGAAATGTAGTTTAGGCTAAGTGACCCGAGCTTGCTATCCTGCCTCGAAGTACAGTCCTGTGCTACCACATCTATTGAGCATTTAATTTTAGATTTTTATAAAATTCATCTGGAAACCCTGGAAAAATTACAGATTTCAGAATTTACTCTTAAAATCGTCTTTAGAAGCCTGGAGTTTACTTTTCTAATGAGAGCCCCAGCTGTTTCGGGTATATCCTAGTGACACTCTTAGATATGCCAAGGCATATATATTTTGGAGGATGTGCAGAAGAGTAAAACCATGTTTGTCCTAATCATGGATGACTCTTAGTGCTTTAAGCATCACACATCTCCAATTAGTTACCCAGCACAACTGTCCTGATTTAATGGAATGAACAATGTCTTTCCAGTCTCTTGGATCTACATAAGTGTGGAGGGTCAGGCAATATTTTCTGACAAAAGACAGATTTTTAAATAAAGGGACATTAGTGTGCCACACAAAGGATTTTGGGTTACCTAGGCATGAGAAGAGATGACAGAGAAGCAGTGTGTAATAAGGAAGGACATGCAAGCTTGTTCTTATGTTGAGGTTGAGGGGGTTTGAGAGTAGGTGTCAGCGGCCGGAAGACTGGAAGGAAACACTTTTTCATTGGCCTCAGAACTGCACTACTTCAGAACTCTCCTCCTTCTTCCCAGACTGCAGAGAAGTTACTCAACAGAAGAGTTAGGCTGAAGGCATCAGGATCCAGCACTAAGGGACCTGCAGTAAGGGAGCCATTGCTTCAGAGCAGGACCCATGGAAGCTACCTGCTCCACACCCAAAAGCTCTAAGCTTCCTCACCCTCCAGGCAGCTGCCTCTTCTGCTTAGCGGAGAGTACAGCTCCAAACAGGCTGCTTTGTGCACAGCATTCACCCTGTGGCATTTAGCCCATTGTCAGTTTAAATTTATTCTTTCGTCTTCTGACTGGCTTTGATTTAAAAAAAAAAAGTGTCAATTCATTTCAAAAGAGAAATCCCACTACAGGTTTTCAGAGGTTCTTTGCTAGGCCTTGTAATCCACTGTCAAAAAACCTCTCATGCCTTGTGTCTCATGTCAGTTAGCATGGAAGCACAGAGCAATGTCGACATTCATTGCCTCCATCATTAGACTTCTACAAAGCCCTACTCAGGGGCCGGCAGTTGCTCTAAGCATGACTGGCTGCTTATAAACTTGCCAGTGTTTGTGATGGCTCACTCCGCATTATGTTTGGTCTCTTTTTTCCTTTGCCTGTGGGATGAAACTAGACACAGACTAGTTAAGTCAGACTTGGGCTCACTGCCATCGTGCTTGAGGAAGCGATGAATGGATCTAAGATCTGTTTGGGGACAATCAAGGAAACCTTCCAGCAATACCCTCTTCTGCAGAGTTCAGATGAAGGACTTCTCCAGGGACTGGCTGTCTTCTAAATATATTTCCATATATATGAGAGAGAGAGAGAGAGAGAGAGAGAGAGAGAGAGAGAGAGAGAGAGAGAGAGAGATGTCCACAGATGAAATGTGAACTCCTCAGACCACAGGTATGAATCTGTAAATTAAGTGGTTTCTTCTACCAGTACCCACCCCCTCCCCCAAATCCTCTGACAACTTCTCCTAACACATAACACAAAATCTTAGTTACTGTCTATGTCCATCTGACTACATGAACATCCAGTATTGGTATTCAGCTGTCGGACCTTGGCCATTTAACCTGCACCATCAATCACGTAGGATGCAGGTAGAGGGCATGACTGACAAGTCTCCACCTCCAGAGATTAAAATATTAATGAGTTATCCAAAGGCGGCGGTGGGGGGGGGTGTAGCTTATTAAGTTATTCCCTCCCCTTTTCCCCCTCCCTATAAAAGTCAGGCTCCCCTGGCTTTTGGGGGGAGCGTGCACCACCTACACCCACTCACCATGCCATGAACAATAAAAGCTTTGGAAAACCAGACTCCATGTGTCCCTTGGGCCTGCCGCCACCAGGTTCCCAGCCTTTGGAAATGGCTGCGTGAATGTGGGACCCTCCACCGGGACCCCGCTGCCAGACCACCATGGGACCCGCAGCCAGACTAACCCTGGCGAGTTTTTTTTTCCCACATTCAGCTACTGTGCCCACCATTCTATTCCTTGTTCACACCAAGATTATTCTCACATTGACCCACCTTCTCCTTCAGAATGCTCTCTCATTTTGCATGGGCCGCTCCTGTATCAGTTCAGTTCATATGGGCTTTCTCAGACTGTTTCAGTGGCCACTCAAGGCAAAGCAGAAATGTCCTAGTTCATACATGTCTTCTCAACCACATTCCATGATTTAATTTCTCAAAATACTTATCATTACTCAAAATGATCTGTCTGTTTGTCTGACTGTGTATCAAAATGGTTTTGCTGAGATGACATATGTATTTCTCCCTCTCTCCACTTCAGAGATAAATATTCATAAACATCACTGTGTTCTGTGAAATTGCACAGTGTAAATGACAAACAAGACTGAAGGAGATTGGATATTGGATACGTATCTAGGTCCCTTGCTTTGCCAGTCTTGGGAAATACTAGCTCTAGATGTGGGCATGAACTAGGAGCCCTACAGAGCTCATTGATGGAAGAACTCATCCATTAGATAGGAGAGTAGTCTGCTCTGTGTGGGCATCTAGCTGCCGACCCTCTTCTCCACGTAATTATGTTTCAGACTTAGGATGTAATCAGTCTACTAAGTCAGATAACAGAATAGAAATGGCTTTGAAAGGTCATCCCAGACAGGTGGATCATGCCACATTCCTAAAGGCTTTGAAAATTGTTTAAATTTTGGGGACATTTTCTAGCAGAACTAAGTAAAAGGTCAAATAAGAAAGCCCCCAAAGAGCTAAGGACTACTTTTCTCCTTAAAATTTCTCTGATTTAAAGTCTTATCCTAAGAAAGTGTCTGGGAATGCAAATGTTGTGGTTGAGCTGCTTCAGCTAATCCAGTGAAACAGAGAATATTTTGTTATGATTCTTTATGTCCTCAGTAACTGCTTGTCTTATGGAGAGTTGAGTGGAGTGGCAAAGTAATTGCATGGTGAGTACCATATATTTACGACTATTTATGTTTTTTAGATTGGAGTACAGGGTAATTATTTTTGGTCTTATTAAGTCCAAATTACCAAGTCATCTTCAGTCACATGTAAAGTAGTCACATGCCACTTTTCAAGCAAAATGAACATTTTATTTAACAGGAGCAATTTGATGCACATGGTTTTATGAACCCACTATGGCCTGTCTTCTCTACTTTGCAAAAGAGGCCATTTTTCTTATCATGGGGACATTTTCTTATTTAACTGCATCAACTATTCTCAAAAGCTGATAATATAGAAAAATGCATATTTAGGGATCCCCTAACCTAAGCCTGACTTGTCCTAGTGAAGTCTAGTCTCTATATCAAAACAAGTACCTAGGATACTCATATCATGTTCTCCCCAACCCCTGTGACCATGCCTCCCCAGTATCATAAACTGTTCCTTCCAGAAGGATTTTCTCCCAAAGCATAAGAGATGGATATTTCTGAAAGAAGAACGTATGTTCCTAGACAGAATACATGTTTTTGTTTGTGGCTGAATTGTCTGCTACTCTTTCCAGACTGCACTTAGAGAAGTAGCCTTATTCCTCCACCACTGCTTGTGAAAACACAAGTATTGTAATTACACTGAAGTGTAATTATCTGTTGGCTACTCCCTGAGTCTTCTCAACTTTTCTAGTGAATATGTGCATTCACACAAAGACACACACAGACACATAGGCACCCACCTGAAGAAATGGGAATAGGAGGCAAATCAGAGACTAAATAGTCATCTGGCTCAAGGTGAGAACAAAGGTATACTTATCAATAGTTATTTACCAAGCACGTATACAGGCATCACAATTTGATGTGTCTATATACACTAGTTAAAAAGTCTGGTTGATGCCAGGCTCATTCCCTTATTTCAGATAGCTCAGTGAGACAGACAATGCCTCAGGACCTGAAGTCAGAGGACCTCTGTGTCTCACTATTCATTTATTAGGAAATTAGGGTAAATTTCTTCCATGACCCACTTTCTTCATCCACACAACAGCAATAGCCATAAAACCTTTCCAAGGGCTATTTGGAGGAAGAAATAACATCAAACATGCAAACTGTTGACAGCACCACAACCGTGTATAAAAGCCTCCGCAAATGCAGCTATTATTGATGTATTAAACACCAGATACCATATTTATATTTTTGGCACTTGCATTTTCTCCTTTATACTCACATGGGTAAAACAAAACCAATGAGACAGTGTAGATTTTTTTCCTTTCATATTTAAACAAATCTAACTAGGTAAGAGTAGAACATGCTTTGTCCTTGCCAAGGCAGAGAAAAGGTTAACTTCTGACTTCAAGCAAAGCCAGCTGGAGAGGCAGGCAGGCTGTCTGCTCGTGACAAGGGAGGGGAAGAAAAGCTAATTTTAGCCACCATTTCTCAGTCACTGTCTAGTTCCTATGCGATCCTCCGTGTTGACCCCCTTCCTGCCTGGACTGTGAGAGTTAAGACTTTTTCTCCAGAGAACCTTCAGTCCCAAGATGGAATAAAAAAAATTCTAAAGTAACTCTTGAATTAAAGATGCTATGTCTTAGCTTCAACATATCCTACACCCCACCCCAAATACCAGCTTTCCATCCATTGTAAAACTATCCTTTCCCTTCTCTTGAAAACATTCATGAAGCCCCGTGACTCTCCTGCCACCTTTTGTTGAAAGGAACTCTGATAGAACTGTGAAATGTGGCTGGAGAAAACAGTGAGAAAGTCCAGACACACGTCAGCTTGGCCTTCTAGCAAACAAGGAGAGCCAAGATTAATGGTGATTGCTAGGATGAACCCATAAGTGTTCAGAACTTTCTTTCCCCTTGCTGCTAAAGCCAAACTATTAGGGCAAAAAGAATGAAAATTATGCAAGCGAGTACTGTATTTTATGAGCCTAGGTTTTCTGTTATAGAGATTGCAGAAGAAAGAATACATTTGCAAAATACAAATATTTTTTGCTTACTAATATTTATAATTAAGGCACAGATTCTTACTCTAACAAAAGCCCTAGCTTAGGGAATAGAAGCAAAAACAGAAACACAATTAATACTTTTGCTGACAGCAGGTTTCTTCTGTAGGCGATAGCAAGCCATATGTGCACAAATAACAAGAGATATTTGTGTGGGCACAGCAACCCACAGGCATAGAAAACATATAGGCAATGAGGGCTGAAGGACAGAAGAGAGCAGTTATATGCTCAGGTCTGGAGACTGCATAGGACTTATTTTGTTCTGGATTGATATGTGATGGAAGAAAGAGATGCCATGGTTTGGATGCAAACCAGTGAGGATTAACCAAACCAGAGAAAACTCAGCCTGAAAGTTTTCCATAGTACTTAATCATGGTCCAAGGAGTGTTTGAATAAAAACAGTGCTTCTCAAACTGTGGGTCGAGACCTCTTTGGAGGTTGAATGGCCCTTTCACCATGGTCACCTAAGACTATGGGAAAATATAGATATTTATATTACAATTCATAACAGTAGCAAAACTACAGTAATGAAGTAACAACAAAAACAATTTTATGGTTGGGGATCACCAGTACATGAGGGACTATATTAAAAGATCATAGCATGAGGAGCCACTGAATAGAAGCAACCTCAGAATGACCTGGCTGTCTTATATCTTAAAAATGTCCCGGTTCTAGCCTAGATGTACCAAGAGAATAAATATCTCACCAATGGCTTGCCAGGGACCTGGTGACTTTGAGCTGAAAAGTTGCTTCTCCTAGGCTAGACTCGGGGGAAGGCAGTGCTTCGTGGGGACTGGGCAGGATGTCAGAGAGCCTAGTTTGGGGATGTATTTGTCATTGGTGGGGTACTGGCGGGAATAATCACCCTACTTCTAAGGCTTGTCATGTACCTGGTCCTACATTAGTGTCAGTTCCAGGAATGTGTTGTCTCACCACCGCCCTGGAATGTGACAGGCCGATGTGCTGAGGCCAGGTACACTCGGATTGTATTACGTCATTTTTATTTTTCCTTATTTCAATTTACGGTTGATAACTGTATCTTTAAGAGATAAATCCTAGATTGTATACACTATAAGAGTGAATTTTGGTAGGACAATAAGTATGGGCAAGGAAACATTCCTGAAAAGAAAGTTCTGTAAATCTATTCTGGTTAAACGATAAAGCTATCAGGAACTTGTAATGAAAAGACTACCACTGTGAAACATTTTACCATAGGGGCAAAGGTCATGTAAATGTTTCACACAAATTCACATAGAATCTTCTCTATCACTGTTCCTTATCAAACCAGGCTGAGAAGAATTGGGAGTGCCCAGCATGCTCCCCTAGGTCAACTCTGATAGTTGTGTGCCCCTCCTCCAACTTCTGTGTCTACACAGTTGAGATACTGGCTTCACTGATTTCTTTACCCCAAAGTCCATCCAGACAGAGCACTGCTTCTCCTACCGTCCTGCACTCAGGCTGCCCGCTCTGCTGTCTTTTACTCCTTGGTCCCCAGAAATCCCCACTCAGTGCTTCACTGCTGAATTCATTAAGGCAGCATCAAATAGCATGTTGACCTGGCTTCCACCTTCGCTCCACCCAATAGCTTTGTATTGGTCTTTGTTTTAGACAGACTGTGCGGTGAAAGGAAGCTATGCACAGTCTGATCCTCTTTCAGCATCCTCAAAAGCATGAGAGTGAGCAGATTACTACATAATTGATGTGATTAATTTGTCTCAATGAGTGAAATGACAATCGTGTTTCCAGCAGCTCAGTGATCTGAGCATCAGGTCTGGTTTCACTCCCTGGGTAGGCATGGCCTTTCCAACACTAGCTCACAGGCCTCTCTTCTGTACATACTGCAGCGTTGTGTTTTTTTGTGTAAGACTTTGCAATAAAAAAGCTAAGAATTCTTATGATTTTTACAATTTGAGCCAGGTCCAGAAAGACAAAATAAAGAAGTCAAAAGTCTTTCCCAGCATCATGTAGAGAAGCTGGGCAGGATCTGAACAGGATACCTACCTCTCTGTCTAAAAGAACTGAAGTCTATTCAACAATGTTTTCATTTAAGTTTGTCACGATTTTGAGATAGGAAGAATGTAGCTTCCATCTGGGTTGGAGAAAATTTATGATAAATGATTTCAAGTGATAGGTAAATGGGGTTTTTGTTTCAGTGTTTCAGATTGTTTTCAATCACACAAGAGAAATGATTCATGACCCAAGAGAACAATGGGACATGCGCTGGAGCAATCAGCTGGGGTTTCCTTTTCAGTTCTGGAGGTGCCAGGTCCTAAAGGAATGGGGAGTGTCAACCTGCACTCTCAATAGTTCTGCAAAAGCCGTAGGTTTCTGTTTAGTGACAGGGACAGTCAACCACTACACAGAGCTTGTCGATTCCACGCCATCCGGCTAAATGAGGATTAGTACTATTCCCATTATTATATATGACTTTTGGGCTCACAACATAAATCACTGTAGAACCAGAATCCAAAGCTAGTTTGCAAGGACACAGTAGTCAAGTCCTAGGTGTCTAGAACTTTGAGAGCCATGAAATGTTAATAGTATACACTCTGGAAACTAAACTGAATGAGAGGAGAACCTGGTACAGACTGGCTTTATCAGGCGAGACTCAAGAGACCTGTACTGGGCCAGCATAGTAAGAGCAGGTGGCAGTAGCAATGATAATAGAAGTAGAAAAACAGAAACATGAGGGGAAGAGATACATATAGTGACCTGGATGCCACTCAGATGGGAATCTTAAAGGTGGAGAATTATAGTTGTGGGGTGGTAAAACAAACAGCAACAACAGTAACAACAACACAACCCAACATAGTTTTCAGGTAGAGACTATTCCTAAAGAAATTTAAAGTCAGACCATATCCATAGTTGATTTGTTACCTAGGGATCAGTTGATGACCAATGAAGTTGTTTCTGCAATCTCAACAAGTCTCAGTGCCATATGCAAGCTTTGAGGGACAGAAAGGTCAGCAATGGTCCACCACAGGTACCTCATATGGGTGGTAGTGGAGACAGCAAACAACATGGAGTGAGTGTGTTAAGATTCCGGAGGAAGAAACAACAGAGCTTAACTGAATTGTGTGAGGGTCAGTTATAAAAAACTGCATTTGGTCCAACAAAATTACCACATTAAGGACTTCTCATGTTCCGCAGCTCTGGAGTAATGCATCGCGCTCGCTCTTCATGATTAACTTTTGACTGTCGGATAAGGTTGCTTTTCTGCTGTTTTAACTTGTTTTCAAAATTTCCAATTGTATAATAAGTATGCAGTGAAGACGGTGTATTTAAAAAACACACTGATTTTCATTTAATAATTGTTCTTCATTTTCAATTAAGTATTCATTCAGATTCAGTGGCTGACTTTTCTGTTAGATGAGAACCTTTTCTGTGGTTGTTTCCCAGCCTTGCTGTTTTTCCTGGTTGTTTCTTTCTGGGTTTTCCTATGTCTTGAGCTTAGAATTCTTTTGATCGTTCACAACTGATACCCCTCAATCCACTGCACAAGTAGAATACTGCTTACTTGATGCTTCCTGAGATTTTGAGCAAAAGGTTTTATGGGTTTTGTTGTTGTTGTTGGTGGTGGTGGTGTTGGTGTTGGTTTTTTTCTGGTTTTTTTTTTTTTTTTTTTTTTTTTTTTTGAGACAAGCAAGGCTGGTTCATTTTTAGGCTGTAATTCCCTAAGGACAGAGTCTGTCATATGAGATGTGGCTTCTCTCACAAAACTGAGCAGTGTCCAGTAAGGGCTTAGAAAACATGAACTAGACCATGGTTGATTTGCTTGGATCAATATTGTGTTTTTAAACTTAGTGGTCATACTGGTTTTTTATGTTAGGATTTCCTAGAAAAGCCACAGCACTTGTTTTTTTTGTATTTTTTTGATGTGTGCATGTGTTTATTGGAAAAGCCCATTGCTTGTATGTTTATGGGACTTTCTGTCTCTCTCCCTGCCCCCCCCTCTCTCTCTGTGTGTTGTGTAAAGTCTGTCTCTTAGTGCTACATTAGACAAAGGCCTGCTCCTGAAGGTTGATCTCACTTAGTCAGCAAAACAGGAGAGAAAGCTGTAGGTACTTTTCTGTATGTGTATTATGCCACAAATTTAAAACTAATATAGTAATGCACAAATTATTTCTAAAAGTAGTTTGTATAATTGAGATCACCTATAAGCCTTACTGAAGCTACCTTTGCTCATGAGGAACCAACAACTCTAAAAATAATTGTGTGGTCACTCCTCAGAGATGGCACCCTGTGTGGCCTTGGATTCAGAGACAGACAGCAGCTTGTGACAATTTCACCCCCTAACAGAGCCAATAGTAATGTTGGTCTGACCCACAACCAGTGTGTGATCTGAGTTCTGATTAATTTTGCTTCTGTATATCTACCTAATTATCAGAAAGGGGGCTCATTTCAACCAGAAGAGAGATGGGGTTTGTTTTTCAAGGGCACTTTGTTAGAACAAAGCATTATTTTGTTTTGTCAGTTCCAGGTAAAGATCAGGAATGTGTATGTGTTGAACATACACATACACACACATGTGCACATACATACACACATGTACACACATGTATACATACATACACACATGTACGTATACATACACACATGCATACACATACACACATGCACCCACAAACCCATGACACACAGGTTCACACATTTGTTTACCCTATGACACCCAATTCTGAGACCTCATCCTTAATAATTTAATCAATATTACAATTTTTCTATTTTTTACCAAACAATGCTTTTACAAAACTTCAGAGTTTGTGGTTGCTACAAGCATTACCAGTGAGGCTTGTGGAAGTTTAAATATGCCTAAACCACAGTGGCTAAGAGAAATTGTGCTTCAGTGGTTTCTCAAGAATCCTTTTCAGCCACAAAACAGTTTCAAGCATCTGATATTCAACTTTCTCAAGTCCACATTAGGCTGGTAATGGCTCTGGGATGTTTTTAAGTCACTCTGTAATTGTAAATAGTTAATCAAATTCACTGCAGAACTCAGACTTACCCTTTGACTTAATGTACTGCTCTGAACTCGGGAATTCTCTAATCAGTGAGCAGAGCATCTGCAATTGGCACTCTCCCGGCCAATGGCTGCTGTGGCCACTTGAATATATTCCAGAAACATTTGCCTCTGAAAATATCCTTTGTCTTATTTTCAAATGCTTTCTCCTAAAGTGGCCTCCAGGATTTTCCCACCCAGTTACAGAGTGAACATAGCTATGCTGAGCTTCACCCTGGCCTCAAATGTACTTCCAGTCAGTGGGGTGATTTCCCACCAGAAATGTTCTCATGACTCTTGTCAGTTTAGAACAGTCAGAGCAAGTGTGCAAGATAAGATGGAAGCCCCAGTTTGCGGGAATGCAAGGGAGGGGCCTCAGATCATGTTTGCTGTCTTGTGCCATTCCACACTGTGTGCACACTACCATTTGTGTCAGTGTTGGCTCTGCATTTACGATTTGAACACTTTCTAGCCCCAGATGAATATTTGGGAGAGCATAAAACTGTCTGCATCTTAATGACTCTCTTTAGATTGGCTAAATGTATGAAGCCTTTCTTACAGCGTTGGGTCACACTATCAGAATTTCTTGCCTTTTCTGACTAGCTGAATCATTAGGTTGGGCTGTGCTGTGTCTTTTGGCCATAACTTATCACTTGGGACAGTACAATCTGAGGACTGCTGTAAAGCACCCAGTCTGTCTTCTATCACGAGTCCCAGTCTTGGGCACAAAATCAGCTGTGGCTTTTATAGTGGAGGGAAGATCCTGGGGACCAGATGAGGACTAGGCCTGCAACTTCAGGCGTGAGGCACAGGCTGACCAACTGAGTTAGGAGTAGGGAAAAACTAGATCAGAAACTCCAGTTTCATCTGCTGCAGACAGGACAATCTCGAAGTCAAGCAGCTTCTCCTCTCAGTCAAAAACACGGTGGAAACAGTGAAAAGCCAAAATAGGATCTCACCGATCTGGATCTGGGCATTCTTAAATATTTACATTTAAACAAAACAAAACTCACCCCAAATCCATATAATTGTTCTGTTCACAAGGTAATTACAGGATTTGCAGCAAGTGGCGTACTGTGTGGCTCAGTGTAGGCAGCATAGGCTGGTAATGGGTTTCAATTTAAGTTGAAGCCTGAACTACTTTTTCAAATGTCACTGGTGTACCCCTAATTCTGTGTATCACTCTCTTGAAGATAACATCAAAGGCCTGATCCAGGTGAGTCACAGCTCAGTGGACCACCTGCTTTGGGTCAAGGCACTCAGAGCCAGCATGAGGGCCAGCGAACACAGAAATGCCTGCATTTCTCTAAATAACACAAGCAAATAAGGCAACGGAGATCAGACAAGGGCATAAGATTGGGATGAGGCCACACAGGATGCGGAAGATTTGATGTTTAACAAAAAGAAAACACAAAGAGCTTAAGACAGAGAGAGGTTTCTTTGGTTAGTATGTTTAATGTCACTGGAGGATCTACAAAGATACTTTATTAAAGTATTCATGCACGTGTGGTGTGGGCAGTTCTTGTGCTCCTTTAAGGCAGATGCAGTCAATCCTGAGGGAGTCCTCTCCAGCACTAGAATGAAAATGTGTGTAGGGATCTTGAAAATCAGGTAGGTACCTATGCTTGGCATCTAGTAGGTGCCGTGGACTGGTGTCTAGTCTCTTGTGAGGATCTTCTGTGTAATGTCTTGTGCTACCTAGGCACAAGTACATGGTCTCTAGGGTTGCCATGAACATCCTATGTCAAGCGGCTCCTAATCCACAGATCATTGCAGAGCTCAAAGCTACTCATGTGGAACGTTCATCAGCAGTGACACAGGCACTGTAGGTCGGAGGGCTCTTCATCAATGCTCTACTCTGCAGAATCCCTTAGAAAGTCACCTGATATGGGCTGAATACTACAGGGCACAAAATGATAGCCAGTGATAACAGATGCTGGGTTTCTCACCAACAAGGTGAGGCAGAGAAGCAGAACCAGAATGCAACTTTACAATCAGGTGGCTTTCTCACATCTTTATGCAATGACTGAAAAGGCAGTTATGAAAAGACAGACAGCCTTCTTTGAAAGGAAACCTTATTAGGAAGACCAAAGAGAAACAGATACAATCTGTAGCTTTTCATACTGAAAAGGGCTCTGAGCTTGGAAATCCTTCCTATCTTTCAATGTTTTTTTAAAAAGTACCCAAGAGGCTTCACAAAGGCTCATGAAGGACCCCTGAATTCCACAGAGCAATGTTCTCAGACTGCTGTTCTATTCAATACTCATTCATGCAGAATTGATGATGGCCATTAAAAAATGGTGTTAATAATGAGGCTACCATATTGCCTTATAGCATAAGAAAAGCTTTCGTATGTGCTGTCTCATTTGGAATCTATAATTACTGACTGAGTTGGGTGAAGCTGATACCCCAAGTCCTCACAGGAAGCCTCTTGTCTGAGCACAGTTCCAGAAGCATTGTACATATGATTTTTATCTTATTTTATTTTGAGGAAAAAAATATCAACAGTACATACAAAAGTTACACAATTACTTGTATTCTCATAAACTGAAATGGGTATCTATGATTGAAATGCACTTGTGATAGAAACATAAATTCTTAGATAAATATTTCTCCTATGGCTGCCTCTCAGAAATATCAACGTTTTCCCCTCCAGGCATGTCCTGCCTTTGACACTGTGACACAAACCACATACTCGCATTAAAAGAAAAAGCCAACTACAAGCAAAACAAAACAAAACAAAACAAAACAAAAAACCTCATAGTATTTTGAATACATATGTGATTTTGTGTGGGTCTCATCACAGTTATCCTTGGCTGCATGAAGCCTGGTAGACATGGGTTCGACACACCTGTCAGAGCAATCTTTGTAATTATTGCAATACACAGTAGAGAGTTATTCATATATGGCAGAGAGAACTATTCTGTAAGGTTTCCTTTTGAGCCTTATGTTCCATGGCAAACTTTCACAGTTACTTGGTTATATGGCGTAAGAGCAGTGCATCAGCTGATTACCTGAAAACTCATCTTGCTTTTCTTCTTCCAGAGGATATTTGGGTATTTCTGACCACCCATATTTTAACCTCTGTCACAGAGGTGAGCATGGGCATACAAGAAACACGTGTACAGGACACGGACTGAGTCTACAGCAAGGAGCAAGGTTAGTCTCATTAGCTGGCAATATTCAAGTCACCAATTGTTTTTACTGACAGCACATGAATATTTTGATATATCTACATTCTCCCCCAATTTGCAATAAAGCAGTTTTTTATTTAAAAAAAAAATGTTGGGAGTTAAGTTATACCACCTTGTTTCAACTAAGATTCTTCTGTTCCTACTGAAATTGAGTATTTTTCATATTGGTCGTATGGGTTTCTTCATCTATGGACCAAGTGAATTAATTTATTTCATATTTCTTGAGTTAGGTCATTGGTTTTTGGTGTTTGGTTTTTGTTTGTGTATGCATGTTTGTTTCTACATGTTCTTGTGTGTGTGTGTGTGCGTGCGCATGTGCTCATGTGTGTGCATGTGTGTGTGTATGCCTGTTTACATGTGTGTAGGCACATATGCATGTGTGTGCCTATTCATATAGAGACCAAAAATTAATGTTGAGTGTCTTTTTTGATCGTTCTTCATTTTGTTTACTGAGATTCTCTCCCTGTACCCAGATTCACTAATTCTGGTGAGTCTAACTATTGAGCCAACTCAAGCGTCTATGACTCTGCCTCCCAAGTGCAGAGATCTCAGGTGGCCTCCACCCCTGCCCAACCTTTACATTTAAAAGTTAAGGGATTGGAACTTCATTAGAACTTTAGTTATGACTCTACAGCTTGTCCGTTATCCCCCAAGCCAGCCTCATTTGTTCATTATTTAACTTAATCATTTTTTCATTTATTTCTTCATAAGTCTTATTGAGGACACACTCTCTGCTAGGCCTGACTCAAGAAGCCTGGTGGACCCTAGACTTCATGAGCTTGCATTCTTATGAGGACTAACCAAAGTAGGCCCATGGAATGGTGCCAAATAGCAAGGCCAGCTGGGAAGAAAGACAAGTAAAAAGAGAAATCAGAATAATGAGAAAGTGTATGTAGCACAAAGACGTATTAGTCAGGAGAGGACTCTCACAGAGAACATGACATAAGTTGGAATGGAAACCTATGGAATATGTTTGAATCTTAGAGAAAGAGAATTTTAGGATCTGGAACTCAGAGTAACAATCGGGAAAGGTTGAGGTTTGAGGACATTGAATTGATACAGCTATTCTTTCTGGTTGTTTACAACACCCTTCAGCTGTATTCATCACTTGTCGCTATGAAAACATGTTGACAAAAAGCAGCTTAAGAGGGTAAGTAAGGGTTTGTTTTGGCTTATAGTTCAGGGTATGGTCCATCATTAGGAAGGCATGCTATCTGGAGCTTATGGTAGCTGTTGTCATGCATCCATAGTCACGGAACTGAAAACAATTAGTGTTCATCTTGCATCCTCCTCTTCGTGCAGTCTGGATCCCAAGCCCATGCAATGGTACCCACACTCAGCAGGTCTTCCCACCTCAGTTAATCAAATCTAGACTGTCCATCACAAGCATGCTCAGAGGCTAACTTAATCTCTACACCATCCCTTATAGGGTACCCAGAGGCTTTTCTCTGTAATTCTAAATCCTATCAAGTTGTCAGTGGAGATTAGACCACCATAATAGTCTATCTGATAACACCTATTGTACAAGTTTGAGTTTGAAGTGGGGGTTTCTAGTTAAAATTCTTACATTCTTCTTTTTGTTTGTCTGGTTTTTTAAAATCATGCTGTCTTACTCCCCAAACAATGTAAGATTAGGAAAATAAAAGTATGTAGATAATTATATCTAAAGTAAAAGCTGACACAAAGACTTGGGGGTGGGACTCTCTAAACAACTTTCAAGCCCTTCCTAGAAGCCTTATATTCTGCCCATCCACTCCACGGCCATTCCACATACTGGTGGGAGAATCACTTTAAACATTTCTTTCAGCTTCCAACCATGGTCTCGCCATTAAGAGCACAGAGGCTGTATAAAATAGCAAAAGGGGGAGGGTATGATGCCTCTTCTCTCAGCAACATCCTGCTTTCTTACTACCTTTAGAAATCTTCAGTTTTGTCACAACTAAGTAGCTGGTCTCTTCTGGGAATAATCACATGACAGGGCCGGACACAGTTCCCTCCAGGCAGAGCAGTTTGCAATTCTCACAACAATCTCAGGGAAAACCTAGTCTTGGCCTCCTTTTACCTGGGTGGCAACTTAAGATTGGAGAGCTTCAGAGCATGCCCACTCACAGTTCCTGTTTGTAAGAGGTTTCTCATCTCAAATGGACTCCCACTTATCATAAAGTGAAAATCTCAAAATAATGTGTTTAAAAACTCCTCTGCGTCATCCTTCACATTGGGAACCCCAGGGATACCTTCTTGTTCTGACACATGTGGGAACTTGTCTTGGGCTCTTAAACTTTAATACATGAACATTTCGTGGTTCAGTGACATATAGTTGGTTCTGGATTCAGTTCCTGTGAACACATTACAGTCTTTCTGCCTCTCCCCCATTTGTCTCAGACCCTCTCAGGACTCAAGGAGGTGAACTTCCTTATATTCAACCAAGTGGGCCTCTTATGAAGAGCAGAACAGGTCACAGCCCAAAAACTGTGATCCAGACTCTGCGAAAGTCCTCAGATCTTTAAAGACTCAGAATTGTACAGATTAAAAAGCTGGAAGTGACCTCAAGAGATGACCTCATCCAACCATCTGCCTTTGTCAGCTGTCAGACGTTATCTCAATTTTGAGGATGAGGTAACTGGGGCTTTGGGAAGTGATGTGACCAATCCAAGGTCATGTGCTAAGGAAGTGAGCGTGGTGGCCTATAGCCAGGCAAAACAAACCAATCATTTCATTAGGCAATTAGCTTTTCTTTTGTGATAATTAAGAAAATGTTCAGAATTTTCAAATTCAGTTGTAAACCAAGAAAAGTGGTACAACAACTGGGTTGAGAGTTAAAAGGGGTACCCAAGGTAAGAGGGGCTTTCAGTGGAAAGTGGAAGGACAAAGATGGCAAAGTTTGCTGGTTTTGTACAGAATAAATTGTAAAAAACAATATTTTATATGTTGAGTGGTCTTTTTCTAGATTTTTGTAATAATAAATTGGGGGAGGAGAAGAAAATAACATATGCACACTATAGCACACTATATTCATTATTTCACTTGAATCCTAATTAAAATAGTAAGTAGAAAACTAACAGTTTCCCAATCCCTCCTCCTCAAGCACCAAGTTTTGTGTGGTTTAGATTTCAGAAAACCAACAGAGTCTGTGTCATAAACTAGAAAATGCCCCTATAGTACCTGGCATAGCATCCTGTAGTCAAATACATTGGTGTTTTTTCATCCTCAAAAATGCATTTTTTTCTCATTAAAGGGATTAGATAAAGACTATAAAAAGTGTGCATCAGTTCAAGCAAGGTCCTTGCAGACAACCAAGTTCAGAGCAGGTCAGGTTTTGACATTAAATGAGTTATTTTAAAACCAAGTTCTGTTTTGAGAGATTTCTGGAATTTGAAATTGCTGGCTGATAAAAGATTGGGGATCCAAATTAATATCCGGAATTTTTATTATATCATGTGCAAAGAAACAGAGGCTTAGAGCCTAACTAATTATCTAAGTTCCCACAGTTGATAGCCAGCAAGGGAACCCACAGCAAAAGCCCCAGCCCCACCCACTGTCCTTGTGGTTGTTTCTGGGGAACCACAGAAGCTTTTTTCTCTCAAAGAGATCAGACTGCACTGTGTGGGCAAGGCAACCCTCACTTCAATGTATATGCATGCATGTAGACTAAAGCCCCAAGAATATAAGTTAGCATTATGGAAACTATGGCTACCTTGGAGGCTGCATCAGACTGAACTGAACTGGTAATGAAATGGTCAGAAACCTCTCAAAGGAGGTATGTCAAATTAAACCACAGTTTTATACTTGCCAATAGGAAATGATTTCGTGTCAGCACCAGCCATTTGTTGGATGGAAGGTGAAGAACAGTGTGAGGGGTTTCATTATTTTATGCCACAGGATATCAGCCAGAGCTCTTTAAGACGGAACCACTGGATGTATGGACTTCCGTGATAAGGAGTAACCTATGTAATCTTGTAAGTGTTGGTTAGCGCCTACATGGCAGCTATGGCCCCAGAGGATACTGATCATTAACATGAGTAAGGTAGATTGTGTGCTCTAGTGATGCCCTCAGGAGAAGCCGACAGAGGAGAGGGGGACACACACAAACACCCACTGAGAGAGTGGGGAAAGGCAGAAGAAAACTAAATTAATTAAATGTAGAGGGAAGCTACATGTTGGATCATCTAACCAGAAAGTTCTGGAATGGCTTTGGAGATAATCTGTGAAGACAGAGAGTTGCAGGAAGTGAGTGGAAGCAGGCATTCCTTCTAGAAGATACATAACAAATGAGGGCTGCTTGGCATTTGGCCTTTAAAAATACTTGATTACAAGGTTACAGAGATGGCTTGGTGTGTTCAGACCACAGGCTGTTCTTCTAAAGAATCAGGTTGGATTCCCAGCACTTACATGGTGGTTCACAACTGTCTGTAACTCCAGTTCCAGGGGGTTTGACAAACATGTAGACAAAACATCCCCCCACTAAACAATAAATAAATAAATAAATAAATAAATAAATAAATAAATAAATATCTTGTTTAGAAGAGTGATATATTATGCTATAGACTGTTTCTTAAATCTGAGTTGTTTTCTTTTTAAAACATTTTTTTTCATGGATTTCAAAGACCTCTTCTGCTGCACAATTTAAAATTTTTAGTACACTTAGGAAGCTGGGCAGCTCTCACTAGCTGATGAGATTTTGGAGTAGCATCTAATCTTCGACTACTGTGAATAAAGCTGCAATGTTCTCAATCAAGACATTAATGGGCATAAGTTTTAATTTCTCTTGTAGATTAGAAAATTTGAATAATTTTATAAAACTTTATACTTAAATTTTAGAGAATTAAACTACTATTTACAAAATAGTTGTATAAGTCCAATGATCTTCAGGTTCAAACACTTGTCAATATTGGTTATATTTTATCAAAACTACTCTTGCGTATACCTCTTAGTAACTTCAATTTGTATTTCCCGGAGGCTAATGTTATCAGATACGTTCTCATGTGCTTACTGGCCATATCCAGATCTTTTTTTTTTTTCACTGTACTGCTTATTCAATGCTTAGCAGATATATTAATTAGGGTGGCTATTGCTGTGACTAAATACCACGACTAAAAGCAACTTGGGAAAAGGGTTTATTTTATTTTCACTTCCAGGTCACATTACAAGACTGAGGGAAGTCAGGGCAGGAACTCAAGCAGTGCAGGAACCTGGAGGAAGGAGACATGCAGAGGCCATGGAGGATTCCTGATAACTGGCTTGCTCCTCATGGCTCTTTCAGGCTATTATATCTCCCAGGACCACTAGCCTAATGGAGGAGGCTCTCCTACATCAACCATCAATCAGGAAAACATATCACAGGCTTACCCACAGGTCAGTATGCTAGGGCCATTTTCTCGATTGAACTTTCCTCTTCCTACATAACGTTGGCTTGCATCAAGCTGTCACACGACTAGCCAGCATAACAAATATGCAACTTTTAATATTTTTCCTGTAGTTCCTAGCTGAGCTTTGCACTTTCCTTTAGATGTACTTTAAAAATACAGTTATTTAAATGCACCTTTGCATGCGTGCATGTGTGCATGTGTGCATGTGTGTGTGTGTGTGGGGGGTCTGTGGTATGTACTGTACGAATGTAAATGTGCTGATAAGTGTGTGCCTATGTGTGTGCATGGGGGAGGCCAGAGCAGTAGTAGTTTTCTCTATTGCTCTCTGCTGTTTTGCCTTTTATGAGATAAGATCGCTCACTGAGCTAGACACAGTTTTGTCTACCTTGGATGGCCAGGGAGCTTTCTGAACTACCTGTCTCCATCTTCAATACTTGCGGTTATGGGCATAAGGGAAATATGTCCAGATATTTCTTTAAAACACAAGTGTGAGGATTAAACTCAGGTCCTGAGGTTTGAAGAAGTGCTTTTATATAATAAGCCACCTCTGCAGCCACAAATGCAAATAACTTTTAATAAATCTCATTTATCACCGTTTTTTCTTATGGCTTTTGTTTTTTAGTGAGGTTCTGAGAACTCATTGATTTGTCACAGCTCAGCAAGATTGTCTTCTGGGTGTTTCATTGTTCTTATAGTTCAGATCGATTCTACCTTTTATTTAGTCCTTATTTCTACAAAAGTCTGTCTGGTTGTTCCAGGCCATTGAAAAGACTGCTGAATTTTCTTTCTAGTTTTGTTGCAAGCCAGTTGCCATATATGTGTCTGTTTCTGGACTCTCCAACTTTGCTCCCGGCTTGAAAGTCTCCATTTTATTTCTAACTATTGTAATTACTGTGGTTTTTGACATCCCCACACCAGGAAGAGTTGGTCCTCAAATTCTGTTCTTTGTTTAGTTACATATTTTATTACATTTTGGGGTAAGTTTTTCAATTTCTATTTTTCAAATTATCCTAATGACATTTGAGAAATTGCACTGAATGTGTAGATCAATTTGGTGATAAATGACACCATAAAACTATTGATTGTTCAAATCTATAAAATGAAGAATTCCTTTGTGAGTCTGCATTAACCATCATCCACTGTACAGACCTTTGATGAGCTGCACCAATCTATTGGTAGAGAGATAGAAATATAGAGAGCAGCTTGATTCTATGTATTTCATCAGAATAATACTAGTAGATTTATCTTTGGGACCTATGAATTCCCCAACCATTGGTTCCTAGCAAGATTTATAGTATCTGTTAGGTATTTGCTTCTGTGGAGTAGGACTTGGATTCAATCAGAAAGCAGTTGGTTACCTCGTAACATCCACACCACTATAGCACCTACAGGTGACTCTTGCCACACTAGTTATTGTCGTAGTTCACATGTCTGGATTAAGACATGATTAATGATTTAATGATTTCTGTTCACCAGCAGCCTACATAGCACCTTACAGTACTACAATAGCTAGTCAGCAGGCAAGGAAGCTTCCAAGTGCAGCTTGAGTTCTTTAAGTCTTCTGACTAAACTATGTGGTCTCTTCAGCCATAGGGTTGGACCATCATGTTCTGTTGGAAACCAAGAACAATGTCTATTGCCTGTATTGTTCTGAGCATCTCTATCCCACCCCCAAGCAGCAACTAGAAGGAGTATCCTACACCCAACCCTTGGTTTCTTTTTTGGCAGCCTATAGCTTCTGGAAGGAGTATTATACCCTGCTAAGGTAATCCCAATTAAACTCTTTTATAAACACAGAGAGAGAGGGGAGGAGGGAGGGAGGGAGGGAGGGAGGGAGAGAGAGAGAGAGAGAGAGAGAGAGAGAGAGAGAGAGGGAGGGGAGTGGGATGGCGTGGATCTGGGAGAAGTTAGAGGGAAGAGTGGGAGGTGAATATAATCAAAATACATTGTACAAAATTCTCAAAAATTAATAAAATATATCTTTAATAAAAATCTCTCTATTTGGTCATATCTTTCAAGTGTTTCCTAACAAATTTTTAGTTTTTAATGAATAAATCTTGAACTTATTTTGATTATTATTTATTTTTTAATTAGTTCGGCCTTTGAAGCAGATTTCAGTATGCAACTCATACTTACCTCAAAATTGTCATCTTCTCACCCCAATCTTTGAGTCCTGGTATTACAAGCACACACGCTAAAGGGTTTGCTTGTCAGTACTCTATAAATAGAGAATGTAAGATTGGAGGCAAAAGGATCTGAAGGTCAAGGTCATCCTGGAGTTTGATGTCATTGTGGACTTAATGGGGGTCCTATTTAAAAATAGTTTTCTTTATTTTTTCTTTCTTTTCTGCCCTATAGTAATTTTCTGGGATTCGGTAACAACATAGCATACACTGGGTAGCATCAGCAACACAAATGTGGTACCCACAGTGCTAAAGTATAGAATAATGAAAATGAGTTCTCGACAGGGATACTTGACAAGGATGTGGGGAAACTCTGTTCATGCCTCTCCCTCTGCTTCTCCTTGCCCAGGTGGTCCCTGTTCTCTGTGGATCCAATCCTCTTTACCCTTCATATGCCTTATCCTGTGTCCAAGATTCCCCCCAGAGAAGAGCCTTAACCATACAGGAACCAACTAATAGTAACAATCCCATCTTAACTTTCTATCAGAGATGCTGGTTTTTGAATAAAGTCACATTTTCAGGCTTGGGATTTTTTTTTAACATACTGTAGACGCCCATGGTCTAGTCCATGCTCCATCCATTTTCTCCCTTCTTCTAGGACTCCTGGGCCCTATGCTTGATGCTGTTCATGGTGTTTCAAGGCTGTTCTGTTTTCTTTGGCTTATTGCTTCACCCTCTCCAGACCATGGATCTCTGCTGACTTGCCCTTGCTGTCATCATTTTCCCTTCTGTCTCAAATCTTTATCTTTATCAAATGCTTTAACTTCAGATAACTTGTTTTAAATCTAGAATTCCTTGTTCTTTTCTAGAAGTTTTCTACTTTTTAAAACTATTTGTTGAGTAATGGCTGTCAAGCATTTTTTCCTAAAGAATATTTAAACAACTTTATTGACTTCTTCAAATTTATATATTTTAAAATTTAATTTTATTTAATTTTGTGTATATGGATGCTTTACCTACATGTATGTATATGCACATGTATGTACATATGCTGCCTACAGAGTCCACAAGAGGGTGTTTGATCTTCTGGCTTTGGAGGTACAGACAGTTGTGAACTTCCACGTAAGGACTAGGACTCGAATCCAGGTCCTCTGGAAAAACAGCCAGTGATCTAACCAGACCTCCCAGGTCTGTCACACTTATTTTTAAAAGGAGTGTTGAATTTCTTTTCTGCTGAATCAAAAAATCTAGTAATAATCAGAAACTCTTTTTATGAATGATGTTTTCTCCTCTGACTATAGTCAGTCTCCAGCAGACAGATTTTGAGATGTTTGGGGAAAAAAAGCACTTTAGAGAAGGCACTGGGGAAACATTGGATTCTGATATTCATGCTTGAAAATGAATATTTGGTTCTTATTTTGATTGCCTAGTAATTTAAATAAATTATGTATTTAAAGTATCCGTTCTCCACAGGTGAAAGCTACCATTCCTTCCCAGTGTAACTGACGATCCAGGCTTTCCAGACAACTCCCTAGGAAATCATCCTTGTGTTTATATAAGCTAGCGTTCAGCAAAAGGTTAATCAAAAGTTATTCTGAAGTCCCCCGAGCCTATAAGGCTTCCACTCTGCTAGTGGACCTTGGTACAGACTTGGAAACAAGATGAACTTTTCATCTATTTTCAGGTAATTCTAGTTTTACTTCCTTCTGTGCTGCCTTCTGTTTTTTATGAGAATGGGCGATGTGTGAGTGTTCAATTGACTAGGCATTTCTGTGTGCCTTGAACTTCCTGTACATTGGAAAAACTTTCCTGTTAATTTTGTGCATTTATTTGCATAATACACAATGACCTCCTAATACTTCACCTCCCAGAACTCCCTGAAAAAATTTTGATCCATATGCAGTCTAATTTACAGTTTCTCTCAAATAGGACTTCAACATTATGCTCATTATATTAGTGGCCAGTGCTTTGACAAATGCCATTCTCCAGCACAAACGGAAAGCCTGCTTTCTCTCATGGACTAACGAGGCTTTAAGAAGATGGGAAGAGCCTCTTTTGAGGACTCTATAGTCCTCGCTTCCTTGGTGCATTCTTTTTGACCAAACAGTTCTGAATTTTATTTTATTTTTTTGGCCTGCCTTTGACTACTCTCAAGGACTGAATGATTATTTCTGAGGAGTTTTCAGTTTTATAGTTGTTTTGGTTGAGGGATTCTTGTTTATATCTCTATTTTGTTACACTTGAAGAGAAGTCTTTTTTTTTTTTTCAACTCTTTCTAAATCTTATCTGTGATTTCCTCATTACTGTGTACCGCTTGTATGGTGTTCTTAAGACAATGATTTTTTTTCCAGAAACCCTTGCTTCCAGCAGCTTGGCAGGCAGGCTAGATTAATTCTGGGGATGGTTTAGTCAAACAAAATGAACAGAAACTTTCAATATCAAACTCTTAGCTTAGTCACAGAAAACAACAACTTGTCTGGCAATCACTGAGTTTCCTAACTTCTCCTCTGCAAACCATTTGCTACTGCAGACTGCTCAAGGGCATTGTTGTTTACAATGGCTTCCTAGTTACTCATCCCGCTCTGATTTTCCTGCTTTTACTTGGGTTCTAATGTCTGCATTACTTTTAGAAATTATACTGTATCATATTCATCTCTTAACTATTCCTTTGAACATTATTTTGCTTTATGCCCACAGGGAGATGATGCATCTATCTATCTATCTATCTATCTATCTATCTATCTATCCATCTACATCCCAAATTCTGGCTCCCCTCCTAGTCCCTATTCACAGATCCCCTCTTTCCACTCCCTCTGCCTTCTCGTCTGAGAGATTGGAGACCCTCCTGGGTATCCTCCCACTCTGGTGCATCAAGTCTCTGCAGAATTAGGCACATCCTCCCCCACTGTGGCCAGACAAGGCAGCCAGTCCAGTTGGGGAACAGATTCCCCATTCCAGTTGTTGGGGGACCCATATAGAAACCGGGCTGCATGTTTGCTACATATGTGCTGTCCAGCCTGTGTCTGCTTTTTGGTTGGTGGCTCAGTCTCTGAGAACTCCCAGAGGTCCAGGTTAGTTGACTCTGTTGGTCTTCCTGTGAAGTTCCAATCTCTTTCAGGGTCTTCAATCCTTTCTCCAGCTCTTCCGTAAGAGTCCCATAATGGCTATATCACTTTTTCCTTTAAGGATGTAGAGTCAAATTGGCTTCAAACATAGTTTCCACAAGCATGTGTTTCATTGGAATTCTAAGTTTCCTTCAGTTGTTTTCTTTTCACCAAGTTCATTATATTCATACCCTTTCCATACCAACAGAACAGCTGACCTTGCATTCACTGTTGAATAACAAATTAACGCAGCAGCTCTAAGGGCAGAGTTCCCAGGGCTAACAACCAAAGCTCTTTCTTTGATGGAAAGATGTTACCAGACCCCAACGTATTGACTGGCCTTAACAAGGGAGTAAATTTAAAACCAACAAGAAAATGCAAACCTGATGTGAGTTCCCTAACCCAAACAGGGAACAAATAAACCCCATTCTCTGTGAAGTGTGTCGCTACTAAACTTTAATGATAGTATCAGTTCTGCTTGATGAGGGCAGTAGTGAGTCCTTGGTTCATCTGTTATAGAGATTGGAATTCAAGCTGACTTCGCTGCACTTGGCAGGTGGCCCAGCATTAGCCAGTTAATGCAGGCCATATTCAAGCTGTACTTAATAAAGGCAGTGCCCAAGACATTGACTTCAAGCAAAGGCTTATCTACATATTTTTTTGTTTCAAACAAACTTAGCAGGGCTCTGTGTTTGTAAGGCTGTTGATGTTTTAGTGCATGTTAGCTTCAAATTAAAAAAAAAAAAAAAAGGAAAGTCAGAATTATAGGGCCTCTGAATTAAGTTCACTATCACATCTACATTTTCAGTTTTAATGGGTGAGGGTGTTTTGCAGAACAAAGCTAACAGAATACCTGCTGCCAGGTGAACATTGACATTGACGGAGATAGATGCAAACTCATCTTTATGTTGCATAGAAGAACTCTCCGCAGAGTTTCTCCTGGGCATCTTGTCCTTCACTCATTCTCTCTCTGTGCTGTATCAACTCCTCAACTGTTGAGAGGACTGTGACTTTCTCTTGTTGAGAACGCATTATGTGGCTACCTCTTCCAGATGTCCCTCACGTCTCATGTAATAATGATAGTCCTATATAAGCTAAGCATTGTGACATTGCATTTTAGAAACAAGGTCCTCAAGGCTCAGTGACTAAATGACATACCAGCTACATAGCTGGTAATAGGTAAAGATAGGTTTGGGGATTTGATGGCTGTTGCATTTACCATCCCAGGTTAACACTCTTAATCTTGATTTTGATTTTGGATGCGATGAAGATAGCCCGTTCACTACCATCCTCTTCCTTCTTTATCCACATCATACAGAAAGTCGGCATGTAGTCTTAGCCCTGTAACAGGGCTCTGCTGTAAAGGGAAACTACATGGCAGGGGTTATCGGTTAGAGAAGGGTCTGTCTTAATTAGGGTTACAATTGATGTGAAGAAACATCATGACCAAGAACAACCTCAGGAGGAAGGGGTTTATTTGTTTACATATCCTGAATCACAGTCCACTGAAGGAAGCCAAGGTGGGGTCTCAAATTGGGCAAAATCCTGGAAGCTGGAGCAGATGAAGAGGCCATGGAGGAGTGCTGCTTAGCTGGCTTGCTCTTCATGACTTGTTCAGCCTACTTTCTTATGGAACTCAGAACTACCATCTCAGGGTGAGTGAGCCCTCCCCTATGAATCACTAATTGAGAAATGTTCTACAGGCCTGCCTACAGTCACATCTTATGAGGCAATTTCTCAGTTGAGGTTCCCTCCTCTCAGATGACTATAGCTTGTGTCAAGTTGACAAGCAATCAATATATCACGGGGACTTTGTCTAAGTCTTCTTATTTAGTTCTGGGTGACTGTAATATCTGAACACTTCTATAACATGGCTTATAGATAATGAGCAATACAATAGGAAAGCCACGAAATATCTTTCTTCTCTATTATATGAGCAGTGCATACTGGGTATCTCACATACAAGTAAGAAACAAACAAATTCACATTTTGATATGAAATGTTCATGAAATTCATTTCTAAGTCTATTTTATATGATTATCTTTGCTATTCATTATACACGATTATAATGTTAAGGTGAAAAGGCAGAGAATACAATTTTATCCATGCTATGACTACAAATAGGAAGAATTATGTCTGCATATGGAGACTATTCGGGAGAGAGTGCAAATGTGAAAATGGAAATTTGTCAGTGTGGTGGGATTGTGTGGTAATTTCTCTCTTCCCTTTTGATTCCTGTTAAAGCTATTATTGTGTTGTTTGTGCAATAAATAAAATTTAAAAGGGAACAGCGAATACCAATTAAAAATAAAACATGTAAGGTATGTGCCAACACCAATGGGAAGCATAAGTGTAGCACTTCTATTTCTGCAGGAAGCCTGGCTCCTAATGAGGTCTTCAGTCTCACTGACACAATGCACAGTTGATCTGTGTTACAGGAAGGATATGGTGATGAGGGCCATCCTGGCATATGGGTGATAAGGGACCAGAGGATCCCACTAGCTACTGAACTGGAATTTTTCCTGTTATTTTTGGGGCCTGGGGATCTGACTGAAGTAAACAACTTGTGATGACTACAACGAAAGAATCTGAATTTTAGCTCCCATTGTAGAACTTCAGCCAAATTACAGCCATCACCCACTCCAATGTCTAAGCTGTTGGTTTTCTATGTGGGAACCCCCAAAGTAACAACTCTGGGATTTGCTAGTAATACAAATATCCTGACCTCTCAGATCTTTCTGAATTATAAACTCAGAGACCTGAGTTTTAGTAACTTTGCTACATGAGTCTAATGTATAGTGCATTTGAGAGCAGCCCTGTGATGGTCATTTTCAGTGTTAACTTGATGGACTAAGAAACACCTATTGTATCAGTAGGAGCACCTTTGAGTGTGCCTTTAGAGGGGGTTCCAGAGAGGTTTAATTGAGCAGGGAGAAAACCCTGCCTGAGTGTGAGTAGTAATACCCTGTGGGCAGGCACCCCAAGCTCAATCAAAGAGGGTAAAGGAGCTATTCAACACACACCAGGACTTCTCTCTGTGTCCTGGCTGCAGATCCAATGAGACCAGCCACCACCACACCTGCCTGCCATCATGTCTTCAAACCATGAGCAGAAATAAAACTTTCTTCTCTTTAGTTGCTTTTATCTGTTATTTTCACAGAAATAAGAAAGTAACTCATGCTATCCCATACCATAAAATTCTTGTATTTTCAAGAAATGGTCACTTAGTTCATTTTACTGTTTCAGGTCAAAACAATGACAGGTATCAAAATACAATGTGTTACCTGGAAGCAGTAGTGTTTAAGGAGAACTGTCATTAATGTGTTACAGGAAGAAAATGTATTGGACAACTGGATTCATTGAGGTTTAGAGGTGAGAATTCAGCCATGACTGAGAACAGATTTGGGAGGTTGAAGCAGGATGCTTGGGAGGCAAAGGCTTTTACCAAAGCTGTGAGCTTGAGATGAACTGCCAACATAATGGTCCCAAGACAGGGAAGTCAGTGTCCAGAGAAACTTAGACTCTGCATATCAGGATGTCATCCACAGCTGCTCAGCATCCTGCTTAGGAAGTGGCTCATGGTTACTTCTACTTGTATGCAAACATGGATGTATCCATTCTCCGCAAGTAGATTAAAGCTTGGTATTTAAAATGGTCTTGTCAAAGCATGAGCTTTTATGTGTCCCCCTGCAACCCCCCACAAAACCCCCTGCTGCCTACTTATGCTATGTAAAACTATTTTCAATCAGAGTGAATATAATGTGGTACTCTAGTCTTCAAAAATAATTATAAACCATTTATACTGGACTGAGCCCCACTGGGAATGCTCTCATTCCAGATTCACCATAATCTCCTTGAGTACAAGGTACCCTGCTGCAGCTCTTTCTCACTGATGGCTTATTAGAGAAAACATACAGAAGTGTCACAACCAAAATTGAACCTACCCGTGACCTGTCATTGATGCCACCTACAGCAGTACTCAGTGTCGGACTTAAAGGTCTGTGCTTCTGCTGTATCATGTCACTGCTCATTATGAGTGTCACCTCAGATTTGGCTATGTAGCCACTTGTCTTGCTAAGATGAGCCATAGTTTGACAGGATGATGAAAAATAAGCTTTCCTGGGAAAGGAAAACTAGTGCTCGTAATTTTGATCTACTTAGGTGTTGACCACCCTAAACGAATCTGTGCTACATGGGTTTGGTCCTATCTGACCCTCTCTCAGCCCCCACTCTTGGAATACTTTTCTGAGAGTGCTAACCATCAAGTCTACTGCCAATAGGAGCTTACTGGCACTTTTTATAACCTGCATCCGCATCCAGACCTCACTACCCTTTCCTCCCACCCAAGGAAGCACAGTTCCCCGTCCCTTGTCTTATAACTATGCAGAGAAGTTAGGAGGGCTTTGGAGTTCAAACACTGCCTCCACCATACCGTGTCTTGGTGGAGATCAAGATCACAGATGTACATGAGATGACTAGAAGAATGGAGACAGCACACAGGGCTGCTGTTGTGCAGATGGATTTAGGTGGGTCTTGGCTGCCTTTCCTACATCTTTTTGTACTTGAGTTCCTCTTCATCTTTCTCTTCCGCTCACTTTGTAGGTTACCTCTGTCTCTCTAAACTAGGTTGCGAAAAGCACAGTGCACGTGTACTCCCCTACCCTGAGGCAGGTTCTTCTTCTGGCGCTTGTATGTTTCCATTTAATTACATGTTTAAATGTAACCCACTGTTTATAACAGGGTTTGGAAAAACCCTGGAGGATGATCTGTTTGTTCACAAACACTTCATCATTTTTCTTGTTCTTATGAAGCAAGATGGAACTCCCAAATATTTTATTATTTTTTTTTCATTTTCATCAAACAAGATGGAAATTATATAGGAAAAGAAATGTTTTGGACTTGCAATAACTGAACCCTGATCTGTATCCCAAGCACAATTTCAAATACATTTCTAATCACGACATTAAAGCCTTTTTACCTCCCTTGGTGTTCTCCCTTTCAAGTTCAATATTCACTGGTACAATCCCTCAGTGGCTTTAAAAGGGCTCTTTCAGGCAGGAACTGTGAGCTATTTGCAGGGCTATAACATGACAGCAAATAGGAAAAGGGCGATAGGCTGATGGGCGTGGGTGTGGACCGAAGGTGTTTTATGCAGCCCACTGGGAAATCATCACTTTAGAAAACAATTTTACAGCCATATAGTTAAATTAACTGGTAGTTAGAGGCAATTATGTGATAAAGTAAAAATATTTATGCTCTTTAGAGCTCCAAAACTGTCATTTGAAGTGTGACAAATTTTTTAAGTAATTTCACCTGCGACTTTTGGAAGAATCTGTGACTGAGAGCATAAAATTGAAACAGGTTGCCGGTGTGAAGAAAGTCAAGTCAGTTTCCGAGTTGTAATTCTGCCTGAGTTCTATGCTCATAAAATGTCTCCTAGTCATACTTCGTAAGCTCAGAAGCTTTGTTTTCTAAACAACCACAATTTTGAACTTAAGACTGAAACATTTTATCGCCTATGATAAATGTTAAGTACGCACAGTAGCACAGGCAGGGATACATATCACACTGCTTGGTTCTGTGTTATGTGGTGTATGTGTATATATTTGCACATGTGTGTTCACGCATGTGTGCAATTGCTAAGCATAAGTTCACTTTCTCCTGATTTTTACTTGTAACAAGAACCATGAGCCATGCAAAAAAGATCAGCTTCTCTCATATCTTCTATGAGGCCCAGTGTCATTGCCCCTTACTAGTTTTGTTTCTACCAATGTCCACTGCCATTCTTATACAACTGTATGCACACACTGAGTTTTTCTAAGCATTCTCTGGTGTCTATTGGGCGATGCTATAAACTCCCTGACCATCATTTATTTTTAGTGCTGTTTTTATTTTTTAGATTATAATCATATCATCTGTTTCTCCCTTAACTTACTCTCCTCCCACAAAACCAAACCATTTATTTACCCACCCTTTGCTTTTCTCTTTCAAATTCATGACCTCTTTTTCATTAATTGTTAAATGTGTGTGTGTTCTTCTTTTTTTTAGTATAGAATAGTTTATCCAGGGTATGGGAAGGGGACTTGAGAGGGTAGTAGAGACAGAGAAAGGCAGAGAGAGAGAGAGAGAGAGAGAGAGAGAGAGAGAGAGAGAGAGAGAGAGGAAGAGAAGAGAGTAGAGGAGTTGAGACCGACCATGAGCACATGGAATGGGGAGAGAGAGGGGGAAGGGGGAAAGGTGTTCTTAAATACATAAATGCAGTCTCTCAGTCTACATAATGTTACTTGTATGTATATGCTTTCTGAGTTAATAATTGAGTTTTGGAAAGTCAGTTGATATGCTCTTACTTCCCTGGGGAAGACCCTGGTTTCCACTCTTAGCAGACCTTAGTTCAGCTCTTTTTCTAGGCTTGAAGCCTCTTCACCTTCCATTTTAGCATGTTCATGGGTACCATCCATGCCTGGTACTGGGGTACTGGAAACCTAGCCATCTACCCAAAACTAGTGAAGTCATGAATTTTGGAGGAGAATCTAAAACTTCTACCTTACTGAGCACAGTCCTTAACTGCACTCTCAATATTGGTCCTCATACTTACAGATAAGTGTAGATCGCACCTTGAAATGAGGAAATTTCTCTTTCAGAGACTATTATAGAAAAGCACAGCTAATCAAGAGTGCAGGTGCGAAGAGCATTTTCAACTGAGACATCTCAGACACATGCTGCACCTACAGGTCAGGGATTGTGGTGGAAGAGTGGTCAGAATAATCACAAAAGCCAGAGGAACATGGAATTGTTTTTGTGAGATTGTGTCTCTTAGAAATGTCAGAAGCTACATTCATGAAGTGTCTCCAACATGACTGCCTAAACATGATCATCATTTTAATAGTTTGAAAACTCTTCTTTTGAACGGCTACACCATAGTTCAGTATTGTGTTCTGCTCAGGCACTTCAGTGGTATCCAGTATCTCATGATGCCACGTAGTGCTGCAACAGACACTTCAATGCCTTTGGTTTTTCCTTTGTTGTTCTCTCTTTATTCTATTTTTCTCAGCTAGGATCCCACAAGTGAGTACCAGATCAGAATGGATGCACTTTTTCATTTAGCTTTTAATACATAAGGTTAAATTGTTTTTCAGATCCTCATGATTTTTCTCGTATGTAAGATCACCTTCGTCTATGTGTCTTTCAATTTTATAGCAATAGGGTTGAATGGTTTTGATGATAGCAGGCATTTGATGTAAATCTTGATCTTTGGATTTGCTTGAATAATTTTTTTGTTCCTCCAACATTAATGTATGCTGATACTGTGGCCTCCACAAAAGTATTCAGAGAACAGCACACACACACACTCACACACACACACACACACACACACACACACACACAGTCTCAGATAGGAGAATTGGTGGAAAATGGTGATCTCACCCAAACATTTGCTTTTTTTTTGCTCCCCCCCTTTTTTTTGCATTACAAGCATGAAAGTCCAAAAGCAAAAGCAAACACGGGGAACCCAAAATTCACATGCAGTTCAGCACCCTGTCTTTCACTCCAGTCTCTCCTCTTTCCCAATCAATTCATTATGTCCAGTCAAGATTTCAGATCTCATGCTGGGGATCTTCTTTTATTCAGGGTTGGATACCAGCCCTTGTGCATTAATGTTTCTCCCTAACATTTGTCATTGGCTGACTGCCTCTGAAAGTCACAGGAGAAAAATGCATATATATTCAGTCTATTGTTTACTTTGACCTCACAACTTATTAATGCACAACCAGCCGTGGCACCTTATTTGAGTCAAGATACTGGAATGAAGACAAGCATAGGAGATATGCGTCATCCCGGTGGCCAGACAATAAGCTCCCACCAACACAGTTCAAGAACTGTGCTCATCTAATCACAAGGGAATGGGTCAGAACCAGAAACTCATTTCGCACAGGTCATTCAGGAGCCTAAGACAGAAATATGTTTGAATCAATGTAATCAAAAGGAGAAAACCTTCCTATCACTGGGGGTGCCAGGTCTGCAGCTTAGCAAGATCCCGGTTGGGCTAGTTCACATAAATACATCTGAACTTTAGCCCGTTATATATGATGGCTCTGCTCTAAATTTCATTGTGATCTTACATGGAATGGATGATTATTTATATGGCAGGTAAGACTTTGAAAGTGATAATGACATATTTCTCTGTTTTGCCCCTTTGGTGTCTACCTTGGTGAGTTTTGGTTTGATATGTGTGTCAGTTCTTTTGGGGTTACAGCATAGTGGTTTTGGAAAGGGATTGAGAAAATTATAGAAGCACGGTGCACTTATGAATGTTTCTTGAAAATGAGCTGGGAGGCTTCTGTGAAACAGATCTCCAACTTGGGGAGCTTTGATGGTCCACTGCCTCAGAATTGAGCCCAGGAAAGTGAAGGAAAGGGGCTTCCAGCACAGCTGGTAGGTTATGTGAATGGACATAGTCCTCTATGTTTTTCTGAGCACGTAATCAGATGCTTTGGCAATGTTTTGTTCTGACAGTAGGGAGCACATTTCATATCCTAGAGAAAAAGCATTGTTTCCTGTCAAGACTGTGCCCCAAACTAACCAAAGACAGAACAGGTGGCACCGTATTATTTGCTGTTTGCTGGACAGTCTAGGCAGAACAGCTAGCAAGGAAGCTCCCATCTCCTTTTTCATTCTGCCCATCTCACCTCCCCTGTGTTCGAAGATGGTGATGCTTACTTGATTCCACACTGTTCATATTGAAAACATGGAACCACAGAAGTTACGTTTATTTTCACTTGATAGAAATTAGATGAACATCAGAATGTGAGGGGAGTCAGGCAAAGGAGTGAACACCGGAAAGGCAGACTGGAGAGTTCAAAGCTGGTCTAGTGTAGCTGTAGCTGATTCACCTGCTCTACTCTCCCTGCCATGGCAGCAGCAGAAGCAGCAAAGGTAAGAGTTCTGCCCCCAATGTTGGGGGTTTTCGGATGAAAAACTAATAAATGAAAACTTATATTCAAACTAAGTAGCCCAATAGCAGGCCCACTCCTGAGTCTCCATGTGACTAGCGCACTCTCCCTTCTGATATTCCTGAATTATTACTTACTAAAACCTATATTATATCCTGGTCGCTACAGCGTGCAGCCCTCCTGAACTATGATCCCGACTCTTACATGTTGGTGGTCTCTCTGTTATGCACTTCCCAGGCATGGCAGTTGTGCTTTTTCCCTCTCCTGCATTTCTTTCCCAGCAATCCCAAAAGACCTGCCTCTGTCTCCCTGCCCAGCCATTGGCTGCTGGCAACTATTTACCAATCAACTGGGACAGAGACCCTCAGTATCTTACCTGCAGATGTGTAATTTGGGTACCCAATGGACATAATACGAGCAAATCCACAGCATTTCCCCCTTTGGACATTGTGAGACCTTGTCTCCAAAACCAAAACCCAACCACAGCAAAGCAAACCATGAATCCCTCGATTTTATTTTTGCTCTATTATTTGTGCCCATTCTCTTCCAATCTTAGGTTTTCATAGTATAATAAAAATAAAATGCCTTAAAATGTTACGACGTGCCACAAAACATTCTATATCTTACCAAGTAAGTCAGGAGTCAGCACTGGGCAAATGAGACTGCTCCTGGGGGTGGGGCAGGTTCCTATGACCTTGTCACTATGTTCTAGACAGGATTTGAGTACAGGGAAAACCATATGTTCCTGGGTTCTCAGTGATGAAAGTTAAATCTCCCCACTTCCAGAGCTTTTTTTTTTTTTTTCTCTTTGAAAAAGAATTTGGACAAGAGGAGAATGGGTCAATAAAATCAGCACCTAAGGGTGTATATGTCTAAAAGCTGGTTTGCTGCTGGCAAGTGGTTAGGAGGTCTCGATGAGCTGTGCTCTTTGATAGCACACAAATGAATTTATTTTGTCCTGCATGCATAACCCCCACAGTGAGAAATGTCGCCATTCTAGCTCTCCGCCCTCACAGGTCATACTCAAAACATTTCTTTTATTTCATCTAAGATGAAGTTAAATGGCTGCTTCCCCCAAACTTTCATGTTGTGGAATGGACTGTAGCGGGGTACACAGTGTTCTCTGCCAAATGTAGTTTTCAGGGAGGGAAGCAGGCTGTACTAGGGAAACATAAGGGTTCTTGAGGTAGCAAGAACAACCACAGCCCTTTCTGTCACCTCTGTGAAAACAGGTGCTAGGGAGTCACACCTTCACTTCCAGCTTCTGTCAGAAGACTAGGAAGCTACTCAAGCACACAGCTGACAAATGTCTCAGGTTTGTTCAAGCCAGAAAGCTCAAGAGTTCCTGCACCCACGCTGACTACGGGGTTTCTTGCCATGTTTTCTTTACCCTGTGTTATGGGGGAAAGTATATGACTGGCTTTACAGGGCTGAATGGTCTCTTGGAATCAGCTGAAGGTTTGTTTCCAGCTCATAGAGCTGAGTGAATGAATTCAGATCAAAGAGGAAAAGCCATTAGCAGCATGTCCTTATGACTCCATGGTCACTCTTGTTAATGCTGACAGTAATGCAGACATGATGATAGACAGCAATAGTTACAGGCAGGACTGCCTCCCAGAAAAGCCTACTACAGTATCATAAGCTTATACATTATACATATTTTTAGATGCTTTACACTAATGTTTTTTTTTAGTTTTAAAATTGTGCATGCATGTTTGAGTATGAGTGTGTGTCCATGTGTGTATGCATGCCTCTGTGTGTGTGTGTGTGTGTGTCTAAATTTAATATCTGATAAACCAAGCTGCTAATTTCTTGGGGCATCCTGAGGACCCTTCAGTCTGTCAGCTGTGGTTTGGGAGCACGGTGTGCTGTCTGAAGAGCATTCATGCTGTTCTGAAGAATGTCCAAATAGTAACGGGGATCACTCAAGAGACTCCTGTGAAAGCTGCGTCGACAGGGGCATGGGCTTCCTCCATATTTTTGAACATGTGTGAATTCCCTTGCCTACACTTTGTGTACGTTTCCATTTCTGTGTTTGCTTCTAGAGAGAAGAGGGCCAAGAAAGAGCTGAACTTGGTCCAAAGGGAGGTGTTTCTGGCAGGTGTGCAGGTTTTAAGATAATAAAAGCATGTAGCAACCAGCAGTCCCCTCAGCCGAGCACCAGATGCCTGTCAAGGCTGCCTGCTCAAGCCTGCTTTGGAAGCCTTCTTGGCTGCTGAAACTATGGAGACTCATGTCTGTGTTTCCAGCCATTTGATCTTTTTACCACTTACCCATCACTGGGGATTCCCAACTTCTAAATCTGGAAAGTTCGAAAGCTCTTCATTTCACACTGGGTCCCTTCAAGGGTGGCAGGCAGCATGAGCTGTCTCAACCGAATCACACCATTTTCCTCAAATAGCTGAGGTGAATAAATGGCACACAGATAAAGTGGAATCCAGGGCTAAATGTGTCGGCGGTTACAGATCTGGGGAGGAAACAACTTTTCACTTCAGAGGTGGGAAATTCTGGATTCTTCCACTTCTGAGCTAAACTTGGAACGAGTGCAGGGGAGAAACTGGAGCCATTTCATCATCTTGCAGGTTAATGCTGCGAGAGCTGCAGTGAGCTGAGTCTTGACTCCTTTTCATTGCTTCCTTGTAGGCAGGCAGTGGACATTAATAAATGTTTCAGATGTACATTTTTACAAGGGTTTTCAAGGCCTTAGGCCATTGTAGCTGGCTTTCTAAGATTTCCTCTATGCTATGTGCACATTTTTTGAGCTTCAGTGTTAGATTCTATGAGCGTGCTATGTTCAACTGTAGGTAAGTACATGATTGAAACAAATCTCTATTAAAGAAGAATAAAGATGGATGAATGCATTTCCTTCCACTTTATTGGAACTTGCCAAGTACTGATTTTTTTTTAAAGTAGCCAGAAGCCAATGTAGCACAGTAACTGGAGCAATGCTAGGAATAATTGTTTCAAACCAAAACATAAGCAAAATCATACTCAAGATATCTCCAAAAATCGCATGCAGAATTTGAAAACCAGAGACTTTTGTCTGTAACAGTTTCTCTACAGCTCTGAGCATCATCACACTAGGACAGGGCAGTAGCTCTACAGCAGTTATTTTGTGGTTAATGCTCCCAATGCTGCCAATGGTTCTAGAAAGATCTTGGAGGCTAGCAGATTCAGATATGGGCAGTGTGCTCCTGCACTTTGCTCCTGAATTTTCATATTGTTTCAATGTCCCAAGCACACCAGCAGAGTTGCCTCAAAAACAATAGCATTGTTTTTGTACATAATAATTATGTACATTTGTACAACGTAGTAAGTTGTCTTTTTTTTTTATAAGTTTATGTAAAGTGAGAGAAACTAGTGCAGGTATATTTCCTCAGTGTGATCACTGATTCTTCTAGGGCAGATTGAGCTACAGAGAGAACATTTCCATCAGCTTGCATGTCTTCCTCTTGATACACAAGCACTAAACAAAACTAGGTTGAACTTGTGTGATAGGGCCAAGGTTATAGCCTGGGTACCAATTAGATTTGTACTTGAGACATCTGTGAATCACCAAGGGCACAGATGCCCATTCTGCTGACTGGAAGATGGGTATGGGGTTCTCCAGGGAAATATGAGTTGGATGGTCCAGTATACTCGGTCATCTTCACAGAGATATGCACCAACAGGACATCCTCCTTCACAGGAGTTGCTCCTTCATAGCCAAAAGGCATCCACTTATATGTTTCAAAATTAAATGGAAAGACTAATGGGGGGAGGGTGTCTTTTGATCCCACGTTTTAATTTTCTAGCTTAATCTCATCAGAATGTATTTGTTGACTTGTGTGTGGCTGTTGATGAGGGCACATGCTTGCCACAGTGTGTGTGTGGAGGTCACAGGACACTTTGGATGTGAGTTCTTGACTTCTGCCTTGTTTGAGACAGAATTTCTTCTCTGCTTGACACTTTTTATGACACGGTACCAGGCCCATACACTTCTGGGGAGTGTTCTCCTGTCTTTATGTCACATCTTGTTGTAGGTACACTGGGATTACAGACACTTTAAAGTTTTCCCAGGTTTATGTGGCTTTGATGTGGTCCTTGTGCTTAAATAGTGAGTGCTTACCTACTGAGCAATCTCCTAGCCCAGAGTAGAACTCTAAAATAAAGGTTAGATTGTATTCCTCAAACTTGTACTGAGAGAAAACTTTCTTTCCAAATTTACTTAGAGGTGTAAGGTACCTACAAGTACTCACTCACCTATAGCTGTCCAATATGGGCTAACCTGTTAGATTTCCATCAAGTAGACCAGACAGTGTAATAAAAAAGAAAGTAAACTTGGAGTCATGTACACATATACTAGATGTCAATGCCTTGCTGGTTTCTACTTGTGTTCCCTTGCAGAACCTAAATGATTTATTGAGCTTTCTCTCTCTTTTTTCCTTTATTTTGAGTATAAACAGAGATGTGCTTGATAACATTTTTTTTCCCCCCATAGGACTTCAGAAGAATTAAGAATTTCTCTTTCCCCTTTTCCTTCTTTCTTGCTAGGCTCTTTTTAGTCTTATCATTTTGTAGTTTTATGTTTCATCAAATGAAAATGGCCTACGCCCACTAATAACTTTGAAGAATCCCCTTTGCTCTGAGGAGGCCCACCTCCACCCTCCCACTTCTCCATGAATGGTGCTGCAGAAGTCAGGGATGAGGGCTTTAGCCATGTTTTACTCAGGGTCACATGTGATGACCTTGAGTTTTGTTCTTTGCTTCCCTTACAGAGCAAGGCTTTCATGTGACCTGGAACTGTTTCCTCATTGAAGACAGGGAAACTGGGACAGAGGGGAGAGGGACAAGGGAAGCTTATGATCACAAGTCACTGACAAGACAAAATCCAAACTGGAAAATGACAGGCTATCTTCAGAAGTTCACTCCAGGGCTCCTTCCGTTCATTCTGCCCTCTGACTGGTAGGGGCCATTATTGCTCATCTCTTAGCTCTTTTGTAAAATACAGGACAGATTCCACTCTTCCAAATTAAAAAACTGACCATGTTTGCTGAAACCTCGGAAGCTGGATGTTTAGAAATCCATTCATGGGTGGGCAAAATAAAAGAAAAGTATACCACTTAATTCAGAAACGAGAAAATTGGAAATGCACATCGACATTCTAAGTTAATAGTGATTAATATAAAAAAGCATAATATTCTAACTATTGTCCTGTGGTAAGCATGATATAGCTCATGGTAAATCTACCATGATTAAGTATGATAGCTTAAGGGATATGCCTTTCAGGACAAACCACTAACAGCCTCAGTTACTATTGATCATCTGATCCACAATAGGTATTGATAGAATGTAAGTCAATATGTGTCCACCATTTCTTAGTGATGGATAACTCATGAGCCTACTTTAATTTACCTTAATTTGCAATTCAATTGGTTATATAGTTTTTCCCAAAGTGTTAATCAATTTTCAATCAAAGAAGGTTGAAGTGCTACTGGGAGCCCCTTCAGAATCTTAAAGCATTATTTATTCTCAAAATAAGACTGAACTCCTCAAAAAATGTCTGCATTTTCCTGGCAAGTTCCACACAATGGCTTTGTTAGTTACTGACCCACTTGTACCACTGAACATCTACTTCCTCTCCCCTCACTTTTGCCATCTTCTAAAACACACCAATTAGTGCCCAGCATCCTGTTATGACAACTACAAATAAATCTTGTATTTTAATGTGAACTTGTCCTTCTCCATTTTGTATATTTGTATACATGAAACACTGGTTCATTTACTGATCAACATAGGCATCCAGGACACTTAATATACTGCACATCTAAGTTCTTCAGAAAGATTTGCTTTAGACTGTTGCTATATTAAAGGCTATGAAGAGGAATACAGGTTGTCCTACCCACATGCATGCCCTCTCTTTGATCCTTTTGATTCTCCAAGATCTATAGTTTGTCATTTCCAGGAACAAATGACTCTGCATTGTATTTCTGAAGTCCTCCTTGTTCCAGAAGGCCTTCTGGTTCTGTCACAGGGCTTCTACCCTAAATTCCACTTTCCATGGACCTTTGTAGGACAAGCATTAATCTGAATTGTTTGATCTCACAAGCCAATGAGCACCAATGACCCGAGGTTAATTAATTTAACATACTAGCTCTATGAGAGAATAAATCATGGTGCTTTTCAAAACTTGCTTTTGAGATCTGACTTCCTAGTCTAGTCTGTGACAGAAAGTAAATATTTAATTTTGAGCAGTCATACCTACTCAGTAGTTAAGCTCTGACTAGATGTTATGGGCAGGTGTTTATATGATAATTGTGAATTAGTGTCATCCAAGACCTTTGATGATGATAATATTAAATTTCATAGCATGTATTGAGGGAACATTGGAGCTCCGAGATGCTCCAGAGGCCTGATTAATGCTTTGTTTTATTGTCCATTTGATCCACCACAGGAAAGGCTAACAAACTGATTTCATAGAATTAAAGTTTTAGATAACTCCTGATATAGCCATTCACCCAAGATTAAATTAGTCTAAAATTATATTTGAATATTTAAGCCTGAGCTTACTGCCTTTGGTTTGCTCTGGTGATCAACAAAACCTTTGTCACTCACCCCCATCCTAGAGCTGAGAATGGAGTTGCTTCTACTCAGAGACTTTCAAACCTTCTAAGGTGAACTACTCTGTAGACTAGGGATTTATCTAGACTATCATGTCTTCTGTCTTTCCCTTCATTATCTCTCATCTTGATCTTTTTAGTTTTGTTATTACTTGTTTGGGAGGCAATGTGTGCTTTCCTTGGGCACTGTGCGTGAAGGTACTTACATACCACATTTGATCTTAACCAAAAAGACAAGAAGTGATATGTGACGGATGGTACCTGGGTCAAACTTCCTAAGTTGCCATTTTTTTTTTTTTTCGTTACATAATCATACAACTGAAATAACTGCTGGTTAGTCATAGAACTACAGAGACAGAAGGAAATACTGTATGCTGATGACCTAGTCTGTACCATTTATTGGGAAAAATATTTTTAAAATAATGAATCTATGCTTTCATATGCTCAGTGCTTGCTTTCACAGACACTTGGAGCCACAGCTGAGACAAGCATCTAATTTGCAGAGAATGCTTTTCCCATGTCTCACCAACCTTCTGTGAGGATACAGGAGTATACACTTACTCAGGTTGGTAATAGCCAGCTTACAAGATGACTACTAAAAGGAAAAGACAACATCTTAGGAAAAAAGAAGAGCACTTCTTTAAGCAAACAACATTCTCTTTTGAATGAATGATGGGAAAAATGAAGTATAAAACCTTCCAGCTTAGGAAGATGTTGAACCAAATTAGTGTGTACAGTGGTTTCTCCACCTGTGAGCCACACAAGCTTGATCAGCTGCCATGCTCTGCAGGCATAGCAAGCCTCTTCCGAGGGTGACTGCAGGACTAGGGTGTGTTTCTGTGGCCTGCCCAAGGGGAGTGGCAGTAGAGCAGAAAGGAGATTTTAAGGGTGCGAACCTATTGTCAAGTTTAGAAAGCCATGCAAGTTCCCCAACACTTATGTTTCAGAACAACACAGGCTTAGCTTTTGTTCTAATAAGTCCTTCATATAAGGTATTCTTTCAAGCCACTGGGTTGTTTTTCCTTGAGGAGAAACATTTCTTGAATATTATACTGGAAGTCAGGAGAAATAGACTCTAATATTATAGGAATTTATTATTGGCTGATCATTATAGCAAATCCATAAATTGAAGAGCACCTGCAGTTCAGGTCTGTGATTAGTCTTTCCAAGAATTTCCCTGACTATCAATGCCTTCATTTTTCATGTAACGGCAGCCTTACTCTGTATCCATGCATATATAACAGTTCTTTGAGGGAATGAGAAAATGTTGCAAAGGGTCTTTTCACGAATCAAATAAGCAGCTGCAAATGGAGAAATAACCATTCTGACTGTGTTTGGGAAACAGCTCTGATCACTCAGGGTATTGAGAAAATGCACAGGGAACTTATTTAGAACGGCTCGGAGTATACCATGAGCCCAGCCCTGAGCTAATTCAGCTCATTGTACTCTTGGCAGCTCTTTTTTGATTGCTAACACTTTGCAGCTGTAAAAATAAAACAAAAACACCCTAGAAATAAGTTAGGTCCATATATGTAAAGCACAGCTGCATTGCTCCCTTAAGTCAGCTGTAGATGTTGGTGGTATTTTTCAATGGTATTATGTAAAGGGAAAAGACTTTGGAGATAAGACAGAATTGCAAAAAGAACTCCTTTACACACGCACACACTCACACTTATACACACCTCTAAACTCTGGCATCATTTCACCAAGTTCCATAGAAACTGCTCTTACAAACTACAGTTTTGTCCTAGACCATGTAAGAGCAAGCGGTTCTTGGAAGCTCAGATTATTAGGGGATCTAAATAAGTCTGAGTATTGAAGAATTATTTTAAAAATATTTTACTACAGTGTATTTTGGGTATTATTTTCTATACTCACATGAGATTTGTAGAAACACTGACACATTACAGGAGTCATATTACATACTGTCTTCTCTGTGTGTGTGCACTGGGACTAAAATATTTTCCTGAAAATCTTTCAGCCCATCTCCAGCTCACCCCAAACATTCTCAGAACCAAACACCTGATTGTTTTTATTCATGATTTTGCTGTACTGTGTTGTAACTGAATGTTTAGTCATATTAGATTCCTCTAGAAATGTCTATAGGGTCAGTTTCTACTTCTTACACACACAGCATTGGTGCATAGTGTTTGCCGCAAATTTGATCATGACTTGAAAATTCTCCCATGGTTGCTCATTTACCATCAGCATAAGTAACCTAACTTAAAATTGCTTGTTACCCCCTATCTTGTCCTCTCTGCTGCTTCTGTTCCAGCTACCTTCTTTATCAACAGTAAATGTTTTGTTCTTAGGGCCTTTGAACTGTGTTCATACTTGTTCATTGTATGAATGTTTCCTTGATTCTACAGGATGCTCTATATACTGCCTCTTAGATGCCTGGGATGCTATTTCTGTGTCTATTTTTCCTTCCTGCTGATTGGGATCTTCATTTTGAAGCATTAGTCAATGTTTTCAAGGTAGCCTTAGCAATATATTTTCCAGATCTTCTCAAAGACAGTATGAATCTAGCTAGTGTAAGATTGATCATACCATCTTCCAATGAGGTAGAATGTTCCCAGTGTCTGGAGCCTTATTCTTTTTCTTCCTCCTCCAGAAGTGATAAATAGACATTGATCAGTTATCTTAGCAGCTACACATAGGTAGCTCTGTCTGGTTTATACTGGCTGAGTGTAGTCTACTTATATTGCTTTCCAAACATGTACACACTCTCCATTTGCTAAACACATGAAGAGCCAGATGACAGGAGAAGGGACAGGAACTGTATAGTCATTTTCTCAGTCTGAGTTCATAGAGTAACAAGCTCTCCTCTTGGAGGAAAGGAATGACTTGCTAACTTTGATAGATTGTCTCACATTGAGAGGTTACTCACCAGAGAAACTTGGAAATAATGCCTTGACATTTTGTTCAGATCCTGTTAAGCTAGATCTTTCGAAGCTACAGGCGAGGCTCATTTATATGTGGGTGGATTCTCTGAATTATGATTTATTCTCAAAACCATGTTTTAAAGTTCTTATTAAGAATTAGCACCTACTCTAAATTAATTAAGTGTTCACAGTATGGCTTCATTACAGGGTTTGAAGTGTTTTGAATTCCCAGAACACCAGACACATCCATATTCAAATGAGAAAGTGCAAAAATAAAAGAAACCACACACATTACAGAGCTAAATATAAAGGCCTTTCAGATCATGGCCTTAGTCATCCTGAATGAGTGGAGACCTTTAGAGCATTCAACGTGTCTTCATATACATTTGTTCCAGAATGGGGAGGCTGATGAAGTCCTCTTTTACAGAAGAGGAGACAAACAGCAAAAGAGCAGAGATTCTCCTACAATTCTGCTAGGACAGAGAAGCAAACCCACCATTTCCTGAAGCAAATGGAGACCCAGATCCTAGGCCTTTGTCCTTTTGTTCTAATCGTATTTGCTTTCAAGAGCACAAAAGCACACAGCACCAAGAGATGTATTTCTTCCCTTCCCCCCTTGTCAGACATTTATTTGCACCTCTAAGATCAAGTTGGGTGCTATGTGGCAAGTCTGTATCTTACATCAGAGGCATTTAAAATAGCATGGTTTTAACATTATAAGTCTTTGATGTGAGCCCATTTCTCTTGAGAATAAATTCACAGTGTTTTAATTGTCACCAGGGTATGTGGTAGCTGGTGTCAGAGTTGTAAGCAGATGCGAGGGGGATTTCAGTGACAGCACCAGGTGATGACAAGTGCGTCACAATATACCTTAGGAGGAAATGTTTATGCTTAAATTGCCTGAATGCTTCATGAAATCCAGCAAAGCAGAATCCTTCTTGCAATATACCTTCTAACAGTTCGTCCCAGAAAAGCATGGCGATCAATTTCCCTGAAGAGTAAGCCATAGCTTGATAACTATTGGTGAGAAGAGGGCATTTCAAGGTTCTTAGCTTAATGTCCCTTATCTTGGTCTTCTCCTACAGGCTGTAGATGGACAGTCTGGATAATAAGAGGGAATGATTTCTTTCCTGTCTCTTCTCCGGGTTTATTCCTTTGCATGGTAGCTGGAAGTCTGCACTTTGTAGCCTTCTTATGTTATTAATTTTTCTAAACTTCAATTTTTCTACCATTCCTCTGATCAATGTGCTGACATGCACAAAATAATAACGTTATGAAGAAGATTGTATGACAGTTGGAAAACTGTGCCATTAAGCTCAACAAAGGAGAGTGTCTGTATTGGGATGTTAAAGTTGAGCCAGGGCTGCTGTTCCCAGAGTATTTGATAAGTGAGCATGAGAAGCCACTGTATTTTCCCTTGCACCACTCCATGGACCAGTGCATGTTGGCACTAATAATCCTTCTGACTTTACAAAAATCCTCTTTGTTGTCATGGTTTGGATCTTAACTGCTCCCCAGTGGCCATGACTAGAGAAGTAAGCTCCTAGTGGTTGCTGTTGGCAGACAGCTTCAGCCAATAGGCTAGGGTCTAATTGGAGGAAGTAGGCTGTGGGCGGGATGAAGGAGTACAAGGAGAAGCCTCCTCCTATTTGCTCTCTAGCTGCCATATCCTTTGGCTTCAAAGCACTGCCTCACTACCTACAGACAATGGGGCAGATAGCTATGGAACGGAACTAGAAACTGGAGCCAGGATCTAGAACATACCCTTCCTCATTTTGATTGCTGGTCTTTGGAGTTTTGTCATTGGCAGAAATTGGAGAAGCGTTCTTGCTAAGCTGTTGGCTTTCTTCTTTGAAGTTGGTTATCTCCAAATTTTTTCTATTGGGCTTGATTTGAGCTTTAACCCAAGTATCTGCAAGTTATGTGGAGCTCTTCTAAACCTCAGTTTGCTGTATATGGAACTTGAGCCTCTGAGAAGGGGAGTGAGAGCCAGACAATGCTTTTAAGTCTGATGTATAATTCTTGAAGTTCTTTAAACCATTTTTTAAAATGTTCATTCACTTATTTATGTATTGGTCAAAACCATGTACAGACTCAGTATCTTCTCTGTCATAGAGTCAATCCTTTATTGAGATCCGCTTTTAGATAATGGATACATTTGTCAAGTTTATTTCATATTATTTATATGATGAAAGTAAGATTTTGTTCTCCCTTTCTGAATATAAAAGCATTTTATTGTGGTTTTCTAAATTATGCATGGCCTCCAAGACAGTGTGGCAGCCCTGGCTCCTGGTTTCACCTGCTCCTTTGAGAGTTGCTTGTTCTGCCCTTCTTGGAACTCTGCACCTTCCTGGTCCTGTCTGGCCTATGCATTTCCATCATAGATGCAATCTACTGATAGGTCCTCAATTAAATACTGCTGAGTATTGATATCTAAATGTGTCATGAAATCTCACGGAAGCAAGTAACTTGATGTATTCTATGTAAAAAATAAAAAAGTTACTCATTCTCTAAGAACCCTATGGTGGCCTGTCTGGACTGGGAAGTATGTTGTTTTCTGTGTCTTGTAAGGTTTCTCTGTGATGTCTCTTTTTTAGATCAAAATCATCACTGGAAATCTTGAAATTACTGTTAAATGACTTATGTATGTGCTGACTGGTCAGGTCTTAGTGGGTACATCTGTTTTCTCCATATTCATAATCAACACTTATTATAGAAAAGACATCTTAGAACCAACAATGAGATATATGTTCCATGTGGAAACACAGACAGCCTTATCTAGGCATTTCATCTCTTGGTAATAAAAGTCATTTGGTTTAAGTCTGGAAGCCAATTTATAATCTGACAAGCTGAGGCTGAACTTGCTTTGGCTAAGGAAAAAGGTGACTTCCTTAAAAGTCTTTCAGATTCATAAGCAGCCCTTTTCTAGAGCCCTTTACACCCCTCCCCAATATTAGAACCCCTGCATGGACTTCCTCGAAGTCAAGGGTAATACCTAATTTATATATTCCCCAGACTACCACAAAACTCTGCTCCTGGAAAGTTTTAGATAAGTGGTTGTTGTACTGAATCATAATGAACAGCTTTAGCCACGTTGGACAACAGAGTTTCAAGTAACCATGTTATTTTGAATTATGGATCAATCTTTTAAAAGTATGGCTCAGAATATTTTCATAATTTCCAACCACATCAAATCCAGATATTCTGATGTGGCCTTCAGAGCTTCCGATGACCTCAAATGAAACCAGTTTTCTCTGTCTCATGGCCAACTGCTCCCCAGGAAGCCAATATAACCTGACAAATTATTTGTTGTTCATGGCAAAATGATTGGACCTCACAGTGTGTCATTTGCCTTCTCTGGTATATATTTCCATATCTTCATGTGTCAGTTTAAATCACCATTTGGGGCTTCCATCCTGAGGCTTCCCCAACACCCTCTCTGGCTACCACTGTCTTCATGCTCTGCTCACTGGAGATGAACTGGTCTCTTCTATCCATTTCCATCACAGTCTGTGGAATATGCTGGTGTTGGTAGTTGTCTGAGATCCTTTTAGGGTAGGGACCTATCTGTCTTGCTTAACTCTTCTTAGCAAGCAAGCTATCATGCATATAGTAAGCACATCAAAGGTATGCAGCAAGCTGCTATGAGGATATTTTCTAGAATCAATATCTAGAGACACTATTTCATCTTAGGGACAAGGCCTGTACTCATGGTAGCAAGGAATCTGAATCAAACACACACCATCCATAGTCCATCTTTGCCTCTTATGTGTTGGCTTTATGAATTACTTCACATCTGTGTATCTTCACATTCTTACCCCTGGAATGCAGTGATAATCACATCTACCTGAAAATGTTTAGAATCTATTGAGCTTTACGTATAAAGCAGTAGCATTTAATATATAAAAAAACATGATAAAACCCCCAGAACAATTTCCTCTGGTTCTATTGATACTTTCTGAAGGGTCTTTTTCTGTCATTCTACTGGTCTTTGTTGGATTCTTTCTCCTCAGTCTTGACCTTAAATTATCTTGCATTGAGTCTCTCAAAGCTGTTGTACTTCCTGCAAATCCCTTTCTACTTTTTTTTTCCAATCTTAAAGTTATAAATGACTCTTTGCATTTCCCATGCACCAGGTGAAGTTCTCATACATAGAACAAAGTGGCAGAAATGTAGTCCACAAACGATAAATGGATTTTCTATTAGTGAGGCAAATAGATGAGAAAGATATACTAATAGGTTAGTATTATAACATAAATTTATATGGGCAGGGGAACTAGATCAAGAAAAAGCAAAATTGTATATTGGGTAAAAATTGGATTGTTTCTAATGGGAAACTTTTTCCATAATCAGAAATATACTAAAGCATGAGCTGGCCCTTTAACAGTGGAACAGTGGGGGCTGGATGTAGGTCACCAGTAGAACACTTGCGTACACTCATAGAGGCCTAGGTTCAACTTCCACCATGCAAAAATGGGGCTGTGCCCTGCTGAGATAACCTAGTCACAGAAGAATTTGTTTATGGAAGTCAGCACATTAACCCAGTGCTTAATCTTGTATCAACACCAATAATTCTCCTACTTAATTTTAATGAAAATTGTATCACTAAGCACTTTAGCGTCTACCTTTAGCCATTAGGGACTTTTGGTTGAAACACATATATATTTTTTTAAATTTATGGGCATATATCTCTCCAAATTCTCTTGGCTCCCAAGTAATTGGGAATTTAGCAAGCAGGGACTGATGTTCTCTATGATAATATTAAATACAGATTCTGTGTGTCTTTAATAAAATTAAAGACTTAAAAATAAATTACTTAACATAATTATTTAAGGTTAACATTCTGGTGAAGATTTTCGGTTAAAGTTTTAAAGAACTTACTTTAGTTGTAAATGGGACAGTATCTTGCCATTTTGACATCATCCAGTTGAAGTAGTTATGCACATTCAGCTGGATAGCTGAGGCTTCTATGGCCCGGTCTCAGCTTCCCTGTTATGCTTTATAAAGGACACATGGACATCCCACACACACTAAAGCAGTCAAAAAGCTTCTCTCCGACTATTCCTTTCCCAATTACCTTTTTTCTGTTTCTACAAATAGAAGACAGTGCTCCACCACTGGGTAAAGTCAAGGGCATAAGCAGTGGCAGATGTAACACCATTCAGCCCCCAATCAGCCATCCAGCCTGCAGAACCCATCCAACTCAGTGACTGTGAGTACTTACTTCCTTTACTCTCCATCCCAAGATAAGATCAATCTACAGAAATTTAAAGAAAACAGACACATGAAAGCAGCTGTCATTGTAGTGGAGTAGACATCCTTGGAAAGGTCAAATGGGCATGAGACCTGTTTAGTGATCTCTTTGACATGTTATACAGATAAATGCTAGACATTTGATTCATTATTGCCATGACTATTCTTGAGGCCTTTGAATTGTGGTAAAATAACAATTTTCAAAGGAGAACTGAGGCTGTTTCTGTTACCTTGTTTGGTGTTTTGTTTGTTTGTTTGCTTGTTTGTTTTTGTTTTTTTATGTAGGTTTTGATATGGGAACTGACTTATACCTACAGGGAGAGAGTTGGGTTTGGTTTGGTTGTTGTTGTTTGTTTTATTGTTTGGTTTTTTTTTTTTTTGAAACAGTCTCATGTACACAGGCTAGCCTCACATTTTCTATCTAGCTGAGGATGACCTTGAATTCTTAATCCTTTTATCTGTGCTTCTCAAATGCTGGGTTACAGGCATGCACCACCATCCCAGACTTTATATCTAGATTCAAGTTCTCCTTTTGAATATTTTCAGGCAACTCATCACTTTAATGCCTTATTATCTACAGACTCACAAGCAGGTAGATAAAGGAAACATTATTTCAAGGATAAAAAATTAGGCACCAAGAAAGTCTCCATTTTATTATAGCCATTATATGGGTTATCCTCAGCAGCACTTAAAATATTAATAGCATATGAGGACATTTTAAAAATTTTTACTTGCAAATGTGATCGCTAAACCAGTTGATATGTAGGTGAATCATTCTCATCAATATCCTTCCTCACTGCTTAAATCTTCATTAAGGATTATTAGCATATGATGCAATCAGGATGCAGTTGTGTGAGCAATGCACCATTATCTCTGTATCTCCAATGACCCAATGGACAATGAGAACATTAAAGTGTATATATGGTAAATTATATGGTATCTATTTGTCTTTGTATTTGGAATACAACCATTCACAAAATACAGCCTATCCAAAGACTTCAGTTACACTGAGGTAGTCAATTTGTCAGGTTTCCTTCTCATTTCTTCTGTCACAGATAATAGCCTTGAAGTACATGTCTATTTACAGGTTTAGTACCTGTAATGTGGATTGAGTCAAGAGGGGAGATAAGAGACCCAGCAAGAATCAATCCACACACTCATCAGCCAGTTAAATAGACTCTTCTAAAGATTTGAACTGAGAGACCTGTTAAGGCAAGGCGAGGTTCAACCCTGACATTTGATGGATTCCTGAGGCCAATATAAGGACCATATCTTTAGAGGTCCGCATAAATAAATGCAATGAGAAGCTGGAACCAATAAGGTTTAATGAAAACTCAGGGTATAGCAAGAACAGAGCATATCACAGCAGAGATGGATGATGGAAAAGACCTAGAAGAATGGGGGAGGGGCAGATTTTCTGGGTACATCAGAGATACTTCAAAAAATTGAATTTCTGAGATTTTAATTAATATTCATTGAGGATAGATTTTCTTTAAAATTACGGTTGGGAAGAATTCTTCAAAACTAGACTGTCCTTTTTAAAAAAAAGTCAATTACAACAAGTTAATCATTGGAAGAGTAATATATGCCTACATAAATAAGCATATATCCTGGGCTGTGGTTTAATTTCACACTAATGGTTTACAATGTTCCTTAGGTTCTTTGGGATCTTGCCATGGATAAAGGTGTTGAACATTATAAGGAGGTATAGGGGATTAGGTTCTGATTTATATAGTACAGAGAGAAGAACATGGTGTCTTAATACTACAAAGATGGCAAGATTGCTGGTCCCTCTAGGACACAATCCCCTCCATGCAGAGATCATTGGGATGCAGCTTGACTTCCAATTGATACTTCATGATGAAGTAAATGACAGATGACTGCCAGGAGGCAAGCTGAAGCTAGGAAGGCAGGCTGAATCTAAGGTATTTTCTTCTTTTTTCTAACACTTCATGGTGTCTTGTCATTGACCTGACACTGGGGATGAGTCTCAGTAGAGATTAGGAGTATCTCCTCACTATTCAACATTTCATAAACAGCTGCAGAGGAAGCAGGGCTACATAGTCACATTCATTTATCAGAGAGCTGCTAACTACAAATGCATTTGCATTTGCCTGCAAATATATGCGAGGACCCAAAGTTCTCCTTAAAATAGCATCTGCCAAATGTGCAGTTCCTTTCGACTACCTGGTAATTTTGGTCAAAATTATGTTACAGGATCCAGCATGTGTGGCCATGTAATGAAAAACCAAACATGATTTATCTGTGCGTTTGGAAGCCAAGGGACAGAAGTGAGGTTTACGGTGAAGATTTCCTGTTTGGGTCTTAGTTTTCTCACAGTTTTAATGTCAGGCTGATATCCTGTACATGTAATTTTAGAGCATCTATTTTTTAAAAATGTTTATTTATAGCAAGCTGAATATAGTTTCTTTTCCAGGAGTCTAATTTCACAGGAAATTTCCTCACACTTACTGATAATACACATCTTTGTCCCATTTTAAAATTTTCTCTTAGGCATTGCTGTGGTTGTGTAGAGGCAAGTTGGATAGAGTACTGCAATTCATTTTTTCCTTGTTTTTATAATTTCTGAAAATATCTTATTTGTAAAATCAAATAGTAAAATAAGTAGGTCAATAGCAAGGAACAACTGTGGGTCAGCACAGACAATATATTGTCCAGCTTCCTTTGCTACTCAATGGCCTGGTTCTAGCCAATAGAAAACAAGAGGAAGTGATGCATCAAATATCCGGGTAGCAACCAAAAGGCAAAGATCTTTCCCTCCATGGTCCTGGTATATGGTAATGTGTATTTTGGAACCAGCTGTATAAGAACAACAGCAAATCAATTTTTTTTCTTTTAATTTCATGGCTACAAATGAAGATTAAAATCTACACTGCCCTGAGATGCAGAGATATGGAACAATGAATCAACACTCAGTTATGTGGCCGGAAGACAAACCAGCCAACTGCCTAACTTCCTCATACTGAACCCCTTTTAATAAAATCATCTTCTCAGAATTATCAGGCCATGTACCCTGCAAAGACATGGAACGTTGAGAATGATCTAGGCATGGGGGTTGCCTCTGGGAACGCTCTCCTTATGCACAAGCCTTTGGCATGTCTCTGAACATAGGAGCAATGGAGGAAACTGAAACACTGACCTCACCCAGGTGAAAATAAATGTAATATTCTTCTTAGCTTAAAGTAGAGCCCCAGGCTTACTGTGCAGGTACCTCACACTTGAATTTTGCTCCCAGCATAGTCAGATATGAAGCACTGAATTGCAGTCACCAACCCCATATCTGTTAGGCAAGGAACTAACTAACGCTATCTCTGCCAGCCAGGAAACAGTTACTTATACAGCACAGAAACTTTTATAGTAGAAGTAATACTGAGAAGCTGGTCTTAAAAATAATAATAACAAAGAACCCCGCTCTTCTACTCTGACATGTGATATCTTGCAATCTGCAGGGGATTTCCCTACCTGCTGGGGGTTATAGACTGTGGAAAAACAGCTGTTAGCAGTTTCAATAGTGGATTATTTTACAAAAATTTCATGAAAAAAAAATCACACACATTTCCAGTATTTATTTATTTTTCCTTTTCTTCTGGAGGCATCTAAGATGGAATATAAATTTAGTTTTCTTTCCTCTCACCCTAGTGCTCAAAATGCCCTGAAGGGAACAAATGTAGTGGGAAAAATAAAGTAAAAGGCTATGAGTTTTGTAAGATTGGCATACAAAATTGCTTTCCATATTTTGTGCTGCGAATCCAATCAGACATCTTTTTTTTTTCTTTTGGCAAGAAAAGAAACCCAAGTGCAGAAGCCTACATCTCAACAAGTGTATCTTTCATCGATTGTTCTCATAAAAAAAAAAAAAAATCTCTGAGATGCTGGCGTTTTGTTCTCCTTTGGAATTAGATCTGTAGCAAGCTCCTACAATCCTTCAACCTGTGGTAACACAAGGTTTTAGTTTTGGGTTTGGGGTATTTACATACAAATTTGGATCAAAGTATCAATTTTCCAAAACAAAACATCCAAGACATTCATACATTTGGAACACGCTTGCGTGAAATAAGCAAAATGTTGTTCCCCAAGTGATTTCTGAGCAGACGTGCAGACTTAGTGTGACAACTGAAGGAACATTTTGGGGCAGGGGGCAGAAGGGCTGTTCCATCTGGATTTTCATTCTTAAAAGAAAAGCACAGTCTTTATGGTTCAGGCCCACCTCACGCCCACTCAGCTGAAAATGTTTGTCAAACACTCCTTTCTTGGGGTAATTCCTGTCAGGGGCCAGTTGAATAAAGCCTGGGACAATGAAAAAAAAAAAAAGGACAACTCAGGAATTACTGGTTCCATATGCTGCCAACCACCGCTACCACCAGGAAACAAAACTGGGAAAGAAAGCATGTCCCATTCCTGGCAGGCCAGGGCAGCTGGTTGCCCCCTACCACAATGGCTATACTTATCTGCAAATCCTGTTACAGACACAATATAAGGATCCACCACATTCTAAGTGGCATGTCTGACCCTTGCTCACTCACGCTCTAACCTCTGACTAGACAGTCGGGTTGTGTAAGCCATGTCCTTTGCGACTAGTGATAACATTCAGGTCTCAGAAAGGTATCTCAAGCCAATGTTTACATCATAACCAGCTTTTCCAGTAGATAGCTGCTCTTAGGAATGTATCTAGAGCAGAGGTTCGTAACCGTCCTGATGCCATGACACTTCATATAGTTCCTCTTGTCTTGGTGAGTCCCTCAAACCATGAAATTATCTTGTTGCTACTTCGTAATTGCAATTTTGCAACTGTTGTGATTTATAATGTAAATATCACTTTTCCCACCTGTTTAAATCAGCCAGGGAAGGACAGAGAGCAGAGAGGGAGAGAATGCATGCCCGGTGAAGAGGCAAAGTCACATGGGAAGATGACAATTGAGGACCTTAAGTGGACTGGAAGAGGAGACACTGGACTGACTAAAGAGAACAGAAGCAGAGAGGGAGACCATTCCTACTCAGACAGTCCCTCTTTAGCAAAAGAGCAGCCTATGGGGACACTCAGAAAGCTAAGGATTTGGTCTATTAACATTTTGGGGGGAGCAAATCATTTGTCATCTCATTAGTTCACCATTGCCTGCTTCACTGGGTAACAAGACAATAAGACCCCTTGTGACTGCTGGTCTCGGGAAAAGCCCTACTACTTAGTGCCTTGGAGTAATCCTGGAAAGCAATTATTAAGCAATATATTTCTAAAGCCTGAGTCCAATTCATCTACTGGAAAAGGTAAATTTCCTTATTTGCTGCAAGATCCTGTGAGTCAGGAGAGCAAAGACTTTCCTGTACTAATGAAAATCTTGAGACTGTAGAACTTTCTCCTCCTGACTAATTAGCTTTCAGAATGATCACACCCCTGAATCTTTGGGGGTCTGACATGGTATTAAGTCGTTCATAATTAGGCATAAACTACAGCAACCTTTCTATTTGTCTATGATTTATCCGTGGTATCAGGCATCTTTAGGAAAGTAAGCCCTTTATATTCCTTTTATCAGCAAAAACCTCATTAATTTGTTGCATTTTTCTCTGATAAGACTAAAATTATTACCGAGGTAATCTCAGAGTAAGTTGCAATCAGCAGCCTCATGTGAGGATGTGGGAATGGCAGGCAGGCAAGTGGAAACACAGGCCCCATGCCACCTTCTCAAAAAGCCCCGGCTCATCCTTCTGCACAATTCTGTCTCCTGGAAAGAGGAGAGTTAGGTGGGGCATGTTAATTCAGAATGGAACAAAGTGGCTTAAACCTTGAGGCACTTCCACTTCTCCCCAGACACAGCGGAGACACACAGTCTCCATACAGAGGAGACACAGCACATAAAACTGTCACTACGTTACACACTAAAGCCAGTTTGTATCAATGGCAACAAATTTTTATGAAAGAGCCAACTCTGAAGCAGGTACCATGATTTATATCTTTCCCATATCCCTTGCCTCTCCTTGATAAACAGGTGGAAGGTGTGTTTATATTCTTCTGTCCCCTGTCCAGGGTGTTTAGCATGCTTGTAGGTCAAATGAGGTTCCTTTTCTTGATGTTTCATGGCTTCCAGAAATCCAGGGATGTGATAATGTGCCACTGGCATTCTGAGTTACCACATAATGTAATGGCTTAGAGAAGCCACAGATGTCCACATGAATTGACACAATTTCCTGAAAAGGAAGTAATCTGCAAATAATAGACAGGGATTCTGGCTCCTTTTGCACTTAGGGGAGATGACAGTCATCATGGAGGGGTGTCTGGGAGTGTGAGGGAGGATGCTCACAAAAGTTAGCTTTGCTAAATGTATGGGGAACTGGCCATGTTTGCTTTATTTACCTACTACAAGCAAAGTTGGGAGTAGGCTTTGTGGACCAAACACCAGACACATCAGGCCTTCCAGCTTAAGTTTAGCCATCACCTCAAGTAGAGAGGCTGACATGAAAGGAGGTAACATTGGGCTATATGGTAAGTTTCAGGTCACCTGGAGCTATAAATCAAGTTTCAAGTTTAGCCTGTGCTACAAGCTAAGACTCTGTTAAAAACAGAAAAAAAAGAAAATAATAACAAAATCCAAAGAAAATGAGTTCCATAGGAAAATGATGGTCTCATTGACTGTCTTTTTTTATTGGATATTTTATTTATTTACAATACAGATGTCATCCCCTTTCCCCATTTCTACTCCCTAAAACCCCCTATCTTATACCCCCACTTCCTTTATGCTTTTATACCATTTTGATTACATGCATGTATTAAAGTCAGTTTTAGGTTGAGGGTCTAGCAATACAATAGATGCAAATAGTCAAAGAACAAGCAATACAATAAACACAAATAGCCAAAGAAAAAGCAAGGCATTAAACTCAATTATGTGAACACTCCCATGATCACTGTTTCTAAAGGCTTATCAGGATGACCAAAGTATCTGAGCCTACTTCCCTGTCCTAGCTCAAGATCATTTTCATGTCTGAAGCCTACTTCCTTGTTCTAGCCTAAAATTTAGACTCCTGTCTGAAATTTGTTCTAGCCTAATATTTAGATTCCTGCCTGGGATTACTTCTTTGTTGTAGCCTCAGATTTAGATTCCTACCTGAAATTACTTCTTTGTTCTAGCCTAATGTCAGATTTCTGCCTGAAGCCTACTTCCTTGTCGTTGGCCAATGTCATATTCCTGCCAAGCAGCCCATTTCCTTGTTCTTGGCCCATGTCAGCTTCATGCCAAGCAGCCCCAAAGGCTCTCCACCTCTCCCTCTTTTTTATTTCATTAACAAGACTGAGCCTGTCTTAGGTCATTCTGACAAGAATGCCTTCCTTACCTGTCATGGAATATGCATTATCAAAAACAATGCATTTCTGTCTCAGGTTGGTAAGTCTCTGTACAGAATCTTACCTGTCCTTGGCTTGTCAGCCTGCTAAATTAATAACTCTGTTTGGGGGGTTCATTATCAGTTTCAAGTCATGTACTTTGGCTGCCAGCCTGTTGATGTAGTTAGAGACAAGCTTTAACATGATGGGCAGGAATAAAATTATTCCCAGGACCAGAAAGGCTAGCCTAATCAAGCTATATATGCCATTCCTGAGGTTTGACCAAAATGGAAATACTGACCTCAGGCCATGGATAACTTTATCAGCATTATCTGCAGCATCAAAGCTCAACATAGCAGCATTCTTTAAATTCATAATCTCACTATGCAATGTTAACATACCCAGAGAGGTGTTAGGATTATGCCAAATATCCTACAGGTGTCTTTAAACTTTTTTCTACTTATAATGACAATCATTGTGAATTTTAAAAGTAATACTACTCTTGAACCCCGAACCTCCTTCAGATAATTTGAATAGGTTATAGAGCATCATTCATTGTTCCAGATACCTATTTAAATCCTTTTGTATACTCAATATATTAGTAACATTTTTTTGCTAGATGGTTAACAAAAATAGCTGTCTTAACTCCTTGTGTCAATGCTATTGCAGAGGTAGTGGTGCTAGCAATTAATTAAATTAAAGCTGTTATACCAGCAATAATCAAGCCCGCTACCTTCTTGCTTCTGCTTAAAGCCTGTCTCATTTCTTCCAGCACTTTCAAACTTTTTTCAGCTAATCAAGGTTTTCTAATACTCAGGGCAGTAAGACGAAAGCTGGTTAATAGGCCCCTTTAACAGACATGCCAGGTTTCAACACACTAACACAATTGTAAATTATACAGTCAATGCAACTTACAATAAATACTGTAGAAGAGACAAAACCAATTTTAGCTTGACAATTAAAAGAGCCTTAAAACATGTACTAACCCTTGTTTGAAATCCAGGTTCTGTGCCAACTTTATCTCTTGCTATCTTAACATCATAGTGAGCTACAGCTAACTTCCAAATATGTCTCTGACAATGTCTAGATCCAGTCTTTCAAAAGTAGACTGTTATTTCCAATATTGGATTGATTTCTAGACCAGTACATGATTGAGTCCTAATAGCTGATCACCTTTAAAAAGAACACAAGAGACATTATAATTTCTTTTTGATTATCTATCCCACAAGATCTAAAAACTTGAGGCAAGGCAGCTTGTCTTATCTGGGATATAGTCAAGCAAAGGTGGGTCAGGAACATATGTTTAATGCAGCTCCCCAGTCACCCTTGTCAGGGCACTCAGCAAGCTCACAGGTCAGCATCGTTCTTTGACTCAGCAATAGTATTTCTCACCAATCTTTTTAGAGTTCCATGGGCCTCTTCCACAATACCTTGTCTTTGAGGATTATATGAAATCCCCATAATAAATTGTTGACAAAAGTCTCAACTGCTCAACTACAATTGCCAGACCCATTATCTGTTTTTTTATTGGATATTTTATTTATTTACCTTTCAATGTTATCCCCTCTTCCATTCATCCCCAAACCTTTTATCCCATCCCCCTTCCTCCTACTTCTATGACTGTGTGCCCTCACCATCCACCCATTCCTGCCTCCCTACTCTCAAATTCTCCAACACCAAGGGAGTCCAAACTTTCAGGGACCCAGGCCCTCTTCTGCTGGTGCCTAACAAGGCCATCCTCAACTACCTATACAGGTGGAACCATGAGTCACTCCCTTTGTGTTTCCAGGCTGGAGGTTTAGACCCTGGGAGCTCTGGTTGAGTATTTTGATACTCCTTCTAAGGAGGACCAAATCACCCACAGTTTGGTCTTCCTTCTTCTTCTTGAGCTTCATGTGGTCTATGCATTGTACCTTAGGTATTGTGAGCTTTTGGGCTAATATCCACTTATCAGTGAGTGCATACCATGTGTGTTCTTTTGTGATTGGGTTACCTCATTCAGGATATTTTCCAGTTCCATCCATTTGCCTAAGAAGTTCATGAACTCATTGTTTTTAATAGCTGAGTAGTACTCCATTGTGTAAATGTACCACATTTTCTGTATTCATTCCTCTGTTGAAGGACATCTGGGTTCTTTCCAGCTTCTGGCTATTATAAATAAGGCTGCTATGAACATAGTGGAGCATGTGTCCCTGTTGTATATTGAAACATCTTTTGGGTATATGCCCAGGAGTGGTATATCTGGGTCCTCAGGTAATATTATATTCAATTTTCTGAGGAACTGCCAGACTGCTTTCCATAGTGGTTGTACCAGCTTACAATCCCACCAACACTGGAGGAGTATTCCTCTTTCTCCAAATTCTCTCCAGCATCTGATGTCACCTGAGTTTTTGATCTTAGCCATTCTGACTGGTGTGAGGTGGAATCTCAGGGTTGTTTTGATATGCATTTCCCTAATGACTAAAGATGTTGAACACTTCTTTAGGTGCTTCTTGGCCATTCGAGTTTCCTCAGTTGAGAATTTTTTGTTTAGCTCTGTACCCCATTTTTAATAGGGTTATTTGATTGTCCAGAGTCTAATTTCTTCAGTTCTTTGTATACCTTGGATACTAGCCTTCCATCAGATGTAGGATTGGTAAAGATATTTTCCCAATCTGTTGGTTGCCATTTTGTCCTATTGATGGTATCCTTTGCTTTACAGAAGCTTTGCAGTTTTATGAAGTTCCATTTGTCAATTCATGATTGTAGAGCATAAGCCATTGATGTTCTGTTCAGGAACTTTTCCCCTGTGCCCATGTGTTTGAGGCTTTTCCCAATTTCTCTTCTATTAGTTTTAGTGTAGCTGGTTTTCTGTAGAGGTCCTTGATCCACTTTGGACTTGAGCTTTGTACAAGTAGATAAGTATGGATCAATTTGCATTCTTTGACATGCTGACCTCCAGTTGAACTAGCACCATTTGTTGAAAATGCTGTTCTTTTTCCACTGGATGGTTGTCGCTCCTTTGTCAAAGATCAAGTGATCATAGGTATGGGGGCAGTCATTTCTAGATCTTCTATTTTACTCCATTGATTCTCCTGCTTGTCGCTGTACCAATACCATGCATTTTTCATCACTATTGCTTTGTAGTATAGTTTGAAGTCAGGTATGGTGATTTCCCCAGTTCTTTTATTGTTGAGAATAGTTTTCGCTATCCTGGGTTTTTTATTATTTCAAATTAATTTGAGAATTGCTCTTTCTAGCTCTGTGAAGAATTGAGTGAGAATTTTGATGGGGATTGCATTAATCTGTAGATTGCTCTCGGCAAGATAGCCATTTTTACTATATTAATCCTTCCAATCCATGAGCACAGGATATCTTTCCATCTTCTGAGATCTGCTTCTATTTCTTTCTTCAGGTACTTGAAGTTTTTGTCATATACATCTTTTACTTGCTTGGTTAGATTCACACCAATGTATTTTATATTATTTGTGACTATTGTGAAGGGTGTCGTTTCCCTAATTCTTTCTCAGCCTGTTTTTCTTTTGAGTAGAGGAAGGCTACTGATTTGAGTTAATTTTATATTTAGGCACTTTGCTAAAGTTGTTTATCAGGTTTAGGAGTTTTCTGGTAGAAGTTTTGGGGTCACTCAAGTATACTATCATCTGCAAGTAGTGAAAGTTTGACTTCTTCTCTTCCAATTTGTATCTCTTTGACCTTCTTCTGTTGCCTAATTGCTCTAGCTAGAACTTTCAGTACTATATTTAATAGGTAGGGAGAGAGTGGGCAGCCTTTTCTAGTCCCTGATTTTAGTGGGATTGCTTCAAGTTTCTTTCCATTTAGTTTGATTTGGCTACTGGTTTGCTATATATTACTTTTACTAGTTTAGGTATGGGCCTAGGATTCCTTATCTTTCAAGACTTTTATTCTGAAGGAGTTTTGAATTTTGTCAAATGTTTTCTCAGCATCTAGTGATATGATCATGTGTTTTTTTTCCTTTGAGTTTGTTTATATAGTGGATTGCATTGATGGATTTCCGTATATCGAACCATCCCTGCATTCCTGGGATAAAGCCTACTTAATCATGATGGATAATTGTTTTGATGTGTTCTCGGATTCGGTTTGTAAGAAATTTATTGAGTATTTTTCCATCGATATTCATAAGGGAGATTGGTTTGAAGTTCTCTTTCTTTGTTGGGTCTTTGTATGGTTTAGGTATGTGTGTAATGGTGGCTTTATAGAATGAATTGGGTAGTGTTCCTTCTGTTTCTATTTTGTGGAACAGTTTATAGAGAATTGGTATTAAGACTTCTTTGAAGGTGTGATAGAACTCTGCACTAAAACCATCTGGTCCTAGACTATTTTTGGTGAGTAGACTGTTAATGACTACTTCTATTTATTTCAGGTTATAGGACTGTTTAGATGGTTTGTCTGGGCCTGATTTAACTTTGGTAACTGGTATTTGTCTGGAAAATTATCCATTCCATCCAAATTTTCCAATTTTGTTGAGTATAGGCTTTTGTACTAGGATCTGATAAGTTTTTTTTTTTATAATTTCCTTGGTTTTTGTTGTTATGTCACCCTTTTCAGTTCTGATTTTATTAATTTGGATAGTGTCTCATTACCCTCTCACTAGTCTGGCAAGGGTTTATCTGTCTTGTTGATTTTCTCAAAGAACTAGTTCCTGGTTTTATTGATTCTTTGTTTAGTTCTTTTTGTTTCTATTTGGTTGATTTCAGCCCTGAGTTTGATTATTTCCTGCCATCTACTCTGCTTTGGTGTGTTTACTTCTTTTTGTTCTAGAGCTTTCAGGTGTGTTGTCAAGCTGCTAGCATACGCTCTCTCTAGTTTCTTTTTGTAAGCACTTAAAGCTATGAGTTTTCCTCTTAGCACTGCTTTCATTGTGTCCCATATGTTTTGGTATAATGTGTCTTCATTTTCATTAAATTCTAAAAAGTCTTTAATTTCTTTCTTTATTTCTTCCCTGACCACATTATCATTTTGTAGAATGTTGTTCAGTTTCCACATGAGTTTGGGCTTTCCATTGTTTTTGTCCTTATTGAAGACCAGCCTTAGTTTATGGTGATCTGATAGGATGCATAGGATTATTTCAATTTCCTTGTATCTGTTGAGGCCTGTTTTGTGACCAATTATATGGTCTATTTTGGAGAAGGGACCATGAGGTGCTGAGAAAAAGTTATATTCTTTTGTTTTAGGATGAACTGTTCTATAGATATCTCTTAAATCCATTTTGTTCACAACTTCTGTTAGTTTCACTGTATCTCTGTTTAATTTCTGTTTCCATAATCTGTCCATTTCTGAGAGTGGGGTGTTGAAGTCTCCCACTATTAGTGTGTGAGGTGCAATGTGTGCTTTGAGCTTTAGTAAGGTTTCTTTTATGAGAGTGGGTGCTCTTGCATTTGGTGCATAGATGTTCATAATTGAGAGTTCATGTTGGTTGACTTCTCATTTGACAAGTATGAAATGTCCTTCCTTATCCTTTTTGATAGCTTTAAGTTGAAAGTCGATTTTATTTGATATTAGAATGGATACTCCAGCTTTTTTCTTAGAATTGTTTGCTTGAAGAATTGTTTTCCAGCCTTTTACTCTAAGGTAGTGTCTATCTTTGTCACTGAGGTGGGTTTCCTATATGCAGCAAAATCCTGGGTCCTGTTTACATATCCAGTCCATTAGTGTATGTCTTTTTATTGGGAAAATGAGTCTATTTATGTTAAGAGATATTAAGGAGAGGAGATTGTTACTTCCTGTTATTTTTGTTATTAGTGGTGGCATTGTTTGTGTGGCTATCTTCTTTGGATTTGTTGGAAGAAGATTACTTTCTTGCTCTTTCTAGGGTATAATTTTTCTTCTTGTATTGGAGCTTTCCCTCTATTATCCTTTGTAGTTCTGGTATTGTGGAAAGATATTGCATAAATTTGGTTTTGTCATGGAATATATTGGTTTCTCCATCTATGGTAATTGAGAGTTTTTCTGGGTATGAGCTGGCATTTGTGTTATCTTAGGGTCTGTATTATATCTGTCCAGGATCTTCTAGCCTTTATAGTATTTGGTGAGAAGTCTGGTGCAATTCTGATTGGTCTGCCTTTATATGTTACTTGGTCTTTTTCCCTTACTGTTTTTAATACTCTTTCTTTGTTTTGTGCATTTGATGTTTTGATTATTATGTGATGGGAGGTATTTCTTTTCTGGTCTAGTCTATTTGGAGTTCTGTAGGCTTCTTGTATGTTTATGGGCATCTCATTCTTTAGGTTAGGGAAGTTTTCTTTTAAAATTTTGTTGAAGATATTTATTGGACCTTTAATTTGGGAATCTTCACCATCTTTTATACCTATTATTCTTAGGTTTGTTCTTCTCATTGTGTCCTGGATTTCCTGGATGTTTTGGGTTAAGAACTTTTTGCATTTTGCATTTTCTTTGACAGTTGTGTCAATAGTTTTTATGGTATCTTCTGCACCTGAGATTCTCTCTTCTATCTCTCTTCTGTTGGTGATGCTTGCATCTATGACTCCTGATTTCTTTCTTAAGTTTTCTATCTCCAGGGTAGTCTCCCTTTGAGATTTCTTTATTGTTTCTACTTCCACTTTTATGTCCTAAATGGATTTGTTCAATTCCTTCACCCGTTGGGTCGTGTTTTCTTGTAATTCTTTAAGGGATTTTTGTCTTTCCTCTTTAATGGCTTCTACCTGTTTACCTGTGTTCTCCTCAATTTCTTTGAGAGTGTTATTTATGTCCTTCTTAAAGTTCTCTATCATTATCATTAGAAGTGATTTTAAATCTGAATCTTGCTTTCCTGGTGATATGGAGAATTCAGGACTTTCTAGTGTGGGAGAACTAAGTTCTGATAATGGCAAGTACCCTTGGTTGCTGATGCTTCTTATGTTCTTGTGCTTGCCTTTTGCCATCTGGATCTCCTTAGTGCTACCTGCCCTGTCTCTAACTGGAGCCTGTGTTTCCTATTATCTTGGTTGTGTCAGAACTATTTGGGGTGGCTGTTGCTGCTGGGGTTAGAGCTGAGGCCCAAGATCTGCTCAGTGCTTGGGCATGGACCCAAAGAAACCAGTGCCCTGAGCCAGGAGTCAATTCCTGGGTCCTAGTGGGTCCCAGTTGCCCCCTGTTTGGGGTGGGTGTTGCTGTCTCCTTACCTAAGATATTGCTGGTGTTAGAGCTCCTGGGAGCCCAACCTCCTCTGGGTTTTGTAAGATGGGTGCAGAGCTGAAGCCCAGGATCTGCTCAGCGCTTGGGCACAGACCAGAAGGACGACTGTCTTTTTTTTCACTAGATTATTTTTTCAATTTCATATATATGTACTATATTTACATTAATCTCCCTTTCTTCCCTTCAACCTCTCTCATGTCTCCTGCTCCATTTCAACTTCATGCTCCCCCTTTTAAACGCTCTCTCTCTCTCTCTCTCTCTCTCTCTCTCTCTCTCTCTCTCATTAGATGCTGGCTATGTGTCATCTTAGGCACAGGCATAGAGAATCAGAGGTGGGTAGAGGCAGAGAGATCTTGGTGGAGTTTATATTGTAGTTAATGAGATTGTCTATAACTTCAAAGCAGGAGTGGAGATCTCAGAACAGTTCTTTGGAATATTAGTAATGTTACATGGAGAAAGTACACAAAAGGTTTTATGAAAGCTTGAAGCTGTTATGACATCCAGAGTCCTCCCTGGACCACCACTCCTTCAGAGCACGACTCACATATGACATCTCTTCCCTAAAGACTGTTGTCAACAAACAGAAGAATGAGTGAATGGCAGGTGAAGAAGCCTAAATAGAGCCATGAATCTCTAAGATTGAATCGTGAGTAGTTCAAGATTGATTTTGCATCTGTTTTCTTTGAACCTAAGTAGCTAGACGTGGTTCCACTCTTGTTATAGTAACACAGAGGGCAGCGGGGGTCGGGGGAGGGAAGGAGAGGGAGAGAGAAAGGGGGAGAGATTTCTAACCCCGTTTTACCTTACTTTTTCTGCTTGAAGCAGGACAATTATTTGCAAAGTAACACAACACAACACCCAAGCTTTCCCTTGAGTGCTTAGCCTCTTTGTCTTTAAGGCATGCACAACAGAGGCATCTAGGAGGCATCCTACACTCCCAAGGCATCCCTGGGCTACACATGCCTGATGCCATCTGCCATTATTTGACTTTATCCCCTTGCTGGTAACTTACATTGCACACTACTGCAGCAGGCCATACCATCTGCAGTTGGAGTACAGATGTTCACTGGATGGAATGCCCCTTAGAAGTAACTAGCTTCCCAGGTCCTCTAATGATCCAAGCACAGTGGCAGTACTTCCAGGTGTTTACCCTGCCCCATGCCCACACATATACTATATTCTGACAGACAGAATTACAGCTAAAATTTCAGATATAGCTTTCTGGTAGCTTGATTACCTCACTGTAAGTCATGCCCAAATGTAAAGTTAAAGGTGTGAAGGCATCTGGTGTCTGTAGTATATCTGCTATGTGAAAAGGTGTTATACTGAGAAGAAAATGAGCATGAGTTTGTGTCACAGGAGACAAATTCTTCCTCCTCACTTCACGAGCTGGAGATCCAGGGGCTCAGCTTCCTAGGATCTTAATTTTCTCAGAGCACTCTTTTTTCCTTATGACTTATTAAGTGTGAAATAAGTCCCCAGGATATAGTTCTTTACAGCAAGTTTTAAACTATATTTTAAAACCAAAGAGAAATTGACTGTGTATCACCCAGTGGTCCCTCTACCATTGATGGGTAAAAGTAGCCTCCGTGCCATGGACAGAGTTGTGTGTGGACAGGCTTATAAAGACACGGGTTCAACAAAAGTCTTGCTTAAGGAGTAACTTCCTTCTCTCTCTCCCAAGATCATGGGAAGTCAGCAAACATGAGGAAAGATTAACACAGATGGAGACAACAGAGCAAGAGGGTGTGTCCCAGGCAGAAGACTGGTGTGTGAGTATGAGTGCCCACGCATGCACAGCCCAGTGAAGCTCCAAGAGTTGCTTTGGTGCTGCCCCCCCCCATCTTTGCCACTTGCTCAGTAGGAAGAGTAGGTACTGATATATCAGTGACAGTGGCCATCGCATTCAATTGCAGCCTTATAAACTGTGTGTTGCCCCTTGTAACCAAACATCAACTACAGTGGCCAGTGGCAGTCAAGGTTGGGGGAGGGGCATGAGGCTCACTCAAGCCAGAAGCAGCATAGCTGCATCTTCTTGGAGACATTTGGAGTCATACTTTTTTTTTTTTTCTTAAGCAAGAGGTGCTTTAAAAAGTTATCTATCACTGATTAAAGCCTATCAAGTCTCATATGATTTTTGCTGTCTTGATGCTTGCTTATTGGATAAAAACCTGGTTTCCAGAAATCAGTGATTGTTGGACTTACTCTTAACTTTCTGTTTGTCCTCTGCATAAACAACTGCTTACTTTACTGTTTGAGTCTTCTTGGAGTTCCACTCTCTTTGTCTAAAAGGGAGTGAACCAGAGAGCTCCTCAGGCTTGTATTTTACATCGTAAATAATTGACGTGACGAAGCTCCTCTGCTCTTTCCATTCCAGGCTTCCTTTCAGGTTTTCTTCTGCTCCAAATGCTCTTTTCTTCCGTACCTCCTCACAAGCTTCTACTCCTTCTCTTTCCACTTTACCACTAAAATTTAAACTCCTGTCCTATGCCCTAAATCACACCCATAAACTGAACTCTGTGATCCAAGTTATAAAGATGGAAACAAAACAGTGTTGTCCCTGGCTGTGGGGCTCATTATCCCCATTTTTCCTCGGTCAGTCACTGGGTCTGGAGACACTCGGGACATAGGAGCTGGTATAATCTTTGGCACCATAACCTTTGCTGGGAGTGATATGCTGCTTGAAGTAACTTGGTGTGGCCCACTGGGAAGAACACAGTGACAATGTGAGTGATTGGGGGTGGCTAAGACATTCATGTGCTGACAAATAGTCTCCTGCCGAGGAGTGGCCTCAGGTATTTCTGAAATACTGAGGGTGTCCACACATGCCAATTCTGAAGAATGCCGTTTTGTTTGTTGTCAAGGGGTATGGTGCATACATGTAGGGCTAAGAAAGATAAAGACCCAGAAGCATGGGGTATAGCTGGCTGTTCTTTAAAAATAAAAGTGGTGTGTAGGGAACATAACAGCTGAGGCTCATTTGAAGGTCAGGAGATAAGACTCTTTCTCAGTGATAATTCAGTGCATGTGGAAGGAAGAAAGGTAAAGGAAATAACAACAGCAAGAGAAACAAACGGCACAGTGCTTCTGAAAGCTTCCATCTTATGTGGCCTTTTTTTGGTGGGGTGGGGGTGGGGGTGGGGGTGGGGGTGGGGGTGAGGGTGGGGGTGGGGTTGGGGATGGGGGTGGGGTGAGATATATTTTGCTCCCGTCTGGGTGAGTTGAGGTATGACCAAAAAAGATAAAGGAAAACTTGAAATACAAGTTCTTGGACCACAATATACATGTGTAATGAATGCCTGCAGGGGAGCAAGTAGGCCTTTCTTTAAATTAAAAAAAAAAAAAAAAAAAAAAAAAAAAAAAAAAAAAAAAAAAAAACCACACTCAGCTGTCACAGCAGAGTCCTTGGAGTAAGGTGGATTTCAGAGTCGGCTGTCTAACCTTCAGACATCTGCCTGCCAGTCTCAGAGTCCAATTCCTAATGCACCTACCTATGGCTGCGCAATGGCAATGAGAAAACTAGGAAGCTGCAGGGTCAGGGACAGCCATGGAACTGACTACCTGGAGAGTGTTTTGTTTTTTTCCTGGACGGTAAAGACAGCAGCAGATAGTCCATGCCCAGCAACACATGTGAAGCCTACAATGCACAGTGTGGCTCTTCCTGGAGAATTGGAGTGCAATACTGGATTCTCAAGAAAGCAGAACTTCGAAAAGAGCCTACATAGCCCACAATAGCCTTCATTCTTTTTAACAAAAGAGATAAGAAAAATGCATTCTTCAGACAGCTGCCTCTGAGTGTGGGTTCCTTGACCCAGCAGGCATTGCATTCAACCACTGGGAGAGTGTTTTGGCACTTGGTCATTAGTTTTCATAAGCAAGTCTGAGGTCTTATAATTTGTCAATACTCAACACTTTAATAGTGTCCTCTCTGAACTAACTTCTGTTTCCATATGAAACAGCCTTACTCATTACCCTGGTGGCCAGGGGCAGAGATCTATGGCACAGGCTGAATCACAGTTTCCACACTATCTATCTGAGACTTGCCATCTCTTAGCTGTGTATCCTCAAGCACAACAGTGCGGCAGGATTCCACGCAGTTGGTATTCTATGATTCTTTCTGTTTCCTGGAGAATTACAACAGAATTGAGGTGACAGAAAAGTCTACTCAGTTCAACAGTAATGGTTAAGTTCATTGACTAGATGAACTGCATTGAAAACCAAGAAGAAATGGCCACTCTGATGGATCAGTGGATACTGTAGGCAGTTGGGTACAATTGAACAGTGCATACTATCTCATTGTAAAAGAGTCTTTCATGGCTGCATTCATGCGACATGTAACACCCTGGTGCTCATTTCAGAGAACTGAACTGAAGTACCTGATGGCTCTGTATGCTAATGAGTTAAGCAAAGGTGGAGTAACAACGCCAGTATGACTTTCCATCTCTTAGAAAGGGTTCTAGAAATCACGTTCTATAGAGTTCTGTAAACCATGGTTTTATTCCTCCTGACAAACTCATCCATTCACATAGGGCTTACTAGGGTAACTGCAGAAGTGGGATCAAGTGGCTTACTAACCTTGGACTCAGTTCTTTAGCCAACAGTATTTTAGAGTGTGGTTCTCTGGTTTCTAAAACCAGCTTTCTGTCTCTATCCTCCCTTTTAGACCCACCCAAATTATAGTCCTGGCTGTCAAATAGGCTCAGAAGAAGGCTACATAGTGGCAAAGGTGTTTTTTGGAAAGGTAATTGCAGTGTTTGTTGGTTCTGCTCCAAATTTGGTCCACAAAGTCAAAATATATCAAAATAATACACGGCAGACTCATTGTTAAGTTGTACTATGCATGCTTGAGCTTTTCATAAGCTGGAGACACATGGCGCCAAATGCCCTGTCCGGATCCTAATTTAGGGAGATGCCAACTTGTTTTAATTCCTTTGGGAAGGGAAAGGAAAAGTTTCTCAAAAAAGCCACCTCAACTGAGGATGGAAGAAACCATCTAGCTCCTTGAACTCCTTGTACTCTGGTTTCTCATGAAGGAGAATAAGGAAACTGGACACATGATCCTTTTTGGGACAGAGACAAAGCATTGACCCTCCCACATTTGCGTATGGGAAGGTTTTCAGGCAAGTTCTGTTCATTAGATTAAGCTCAGTTAGGCAAGAGTCTTTGCAGTCTTTCTCGGGCAACTATCTTCTTTCTTATGTTAATATCCTTTCCCAGAAGAATTGATAGTGCCTGTCTAAGCAGCTCATCTCTAGGTCTTTGAGATTCTAATCCTACATTTTTGTGGAGAGCCCTCCCATCAGGCCTGCATTGATACTTGGCATCTTACCCTTGTTCTTCATCCTCTAATGGATCTATTGGCTCTTGGTAGCTTATCTATGATGATACCATGAGTAATTCTTGGGTAGTACCATTATCTTATTGCTCTTCTGATTACAATCTTTCAATCAAATAAGGTGACATATCCTCTACATGGAAGGCATACCATATATTACAGTGTGAATCCCACTCCATGGAGTCATGTGGATAATAACCCTGGTATCCCAACCACACAACTAAAAGACTGCTCACAGCTACATAAGTGGTTAGAAAATACAACAGTGGTCCATTGCACCAGTGTCTGGATGTGATTTGAAGCTTAGTGATCTTTATAGTCTAAAACGAAGATCAGATTCAAAGGGAATGTGCTTATGCCATGGTTTGCTAACGTTAAAAACTTTAATAATTTAACAGACAAAAATCTTGCTTTGCTATAGTTTAAAACAATTTATTGTATATTCTAAAATAGCTACAAAACCTTTGAATCTTTCTAAAACAAAGCAATGATAAATGTTTGAGATGAAAGATATGCTAATTACCAAGATTTCATTACCACCCATTGTATACATGTATCAAAGTATCATATTGTACCCATAAATATGTATGATTATGTCAAAAAGTGTTTTTCTTTCCAAGAGAAACAAATACAAGGCCACTCAAAATGCTTATCCAGGACAGGCAGCTTAATACTCAGTAATACAGGAAACTGCTGGCCCAAATGGCCTTCACGTGGTTGTGGCATGAAATTGGCCAAAGCCATTTTTGTCTTTCTTCTCTTTGGCAGGTGGTGGTGAAAACCTATATGAGAGTCTGGAAATGTGGGATCCAGTTGATGCAGCCACTGCGCACCAGAAGATTCTGGTCAAGAGATGGATTTCTAATACACTTTCTACCTCCACAACTGAAAACTGTTTTTAGAAATGGAAGTATGGCGTGCTACAATGGTGATCTTCGGGCAGCTCAAAGATTAGTGACCTTTATACCAGAGTATTTTGTAGCAGGGGTGTAGAAATACAGCCAATTACCTCCACTTCCCCCAAGACAGCTCTGAAGGCAGGAGAGAGCTGAGTTGCAAATCATAGCTCAAACAACAGCAAGCATGATTTAAAAAAACCAGTTTCATGGGCATCGTTTAAAACATAAGGACACTGGAAGCTTTTCATGGTAACATTCATTTAGAGAGTGGTATCTGTGGATATCTATTATATACTCAGATTTTCTTCTCATAAATTAGGTTATAATGAACTTGGTTAATTCTAACAAGGTATTAATACCAAATTAATATGAGTCATAAAAAATAAAGTATTTATGGGTTCTATCCAGTCCTCCAAGATTTAAGTGCCATATGGCTGGTGATAGTGGAGGAGGAGTGAGGTCTGTGGGTGAGTCTCTCTGCTCCCATTCAAGGAGGTGTATCTGCATGCTGGTCCATGGCAGCCTCTGACTTACTGCCTTATTCAGCTTCACCTCTCTACAGTCAGTCACGAAACCTGCCTGCAGTCTGGCTCCTCCTGATGCTCCATGCTCTCCTTCTTTGCTTTTGCTTATTCTCTTCTACTCACATGATTTGATATTCCATCTGAATGGGTAACCCTATCAGATTAGGTGTCACCATGTGTATTTCTAGTTTATAAATGCAAGAACCTGTAACTGAAGCTGGTGTTTATTTATAGCTTCATAAACATGTGTTAACAGACCCATGAGAATTCCCTAAAGGCCAGGTTGAAAGATACAGAACATGTATCTTATAGAGCCTCTGTCTTCAAAGCCGAAAGGTTAAAAAAGGAAGACAGGGATCACCTTCATGAAGGTACAAATAAAGAAAAAAAAAAATCACAGACAAAGAAGAGAATAACACATTTTAAGTGACAATCCAAGTTTCTGATGCTCGAACCAGCATGCATTAGAATCACTAGGAGGACCCTTCTTTTAGGGTCTCACTTCCACAACTTATTCAACTTATTAATGGCCTAGATATTTCCATTCCTAACTTGTTGGCAGGTACTGTTGATGCCACAACTTTAGGGGCATTTTTTTTTTTTTTAAAGAATTTGTAGACTAACAGAAAATTAAGTCTAAGGTGGTTAACAACATTTTAAGGTTTAAAGGTTAAACTTTAACCTTCTTATTTTAGAGGAGTCGGGGGTGGGCACTGCTAGGCAAAGTGGCAGATCGAAGGTACAAAGACGGGGCTCCCACAAGCTTGGGCATGATGAGATGAGGCTGCCAGGATTCAGGACCATTGTTTTGGAGGCCTCAGCACTATGCCAGGGAACCTAGGTTACTTATTAGGCAACAGAGAACATGGCGGAATGCTGTGCACATATTCCAAGAAGATCCTGACAACAGAAAGCAAAAGCACAATGGACAAGGGCTGGATAATTAAGCCACTAGACCAAGCTGTGCTATTAAGGGGAACCAAAATAGAACTGAGACATGTTCTTCCAACAGTCCCTGCATGCACTCCCAGGGCTCATCTGAGCAGGCAGGACAAAGGCCTCTTGGCTGGACCGAGGAGTCTACTTTTAGGGACACAGGTACACATCAGAATTTAGCACTTGCCTCCACATACACCCACTTGAAAGAATGTGTAGGACTGAAGATTAGATTTAGACCAGTGCTAAGTGTCTGAGGGTGGAAGTGTTACCAAATGCAGAATGGAAACCCGATCTACCAAACAGAGGTGAAGAGATCAAAATGAATTACACAATGGAGTCTTCTTGAAGGAAGAAAATTATTATGTTTTGGCTCTGGCTTTGAAAATAAAAGGCACAACATACACACAGTGACAGGCACTACTGTCCATATAATGACTATTATATCACCATATAATGGAATGGTTATCGTTCCTATTTTCTATATGAAAGAAGCATGATACAGAGAAGCTAAGAAATAATGCAAGATCATATGGCTAGTAACCACAGAGCTAGGATTTGAATGCAGAAAAGCCAAGAATCAGCATTATGTGTTCTTTACTACTAGAGGAGGTTTGTACTCTCAGGAAACATGTGGAGGTTAAACACACATCTGAAATATAAAGTTTTGATTTGTGGATACTACACTGCCCATTATCTTCATTTTCTCTCCTTATTTTTAAATTTGTGAATTTCTCTTATTGGTTGAGTGCTAGGCACATATATGAGAGTTAACCTTAAAAGAATATATGCCTTAAAAGAAACCTTAAGAAAAGAAAAGAAGTCATTCTAATACGGGAAATAATTCTAGCCATGGACTTATACGTGTGAGCACTCTATAAGGTCTTCAGACAGACCACTCAATAGGCCATTTTCTTGAAAGGTAGCTTTGGCAGCCCTCGTAACTTAACAAAGTTCTATAACCTCATTCGTAAATTCACTGTTGGACATCACAAATCACACTGGACCTTTTCCCAATGCTATGTATGATCCAAAGTTCCTGGAAGAAGGTAGTGGGAACCTGGCTTGACACAGTTGTCTGGAACGTCTGAAAGCAACTTATCTGAGATTCCCCCTCAATAACCCATGAAATGCTGACCTTTATTTGCAGTTTAGATATTTTCATATCCAAAGTATGCCTAAGGTTTAAGTCAAGACTCTGAATTGGTCCTTGGGCAAGTTCTTGTGTAGCTTCTCATATCTAACTGTAAAGTTCCAGACACTTAAGAAAGGTGTCTCATGTTCCCCATAGACAACTTTCTATCATTCCATAGTCAGGAATGCATGGTTGTGATATTAACCATTGATACTGAAATCCCTGCAGATGGCTTCAGTGCCACCAGTAGCCTAATTGCAGATACAGGGCTCCAAGAGCAGGCAAAAACACTTGCCATCTGTAGCCGGGAGGAACTAGAGTCAACCCAAATCTACTCAAGATACAAAAAACCACTTTAGCATATGCAGATGCCTCAAATGGCTTTATAGACAAAAATCCCTTTAATAAGCTTGAGACAGGCCTGAATTTATTTAAATGTTTAATTCTGAATGTATGTATGCCTGGTAGTAATGTTCACCATCTGTCTGACACTGCCTATTGAGGTAATTGTCAAGCTACAGTATGACATATGGTGCACATATTTGGACCTTAAATATAACCGCCTTGGCATGAAAGAATTGGAAATGAAGATTTAATCTTTGGTATCATTCAAGTTGGAGTTGAACAAACAGCCAGTTCTGGGCTATTACTGTTTTCTTATTTTGTGATAAATACGCCTCCACAGGCAGGCCTGCAAGCAGTACTGGAGTGGCAAGCTTGGCTCCAGTGTACCCATCCTTCCTTCTCTGCTGCATCCCCTAGCAACCCAGGCAAGAGGATAGTGCTACGGTGAAGACCAGCAGCTAGTCTTGGACTGGGGAGTATAAAGAGGGTCCCAGGTAAGGGCACAGGTGGGCTGTGGCCTTGAAGGACTTCTTAGACAATCAATGACAGCAGCAGTTCCTGTCTCAACTAGTACTTCTATTTCCCGAGGTTTCCTTTTCCTCCCTGCACTGTTTTATTTCCTTAACAAGTTCTTCATCACCACAACAAATATGGTGGCATCTGCATAAAGAAGGAAGAAATGGCAGAACACAGCAGTTTCCTGGGCCCCACCAGTGCCCCAGGATAGTGCACATGGCTCCTAGAGAGAACAATACCCTTTTCAAGTTATTTTGGTTAAATGATTGTGACCTTGGAGTAATAAATATCTCAGCCACTGTGCTCTTCTTGGTTTAAATACTAGCAGCTCTGTAGCATTGGACACAGCTGTTAGATGCCGCAAGTCTGACTTGAAAGGCCTACTTTCTGTTGAGGATGAGTATAGCTATTGTGGTTGCAGCTCTGACTGGATCTACAGCGATGTAAATATGGTAACTGGGGGCGGGGGGGGGGTGGGTGGTGGTGGTGGTGGTGGTGGTAATGTGACTCCAGTGGAGTCTGAGCCTCTTCTCAATGGGGCTAGCCTGTCATTCATTACACACAGCCCTCCTTACAATAACAGCAGAGTCAACATACGTGGTTTCTCAACTCTGTTCCTCGATTGCTCAGCCTCACAGCCTTTTCATTTCACAAGGGAGACAGCAGGGGCTTCTGGAAAGGAAGCAGGATAGTAAACAACGTGCACACACGCACACACTTTAGGAGACCGGGGGATGAGTAGGTCAGTCACCAAGGTAATAATCTGTCCTTGGATTTTCTTCTAGTTGAAATGATGACTTGATTCCACATCTTGGAATACTGCCAAGGCATGTCTTTAAGCCTCGAGCTTTACATGTCCTCTGTTCCTAATTAGCAACAGGGCTAAATTTAGCAAGGTCTCTCTGGTGACACTGTAGTCACAGAAGGATTCCAAAATCTAACAAGAAGGCAAGTGACTTGGTGGATCTAGGAAAAGAGAAAACAAACCTGATGGTACTTCTCTGGAGAGAAGATTATTTGAGATGCTTGGTGATTGTGAGGCAAAGTGATAATGCTAGGCACTGAAGATATGTAAATTCTGATCTGGGTTTCCTTGAGACCCAGAGTTCGAAGTGCAGTGGTCACGTTCTCAGAGATGCCTGGCCCAGGGGATGGAATGAGGAAAGGGAGATCCTTTCTCATGTTTCCTGCTCACTTTTGATTCCCACGGCTATGTTATCCCGACTCCTTTTCTCTGCTATAGTGTCCAAAGATCCAAATCCCGAGGGCATCTTCATCCTGCCTACACAGTCTCCAGGGGGCCGATGTTGCCCAGTGATGATTCCCCAACTCATCAGCTGTTCCTCCTGAGGTCCCACCACTTCCCTCTCTATTCTCTCTCTCTCTCTCTCTCTCTCTCTCTCTCTCTCTCTCTCTCTCTCTCTCTCTCTCTCTCTCCCTGCAGGTTTTATTTATAACTTTTAAAATCACAAAAGAGCTTCAAGAAAATCTAATAAACAATATGGAGATGTATAAACTTGACCTCCACCCACAGATTATTAGCAACTTGCTATGTGTATTTATTTTCTTCTTATGAGTGAATGGATATATATGTATGATCTCTGCCATGATTTTGGGTTAGTTGCTAAGCTTTCTGGGAATAAATTAGATACTCTGAATCTTTCTTTGTTTTTTTTTGTATGCTTATGCTGAGAACATTAATGTCGTCTATATAATAAATGGGTCATCATCATATGTAAAGACATGGATGTTGTCATACACAGGACATGTTCACGTTGTCTCATAGTGCCTTTTGTTGGTTTTGTATGCCAGTCAACTATTGTATTAAATGTGCCCATTGCTTTAGCATTTGTGTTGACTCCCATGTTGATTTGAGCTGGCTTCTGTCTCATAGGCCATTGGCTGTGGTGTAGGCTTAAGATTCTATTCTCACTTCACACATACAGTGAAGATACTGTGCTCCCTGTAGTGTGACATACAGCTGATTGCCTGCAGTGTATTCATTCATCCGGACACCTAGCATGGGACCTCTTATGTTCTTTGCTTCCCTGTATCTCATGCTCACATGTAAAAGTACCCAGATCCTTTTTCTCACTCTGAATTGATTGGTCATTTTCCTTGCCACCAGCACACTTGACCACTGGAAGTCTGCCTTCCATCCATGCTTCTGCCTGGTAACCTTAGTGTGTCCTGGCTGAGATTACAGCAAAGAGACACATTCTCCTCATAGGAAAAACACCTTTCCTGCTCCAAGCCTGCACCAGCTCACAGAGAGAGACATTTTGTGCTTCAGATCTCCTCCCAGATCACAGCAAGAAGGGAATGCCCAGTCCTTTCCTCAAGGGGAATGCAAAATCAGTCAAACAGAAGCAGCTGGTGAAATCTGAGCATGCCTCAGGTAGCCTTCCCTCCTCTGTTTTATACTAGGGAAGACTTGTCTGAGGAGACAGTTACATAGACATCATCTCTCTGGTTCCAGTGACAGTAGAGGGCTGGCTTAGTTTAGAGGCTATGCCAAGGCAACTATTTGGTCTATTTGGTTTTATATCAAGGCTACATGGCATTCTCTAATTAGCTTTATCAAAATAAAACTACCATTTGAATGCTCACCTGTCCAGTGTCTGAAGTTGCCTATTGCTTTGTGTGTTGGAGTAGGGTGGGGGCAAGATGTTTTATTTGCCTTTCTAGGCTGCTGCTCCCTGAATTTTCTAATTGTCTTAACCAAAATAGAGAAATTCAGTTTTTTCTCCCTCCCTCACAAGGGGTGGAATGAGTTCTTTGCAGGCTCTGAAATTCTCCCACTGGAAAGAGAGGACAGAGAGGAGGAGTTGCTCGCCTAGGCTGTGGGACAAGTCAGGGCTTCTTAGGCAGGGTGGGGGCAGCAAGATCAGAGGCAGCCTGCCAGTTTTTGCAGTGTCCTGACCAGGAGACCTGCCTGGAGACTCCATGAAGAATTCAGAAATTGGGAAGGACCATGAATCTTGAATTCAGGTGCAAAAAAAAACAAACAAAAAAACAACAACAACAACAAAAAAAAAACCCCAAAAAACTGGCAGAACCCCTCTCTGAAACTCTTTACAGAAAGGGCCCTTTTTCTGCTGAGCCACCAACTGGCAGTGTCTCTGTCCTCCAAGTGAACCATTGCTGTATTGCCTCTGAGAAGAGAGGGCCCTTGCTTGAGCTGCCAAGGGCTCCTGCATTTGCCATGGAAACTGAGCCCCACAAGGCCTCTGGAGATGCTCACATGTCTTTACCAGCAGGCACTGGAGATCTGCTTTCTACAACAAAGTCTCTCCCTCAGACACAGAGAAAAGCAGCTTGTGGTTAGCCTGGATTGAGTGGCAGGCTAAAGTTCAAGCAACATGAGGATGGAATCACCTGCCCTTTCACATCATAAAGAGTTTAAGTGATCTCAAGTGAGGTTTGGTTCCTTTCTGAATGAGAGTGAAACACAGAGAAAAAAAAGTTTTATCCCAGAGGAAAAGTGAGGCCTGGATCTCTCATATGTGATGTAATGTGATATGTACACAGGCTGTGTGTGCATGTGTGTGTGCTTATATAATCTTGTACACAGACATGAGCAGAGATACTGATGCCATCTCACCAGGCCCACAGACAGCCTGAAAACAGCAGCTTTCCCTCCTCACTCAGGCAGTGGGAACAAAATGGCCTTGCTCTGCTCCCTCCACACCACTGGAACTGCCACTGGCCACGATGTCTGGGCAGGAGTGAATGTATGGCTTAGCCTCTTGTACCATCTTGAGAACTGTAACCATGGAATTTATCACAGTGCATGGCATAACTTAAGTGTTTAATAAGAGGGTCAGACATATATGTCCTTCCCTCTGAGTGTGAAGCACTAGGGTGTAGAGGTTAACAGCCTGAGGGTAAGACACAGTTCTGTCACTTATTAATTTGATGTCTGGTTAGGTTACTTGACCTCCCGAAGTCTCTTTCTCCTTGACTACAAAGCTAAGATAACAATGAGGGCCACCTTGTGCTGTTGTTGGAGAAAAACACAAGATGACCAAAGCATCGAGTTAAAGACTCAGTTCAGTTCAGCACTGAAGTTAGTGATTTATCCACAGACCTGTACACTAAGAAAAGTCCTTCCTGGCCTTTCAAATCACCTGAGAATTGACAGGGACAGAATAGACTCTCAGTGGATCTGTATCTGACATCATTTTAGATGAGTATGCATGGAAATGCCAAGAACAGGGGTGGCTTTCAAAGTCTTCAGAGGAGACTTCTGAAGCTCTGATAGCTCGGGAAGCTTGTCACCATTCATTTCTCATTTCACACAGTGTCTGCTTTAGTTCGGAGTTAGACATCTCCTGTGAGCAACATACAAAAATCTCAGTGCCAGAAAGAACGTAATTTGATGCATGAACATTTGACGGATAACCTTGTAAAGCCTTCTATTATCAATAAAACCTTAACAGTATCCTCTTACCCTGTCCACAAATTATTCTGAATTATACAGATGGGCCAAACCCTTGCATTTCTCCATGGTTCCGAGAACAGCAGGGCAATGTGTTGGAGAAGCCAAACCCTGAGATTCAGGAGACCTGGGCTCTAATTGTGGCTCCTTTAAGAACTAATCCCTGACTGTGAGCAAATTGCCCCATCTCTCTAGGCCCACAATTGCTCCCCTATGATGCTAGTTCTATAAATTTTCTAAAGTGTGGAAAGAGTAACAGAATTCCTAGGGTACTCATGTATTTCACCAGTGTGGCTCATGACAAAGGCATAAGTCAGCACTTTTAAGTGCTACGGTAGCTTGGGTTTCTCCTAAGGAGGTTCCTTCTTTGGGACAGCTGCTTTGCAGAAGACCTGCCTTTCCAACAACATTCTGTCCACACATTTAAAAGACAGAGAGATGTTTCTAATGTAAACATTCAGACTTCAGAATGTATGACTTCCCATATCTGAGCCCATGTCACTAGTTTCAAACATCTAGCACTAAGTCTGAATACATGATGAAACTTCCAGGATCTGCATTCTTAGACTCATGCTTGGTACTCTGACTGTGGCATATGGTGCCATAGGGACAGGAAGAAAATCTTGTACTCATCTTCATCCAAAAACTATCTGCTAAAGTTCTTTAAGCATTTAGTAGCTGGTAGGAGTTTTACAGGGCAAACTTATCTTCATGGATATTCTGTATTATTACAATCCCCATATTAAAGACCCAGAGACTGCAACTTGGTCATTTATGGTGCTCTAGCACAGGGAAACTGGCTACTATGAAACTCTTGCCCCTCTACCCAGCTTACCCAGGTGACCTTGGCATATCTCCAGGAGCAGCAGATATACAAGGATCTGCTGGAGCCCAACTCACTTCTTTTTCTTCCTGGAAAAGTGCAGCTTATATTTGGAATTAAAAGTCAGCATGATGAATAGTGACCAAGGTGCAGGTTTACTTCAAGGAAAATCAACAGAGAGAAAACCATTTCCCTTATAACAGATATAATAGCAGAGAACATTAGAATTCTGTCTTTGTTCATTATGAAAGAAACCTTTCCTCAAGATGTCCAAGATGCAATTTGAGTCTTTAAAACGCTGGCCGATGCAGATTTCTGTATTATATTACTCAAAATATATAGTCATGTCCATTAAAATAGATACTACTCAAGGCAGGGGAATGTGTTTGACATCTCATGTCTATCAAAACACAAACGAATATAATTACTGACATTTTGCATCAAGTGTCATGACAAAAACGCACAGTGCTCTAGGCTTGAAATAAAGATGAAACTGGGTAGATGAAGGAGACCACAGTGTCATCATCTTTCCCAGTCTCATTGGTTCGTCTGAGGAAATCACAGTGAGATTGATTTCAGAGCGAGACAAATATGCCTGATGCTCAGGCAGGATGTTTTGTGGATATAACCGTGAGGGTCACAGGATGCAGGGATGGTAGCAAGCAGAACAGTGCTGGTACATGAAGGTAGCATCAAGATATATTTCACGTCCCAGTGAACATTTATATGACAGGAAATCGTCTGAGGATTTGTTTTCATTTATTGAGGTAGAAGAGACTAACCTTTCAAAGATGATGTGACCTGTCCCTGTCATAGCCACATAGTTTGGGTCACAGGCCTTACCAATTACTGCATAGCTTTTCATATTTTTTGTTCCATATGATTCTTTTCATTTCCACTCCAGGCCAGAGGTGAAAGGGCAGCATCTTTCTTGGTGCCTTACCTCTGGAAGCCCCCTTCCTGGCAGTCAACTAAAACAAAGACCCAGAGAACCTGCATCTGAATTCTAGATTCCCAGACAAGCCCACTTGCCAAAGAGTACTTGGAAAGCACTAGGTTTATGTACTCTCTGTCTCCTGCCTGTGGTCAATGACACGGGTCAAAGGCATTTAATCAAACCCTTGTAGAGAGATGGGTCCCATCACTGTACAATGTGATGATCTAATTTGTCTCCTGTCAAAAATCGTATTTTGGGAATGGAGCAGAATAGGATAAGTGCTATGTCTTTTTACGGTCACTGCTGAAATATGTGCACAGCACAGATCTGCTAGGCTCATTATTTCAACTGTCTCTCGAGGTAAACGTTGAAATTGTTTTTAGTGTGGATGTAAATACTAAAGAAATGCAAGGGGATATTTTCTTTATTCTTTTCTGTGTTCAGCTAGCTAAACACAAAATTACCTTCTGGTTTCTGAAGCAAAATAATTGATAACCAAGAAGGCAATGCAATAATGAAAAGGTCTAGAGGCCAGATGCCTAATTGCTTTTGGAGAAAAAGTATGCAAACATAACTTATGGTAACGCAACAGGAAGAGGCCCCCAACCAGTAAGTGGGACTAACATTTAATGCTTGGTAATTTGGGATTTTGTGGACAGCTTGCTGATTGCTCTGTCCATTAATATAAGTGTTAAGTTTATTAAATAACTCAGGTTGGGCTCCTTGGCCTTGGATGACCAGCATAGCTGTTAATACTGGTAATTTCCCAGCATCTTCTGCCAACTCGCCTACCAGGCAAGGGGAGATGTTTGATGGCATGTATTAACCAAATGCTGGCACAGATCTAGTTTCTGAACTAGACACTACATGTCATACCTGACATTGGTTTCATGTGGCAAAACTCTAACAACAAGTTGAATAGAAAGGGAAATTTCTCCTTTCAGAACAAGCCTCCTAGCTGGAAAGTCTCTTGGTGGCACTGTTCTACCAGAAGCCCGAATCTTAAGAGCCACAACTGTTGAGATTGAGCAGAGGAAGAGACTCCCCCTATACATCTGTGACTTTTCCCACCCCCTTGTGACTCTGTTTCCATCCCCTGCTTGTGATTCTGTTTTTCCTCCCTTTCTTGTAATTTTCCCTTGTGATTCTGTTTGCCACCCCCATCTCCAGAATCTCATGACTCTGTTTTCCCAGGTGCTGATCTTACTTCAATAGCCTGCAGTGTCAGGTCTACTCATCCTTAGACAACAATTATTCATACTGCTTAGTGACAATTCTATGTCATGAGTGAATCACAGTTACTTTTACAAAATGAATTTACAAGAGAAAGAACTGAGGAATAAGAACTGATTTAAAGCATCAAAGGAGTATTTGGCAATGGCCAAGTCTCTCAGCTCTATAGAACAGCCATAAGGGAGTGTCAGTAAACTCACTCTTCTAAGTGTAAAACTGAACTCCCTGACCTGGAAAGAATTATCTTTATGTTAGATTTGGGAAACTTTTGAAGTAGGTGTAGGAAAAGAGCAGTTACCAGAGCTTGTAGGTCCATGTGATAATGATCATGTTAGAACTCTGCTGGGTAAAACCATGGTGTCAGCATGGGTCGAACTTCAACAGCTCTAATCACAAAATACAGAGTATTTGAAAGCAACAGAGACGAGACTAGGATGCTGTCAATTTTAATAAATGTGTCTAAAATAGTTTCATTTTATCATTGATATAAATATGGAATAAATTGATACACAGTTATTACATCATAGTCTAAATTATCGTAAATTATAGAAATTCATGCAATAAAGTCTCAATCACTGGACACAGAAACATGCAATTTAGGAATTGCCAGCAGATGTTGTTATCTTTGTATTTCCCAATTTATAATTTAGCTGCTCGATTACATTTGGTGGCATTCATTGGATATCTACAGACAGAATATCACTGCCATGGGTGGAATCAGGCTTTGTGTGATTCACCAAATACAAAGTATGTGTTAAGCAAGGAGAACTTTTGCAAGAGCAGAGTGGCTTCTAAACAGAAAAGATCACTGAGTGTTCGTCAGAAGGTCATTCTGCACAAGTCTCCACTGGCTTCCTCTGAACCTGACAACGAAAGAGATGTCCCAACAATCTGGATGTTCAGCACTACTGTACCAGGGACCTCATGGGTGTGTGTGTATGGGGTGGGGGGGTTGTAATTGACTGGTTGCTATCTTTAAATGGTCCCACTGACCTGAAGAACTTCTGTGGGTAGGACTGTTCATACTGACTTTATTTTTTGGAGACTAAAACAAAGTATGGGGATAATCACTTGCATATTACCATCTGTGAGCCTGATGCTTTATGGTGGTGGTAAATAACAGACTACAAAACACAATTTACCCAAAAAAGCATTAGAACTACCACATATGTCTTCTGGACATATCTCCAACTTTTATTTAAATAGACATATTCATCACAGGTGCTATAAGCAATTTATAGATCTAGACAAACACCAAGTTCCACAAGGGGATAATCATGAGAAATATATTACTTAGAATGATACAAAGGAAAATATTAAAATAATCTTAATCCAGAGATGGTGAGATGGATCACCAAGTCTGATGACCTAAGCTTGATATCAAGAACTCACAAGGTGGAACGAAAGAACTGACTACTTCAAGTTGTCCTTTGATCTCCATTCATATGCCATGGTGCACACATGTGTGCGCATGTGCACGCGAGTGTACACACACATACACAATCTAAATCAGTCAATCAATGAATCAATGCAAAGTTATCTTAAGCTATATTTTATGAAGGCAGTAGTTAAAATATAAAATATTATACTATCAATAAACCTTTTTAACTTTTTGATTTGAATTAGAGCTTGCTGTGATAATAAGCTAGTTATTTTTTAAAAAGAAAATATTTTTATTTAAATTTAATGGTGAGAGTTAATGTATCAATCTGATGTCCATTCCAACATGTAACCTTACTTCTAGACCCAGTAATATAAACATCAGCTTAGAGAATAACAATTTTAGGCAGTTAAAGGCAGACTGTTAGCTAGAGAGAAAGCCAGAGAAAGCTAGAGAGAAAACTTTAACTGGGGGGCACACGTATAAACAGCACAATGAGAATTTTTTATGTGAATGATATAGATGCTTCATTTGTCACTAATTTTAGCCTGGCTTTTCAGATAAGTGGTAGGAACCATGAGTCTAGAAGAGGGAACCAGAGGCTGGGAAGATGGGTCTGGGAAAGGGACAGTTAAGCTAAGCAAGGAAAAAAGCACACAAATCTATCTCATACATATATTAATTGCATCATGTGTTTATATTTTCTGATTTATCAATAAGGTTAATATATGTTGGAATGAACATTAGATTAATAAATTATCTCCTAGCATTGAATTTAAACAGAAATATTTTCTTTAAAAATAACTAGCTTATTATTATAACAAACTATAATTCATAGTAAAAAATCAAAAAGGTTTACTGATATTATAATATTTTACATTTTAATTTCTGGCCTCATAAATTATAAATTAAAATTATTTTTCATTGATTGATCAATTTAGTGTGTGTGTGTCTTGTTTAAGCTTGACTAAGTTTCACAATATTCATGACCTCTCATCTTATTTGAAAGTACAAGTAATACATAAAATCTCACAAAATTATTTCAGTGCCTAAACTTAAAATAATATGACAAAAGTGATGAGCAGAATGCAAACATGTATGCAGAAAGTCATGACTATGATAATTTTCATAATTATTAATATTTTACTCCTCCGAATATCATTAACCACCATAAAATAAACTTCATTTTTAACAAAATGCTACATAATGGTCCAATAGTTAACAGTGTCACAGCAAAGTGACTACAAATTTACCTGGGATTTCTGGCTTAGATTTCAGGCTACTCTGTTCTCTGTCACTACCTTGCATCTCCTGATGTAGTCATGAAAACCTCTTGTATTTCAGAAAACTCTCAAGGAGAATAATAATGAGTGTTTTGTAGTAACCTCCAGGGTCCCTAAAGGAAATCTTCCCCATAATTTATAACATACACTTTGAGTTAATTCTTGATAAATCTATCTTTCAGAACTTGTGGAAACTGGTTTGCTTTCACAATTTGTGGTAACAGAGGCAGAGACAGTCTTATTGGCATTAACTGACAAAATTATTTTCTAAATAATTCTGAGTAACCATAAAATCAGTGGGAGTTAGCCTCCTGGAATACTTCTTTCCAATATGTTCTTGAGAAGTTCTTCCCTTCCCATATCCAGATACCCTCCATGGCAGCCTTCTGACAAGGATTTTATAATCTGATATAATTATCAATATTGGAAAGAGATAGAAAAAGGGTATGAACGGAAAAGTACACTTATCTAATTTATAGTTTGGCTCTAGACTGGTCTCTTATGTGATAGAGGCCTCTATACATTAGACTAAAACAGATGTATTTCTTACTTCAGGAGGCATAGCCTCTATGTCCTACCTTTCTCATTACTAGTATTAGAACCTTGGAAAGATGACTCTAAATAGCCATTAGATCCCACATTTTGTTTCCTTGGCAACATGCTCTTACTATGGAATTGTTGGGAGGAAGGTTGTTAAAACATGATGGACCAAATAACACAGTATTTGCCATGTTTAACATTGGGGTTTAGTTTGACAGCTGGTAAGAAAATCATTGGTGATTTCAAACATATTGAAGTTATGTACTAAACATCAAACTGATGATATACACAAAGAGATAGAAAATAATGGGGAGATATGTTGTGATATGATTAACAGAGGATACCCAACAGTCTTGATACATCATTTGCATTAGAAGGATAAAGACAAATCTGCCGAAAATAAACCTAATGGAAACTAACCAGAAGATAAAAAGGACCAAAGTGTGATCTATGTGAACAAACATAACAGACTAGGAAATTCCAAGTCTTCAAGAATGCTTAATTGAGAGCATGGTGTGGCAAGTAACAGAATGAAAAGCCCACAGCTAGAGTGGAAGCTAGATCAGAAGATAGATTTGCCTTCAGACTCATTGGTGGACATGATGGAAAGACTATCACAGACCCTATTAGGATGTACTGGGGATGGAATCCTAGAGCTATGTAATGAAACTGCGGCTACATATAAACACTCAAGGAATATCCATGGAGAGAAATGTAACACAAACAGAACTAATTAGAGAGAAATTTGTGTTAGGAAGCATAGTCAGAAAGAGAACTATTCAGAAAATAGAAAACAGGAATTTCAAAATTAACTAAATATCAATGTCAATATGAAACATATATGAACATAAAACAATGATTGATAGATGACCAAAGGAGTTGCTCTTCCTCCCTGCCCTCCTCTCCACTTTCCATCATGTGTGTAGAACATAGAAATTTTATTGAAAGTGCAAAGGTAAGGTATGTTTTATGGATCTAGAGATTTAGAGAAAGCAAGAAATGGAATCTATAAAACAGACAAACAAAAAATCTGAATGTATGATGACAACAAATAGGAATACTTCTCCCTCATGAAGAAAGGTGATGGGGGGGGGGGTGCCATCTGTATTGCTGTTATTGCAAGACAATGGAGTACATAGAGTCATTGTTCAGAGTTTGGTTATTGCCTACCAGTGGTGAACTGAGGGCCTGCAATGCTGTTATGCTGAGCCAAGTGTAAGAAGAATGAACAAAATATCTTGTTCATCTATAAAGGCTTTTTCAAGCACATATGACTATCCTGGAAGCCATGGTACCCAAAGCTGTTTCAGAGAACAGGTAGGTGGGAGGGTAGAGTGAATGAGTCAGTAAGAAATTGGTATGCTAATTAGGATGCTCCAAGCACTTGGCAGGGAGTCCAGAAAAAGAGAATAGGAGGCTGAGAGCCCAGCACAACAAAGTAGAAAGGTAAGGAGCCCAGATTGGGTGAATAGTAAAAGAATGCTCTTGGAGGTGAATTAGGACCACTGCCATAAAGATGTGACTGAAGGGGACAGAAGTGCCATTCCTAGAGGTAAATACCAAGATGTCAGCACTGAGCTTAGAAAGGAAAGTGAATCCATTCCACAGTCTATAGAGTTTGGCTGTCAAGTCTCTGTAGACATGAGACAATGTTGGTAGGTCTTTGGGATGTTAAAGAAGACATTAGGGATATAAAAAATGGCAGACTTGTTAAAAATATAATTTCTACCTCTTGGACCAATGATTGGGTGTCACCTGTGTACACGGAACCAGTACCCTTCAGTGCTAGACATGGCACATGACTAATGATAGGAATCACGGAAATCACTGGATTGCTTAGTTTTTGTCCGGCTAGAGACCATATTGGATCTTTGAGCAGAATAAATTGCTTCCAGTGTTCCATTTGGCTGCATTAGCATCAGTAATCAGAAATCTGAAACTGAAGCTTAATGGAGAAAGAAAGGGAGGTGAGTCCCATGTGTTTTTATTATGCTCCACTTCCCAGTGAGCACACTTTCTCTCTTCCTTAGAGAATTTCCTTTTGGAGCCCAAGTGAAAAATGGGTCTATAAAAGAAATATTGATTAGTTTAACAATCTCATTAAATTTGATTAACCTTTTAAGAGCATTAGATGGAGCTTTAAGCTATATAAAACTGAACAATACCTGGGTATCCTGGGTACCTTTTAAAAAGCTGAGAAATTTATGAGACTCAGGCACTTACGAAAACAAAAGTTATCATCCAAAATTTTCAACTGTTTATCATTCTTCATGTAGTTTTCTTTCCATTTGTTCAGCGTTTACAAACAACTTGACATTTGTTTCATTTATACTGTTTGGGAAGAGAATTATAAACTAAATTAAGATTGAAGAAAGAACAATAGAATATAGGAAGATTTAGAAGCCCCCCCCCTCCCTGCACACCATCCACTCACCTACCTACACATTCATACAGAAAGTCCCCAGAATAAACATTTTTTCTTCAGTTACCTTTTCTGAATTCTACAGCATCCACTTACAATTTATGGATTTATGAACAAGACCTAAGAAGGGTCCTAACGTGTAGAAACAGAGCTGCTAGGAGAGAGAACTAAATTTATGTCTGAAATGTAAGGGCTGCCCAGCCCTTCAATGAGGGAAGTGGACTCTTCTTTAGCAGCAGGGCAAAGCAGTCAACCCAGAGCCCTTGAGCTACTCAAAGTAAATCATGAACTTCAAGGGAAGATAGAACAAAGCCAGTAAGTAGAAAATTGGTGATTTGGAAATTCCAAAGAACATATAGTGATGAAATCTCTATTGCCCTAAATGGATGCATTGCAAAAAAAAATAGCTATTTGTAAAATTCCTTTAATTATGCTCAGCCATGAGAATATCTTTCAGTGTTGCCTTTTCCCTCTTGGTATAGATTTTAAAAATGAAAGTGGAAAGACATCAGAAACATTCCTTTATGTAGTTGACCTTTTTAAAATTCAGTATTTTTATTGATTTGCCACAGTATTTTCTTTCCCTGAGATACTGGTATGGGAATCAAAATTTGGGAATAGTCAAACATTATTATAAAACTCCAATTCCAAATGCTTTTTTCACAGCAACTACATTACTCTTCCAACAATGGCATTTATGATTAAATGTAACTATAAGGGCTGGCAGTGAGAGCAATGGTCTGCTATTATGTAGAAAATGATCCATGAATAAGTATGTGTTTCTACTTGAAGATATATATGTGTGTGTGTGTATATATATATATATATATATATATATATATATATATATATATATATAAAATATCTGGATATATATGATATAATATATATGCAGATATTTTATATGCAAGGCAGGGATAAGACATATTTTGAATTATAGTTAATATTGTCTGAACCTTCAACAATTTGTTTATCATGTTAAGTAAATTATCATTGCTAATTCTTTAAGTTATATATTGACAAATGATGCTTCCAATACCTAAAAATCAGCAAAATCTTTGAAGATTAATTTGAAGTACCCAAGGCTTTTGACACATTCCTCATTGAGGTTTTAATGCAGCTTAGAAACATTTTTTAGGACATTTGCAGGTCGTTCTGTGAGTCTCCCTCAGCTGTTTTATAGATAGCAGTGATCTCTATAATGCATAGTTACACTTTCTGCATGGCTGGAGGAGTTCATGCTCCATATAGAATTTTAAGGTAGAGTGTAAGATGGCATTTAGACAGTGAGAGCCATCAAAACTGCCCCACTGGTCTCTATGTAATTCTTGCTATTTACCGTTTGATGTGTATCTATGAATAATAGGATGGTCCTAATGGTGAAGCTACTATGACAGCTGGTAGCATGTGCTTAGGAATAAATGTAGAGAAACCTGGCCAGCGAGCACATGGGCACTCCATGCACTTCCAAGTGAGTAACATCTTTGATTTGATTTTGAAACGTATGTTAGGGAAACAGGTGGGCTATCACCCTAGCTGTCTTTCTTAGTCTCATGGAAGAATGAGTTGAAAAATTTGGAGGTTTACAGATGATCCTCCCTTTCTGACAGCACGTCTATAAATGTTACAGATCTCCCACATGGAAGCATCCTCTGTCACCCATAGAGCTCCTGTCAGGTGTGTGTATGTGTGTGTGTGTGTGTTGTGTGTGTGTCCCCTCTCTTTCTCTCTCTCTCTCTTTCTCTGTGTGCGTGTGTAAAATGGGAAATGGCCTTCTGAGTTTTAGTGAGGAAGTTTTTATCAATTTTTTAAAACTTGAGGTTACCTTTGTTTTTGCTGCTTAATTTTTTATAACTTCACAGGTTAAATTTTAAATACTAAATTTGGGGCATTTCATCTCCCATCACCCTCTGCCCTAAACCCCCTTCTCTCTTGCTGAAACCATTCTTCTTACTAAGTGCTGTGCTGCTCTGATGTGGTGTTAGACCCACTGAGTGTAGTTCGATTGCTAGCATGAGGAGCATGAGCTGTGTGGTATTATTGGAATGTAAACAACGTGCTAGGACCTACACCACTGCGATGTGTTCGATTTGTGGTTCCTGCTCAGAGTGGGCAATACTCAAATGGAGTTTGAGGCTAAACAAATGTCAAAAATTTGTGCAAAATTCTGACTCTGTCTCTTTTTTGGTGTTTTGTCATGTTTGTAGAACAATGAATTCACATGTAGTAGAAGTGGCTGTTAGAGAAGACCCTTACAAATGGAGTTGCCACAACAGTCAGGAGATTAGCCTCAGCCCATCATGCCCCTTTGCCATCACTAAGCAACCTTTGGTCTAAAGGGTCACAGGTAATCACTAAATGATCTAGGGTAGGAAAGTGTGGATGTATAGAAAACACAATTCTATCTAATCTAATCTATCTAAACCAAATTAGAAAAGTGAGATACTTTCCCAAAAGTAAGTATACGCTACAAAACATCATCCAACATACAAAAATATTATAGGACATTTGTAATTTAAAGCCACATACTTACAAAGATGTTTTTAGATACAAAATAGTGAGAAAGCTGCTCTAAAATGGATTTTAAACTAAATTTTGCTCACCTTTGTGGAGAATATGAGAAAAATAAAGATATTTCATGTTTGAGGACTGGAAAGTTGGCTCAGCAATTAACAGTAGTGAATACTCTTCCAGAAGACCCTAGTTCAATTCCCAGCACCTGACTGGTAGAGCATAACCATTTGTAACCTCAGTTCCAGCAGATCTAGTGCCCTCTTCTGGCTTCCACAGACACTGCACACATACATAGCACACAGACATACATGCAAGCACATAAAATAAAAATAATACTCTTTTTTAATGAAAAAGATCTTTTGTGTTAATACTGTGGCATGTTTCAGGGTTGGGTTGGCTCATAGAAATTTAAGTAATAAAACTGAATTCTTCAAGCACAAAATATAATCAAGGCTTTGGATTTTTCTCTCTGTTTCATGGTGGGTACAAGGATGAATTTTGAGGCAGTCTCAGTTGCATGTGTAGGGCCCTTCCTTTTAAAGGGTTCCTTGTATGCTGATTGTATAACAAGCTGCCACTCCCATTTCAGACACAGCAGGTATGTTACATCAGTGCTTCTGCAATAGTGCCCCTAGGGGTCAGGCTTTGTAAACTACTTCACCAGGAACTCAGGACAAGAAGTGACACACAAATCTGGTTTTCTGAGACCAGATTTGAAAGATGATTAATCTGTTTCCAGAGTTTGAAAAACGCTAAAAGAAATTCTGGTTCTTAACTTGTATATATATAAAAAAAACGCCTTTGTATATTGGTTTAATAGGTATTAAAATTCAGGCAGGGGAGTGCATTAGAATGATACATTTTAAGTTCCTGGCTGAAGATCAAATGCTTAGAGAGGTGGGACACACCATTTGCTTGTTTGCCTCAGAAATGTGCATTCCCTTTACCACTGGACTGGAAGTTGAAGAGAACTCTTGAAGTGTGTTAACCGTGCTTTAAAGTTTTATCTCCTTAGCCAGGATTTGGAGAGACAATTCTGTTCAATAAGTGGCTTCTGTGGTAACTTACAGAAAACATCTGGGGTTCCCTCCATCTTAATTTCAGTCTAATTTAGACTAATCTGATTTTCAGTGTCATTTGCAGGTATCTCCATGTGGTTAGCATACTTTTAAAAAGATTTATATTTACTGTCCATGAATGGATGCTACATGTATGTCTATGTAGCATATTATGCCTGGCACCCGTGGAGGCCAGAGGAGGGCATTGGATTTCCTGGGACTGGAGGTAGAGATGACTGTAAGCTATAATTTGACAACTGGGGATTGAACCTAGGTTCTCTTCAAAGAATCCAATGCTCTTAACAACTAAGCCACTCCAGCCCCTGTTGGTTTTCTTTTTTCTTTTTTTTTTTTTTTTAGTGAGGACTCTCACTCTTCTGTGAGTTACTTACATGTTTCCTTCTACATATTTCCTTCCTGAAGATGTTCTTCTTTCTGCAGCCACAGATGCTAATGGTGAATCTAATATTTTCTTGACTTTCTACATCTCAGATTCTAAAATTTTGCAGTCTTATCCCAGTTCTATGGGTCAAGATCCACCTTTTTACAAAGCTAATAAAGAACACAGAGAAGTGGAAAAGCCAAGTGCACCAGGCAGTGAACTAACCAGGGGCTCTTTCTTAAGGTGCTTTAAGCCTTAAGGAGAGACAAACCCCAGTTATGCAAATGGAACAATTTATTATAGCATTAGTCAAAGAGATAAGTCACACAGTATGAGATTACTTATGCAGAATTTAGTAACTAAGTGCACATATATGTGTGTGTGTGTACCAATATATACAAATTGAGTTTGATCAATCCTGGTCTTCATAATAAGCTATTATTCATTATCTACACATGACCCTACTTTATCTTATTCAGTTCAAAAATAACAAACCATCAGGAACCCATTACTTAGTTTTCCTTACTAGCAAAATTTGTGGGAAGGGTTCACACTTTCTGTCTTCGAGCACTTGTTCATTCCACATTGTGTTTCTAAGGGCCACCTGTGCTGTCATACAAATGTATTCACAGGTATTCTCTACTAGACTCAAGTATAGAATATGTCAAGAGAGGTTTATTCAGTTCTCTTATTAAAAGACAACTTGATTATTTCTCATTGTAGGGTTGGTAGGATGGTAGAAAGATTAAGATATTTTGATACTGTACTTCTAAGAAGATGGCCCATGGCTCCTGATGGTATATGAGTGTACCTGTTTCTCTCCCTGTATTAGCACGCATCATGGGTAGGGCTGAGAGACTGTGGGTGCTCAAGACTATGAGATAATGTCAAGTTATTCCAATGCATGGTTTCAGAATGCACCGGCATTTGCAATTTCAGAGAGACCTCACTGAACTGCATCTTCTCTAGAATTTGATTTTATTACATTTCTCAGGGTTGTTTTTCTAGCTGAAAGGTTATAAAATGGTACTACAAATATAGATGGATGAAATACCATTTTATGTGCCATTTGAGCAAATACATTTGATTTTTTCCACTGTTGATTGAGTAATCAATGTTTATTGTGACATTTGCATTTTTTATAGAAATGAATATGTTATATATTCAAAATTTTAATCCTTTGTTAGATGGATGTTCTACAAATCTCACTTTACCAGCTTATGGATCATCTTTTTGTTTTTTAAAAAGATGTCTTAGAGAAAATAAAAGTTTGTTTTTTAAAGACACGGACATGTACATAGTCACCATGAAATTGTATGAAGTTGTTTAAAAAAATAAGTGACAAGGCTATATGCACTGACTTAAAAAGATGTCTTGGAGTGTTAAGTAACAAATCAAGTTGAAAATCATATGTATGCTACCACTCCATTTATATTAATAAAGGACTCAAACCACACATGTTGCAAAGCCTCATGTATATATGGAAACACATAAAAGGGAAACTAGAATAACATCTCCCAACTGTTGACAGTTGGGAGAAAGGCAGGGGAAGTAATGAGGGGAAGAAAGGGCCTTTCATGTTTTCTCTGGATATTTTTGTACTCTTTCAACCATGTGCAAAGAAAATATTGTCTGTTGCTTGTGCAACAGAAATAGTAATGACAGAAATAAAAGAGAAGCAAAGGCAGTTATGACTGACATAGGAATCTACAAACTGACACCCTAGAACAGAGATAAAGGCTAGAAACAAGTGCATGTGTATCAGAAACTCAATATTAGATAGAGGTGGCCTTTTAAGAAAGCCAAGGAAGGGAGACTCTTCAATAAATAGCTCTGAAACAAGTGACTGGCAATTGGTGCTGAAAGAAAGCAAATAAAACATTCTTGTGTATCCAAGGACACATCACATCCAGCTGGGTTCAATATTGAAGGAATTATAAAAAAATATTAGGAGACAATGGAAGGTGATGCATTTTGTAACAAGGGATTGAAGTGACCTTTATTAGCAACATGGACTAGAACAGTACTGTTAGATAATACCAGAGAAATGTTTGCTGTGTTCACAGAGGCATGAGTAAGGGTGTTCACTGAAGGATTGTAAGCTACCATTAAAGTGACATTAAAGATTCCTAAGATCTCCCCCACAGTTGATGGTTACTGAAGGGGGGGCAGTCACCGTTCTTTTGGGTAGTGGCTTTTGGAAGGTTGTCCATGCCCCGGTGCATAGTGAAACTTGGTACATTTCACTGGACTATATGTATTTGTGTTTCTCAACCACAGACATGTGGTACACAGATAACCTGCATACATGTCACACTTTGAAATTCTTGAGTGTGGTTTTGTTATACTAGATTTGGAGGAAAAGAGCCATGTTACCAATAGAGCATGCTAATAACAACAAATAAGAGAAAACATGTGCCCTTTGTCTTTCTAGGTCTGACTTACCTCATTCAGAATGACAGTTTCCATCTCTACCCATTTACCAGTAAAATCCATCATTTCATTTTCTTCTTAACAGCTGGATAATATTCTTTGGTGTAAATATACCATGTTTTCATTATGCATTCATCAGTTGATGGACATCTAAGCTGTTTTCATTTCTAGTTATCGTGACTAGACCAGCAATGAACATGGATGATCAGGTATCTCTGTAGTAGGATACAGAGTCCTTTGGGTGTATGCCCAGAGCATAGAGTGATATATCTGGTTCATGAGCTATGTGTACTCCACTTGGTATAGTCATAGAGATTAGAAAATCAGCAAAGGGTTGTGGGGTTATTTTCAATGGAGGAGAGAGAGAATGATATAAAGGGGTAACAGGAACAATGGAACACAAAGAGTTAAATGGGTGGAGTATGAAAGGGTAGGGCAGAGGTGAGACTAAGGGGAGGATAATTACCACTTCAGTAAGGTAAAAACACTTTCAAAAATTATATGGAGAAACGCTACCAAAGAAGCTGTGTGTGTGTGTGTGTGTGTGTGTGTGTGTGTGTGTGTGTCTATGTATTTGGCTTAAATGGAGTTCTCTAGAAATGGAACCAATGCCTATAAGAGACATCACAAGACATAAAATAAAAGCTCCAGTAAAAGGTTTGGGTTACCTCTTTGAGAGCTATTGGCTAAAGAGGTTCTGTGTAGTCTTAAACATTACAGGCTATTGACAACAATATTGATTACTTTCCATTACTTGATATTATAATGCTATTGCTCAGGATAACCACTTAATTTTGTCATAGAACTTGTAGACATCAAGCCTGTGTTGACCTGAAAGCTTCGTCCTTACTGGTTAGTTTTCATGATACTGAAAGTTGCAAGGCACACTACCAAAGGACACAAGTAATCAATTGTACCAAGCTGTGGACACTGTTAGTTACAATGGCATCTAGCTCTAGTCAGTAATAAGAATGTGTAGCTTAACAGGTCTTCAGGGAAGAATGCATTACTCTTTTTCTGTTAACTGGATATCAGGTTAAACCAATGACTCCTGATGTCACATCCATAGAGTACTGAGTATCTCAATCCTCATCAGAGAAGTTTACTTTTGTAGTAGATGGAAATTAACATAGAGACCCACAAGCCATTAATATATGGAAAGTAATATATTAAGGCATGCTTATCCTGAAGTAGGACATTTATAACACACCCTTCCTCTCAAGACTCAGGGACTATTTCAGAGAAAGGGGCGGAAAGGTTTTAACTGTCAGAGGCAATTGATGACTACAGGGAAACTTTTCTGCTCACATCAGGGTCTTTGTTGCAGCACACATAAGACCAGTGCAGACTGAAACCAAATCCAAACATGAAGACAGGATGTGGGTTCAAAGTTCCATCCCTAACGAAGGATCTTTATAAGTTGATTAATAGCTGCTGGGAGAGGAACAGTCAGTTCTATTTGAGGGTGTGGTACCCTGGTAGGTGGACCATGAGCCAGTGGATGGCCACATAAATTGGACTTGATGTGTTAAAAAAAATAAAGAAAAGGGAAGACACAAAAGTTGTGTATGTATGGAGGGCATACATACACAACTCTTGTTGTTCTCAGAGGAGTTCGAGGGAGGGGCTGATTTTGATCAAAACTCATGTTTTGAAGTTCTCAGAGAACCAATAAAAGTGCTCTCTGCAAACTGTTTGCTCAGTAAATGTTTATTTAAAACAAGTAGTGTGTTAAATCCTGTATGTGTCTTGGGTGTGGGACTCTCAAGGAACTACAGGGCACATGTGGGAGAAGCAATGAAGGACATTTTAAAGTGATGCCAAAGGTTTGTTGTCAACTGTAGTACAGATGTAGCATCTCTGCCATGGAATAACTTGTTAGACCAAACTCTCTGCCCTATAAAAGTGTGCATGATCAGTTGTGGAGACTTTACAAAGGTCAAAGATTCACTCAAGGACAGCTGCCCACTTTCCTGTCTCTGCTCAGATAAAGAATCTGGTTTGAGCAGAGAGCATGTGAGGCCAAGATGACAGATGAGATTCTCTGAGAGGCCCATTTTCTTCATTTTCATGAATATCCAGATGTCTGGCAACCTTGTACTTGAGCTCATGATAAGAATGTGGGAAGGGTATATCAGAGTTGTCCCATACCCACCAGACACTGCTCAAAGCATGCCACTGGGACACTACCAGCCTCTTCAGTTTACCCAATAGAGGACAACTTTATAAATGTAAGGCCTACACTATCCTTCTACCAACAGAACCAACATCAAAAGTTCTATTGTATTAAAATCTGTTAAGCCCTCTCACTGTTTTTCCTGCCTGTGGGACACATCTGTTTATTTTCTTGACATTAGTTACACATTACAAATTCTCTCAGTACATGAATGGAAAGTATTAGTGGGAACAACATTGAGTGCAGCTGTGAAACTCTGCCTTGTATACTTCTGCGTAGTTTAACTAAAAACAAGTTCTTATGCCCGGTCACAAAGTATAAACAATTCCATTTTCTGCATAGCCTTGATATCGGACATCAGCAGACTTAGGCTTTATTAAGTACCTTGGATGCTTCTTCAAATCATATCTTCTTACCTGGCCCAGTTTCCCTCATTAAGTTCACTTCAAAGAAGTTTTCTGGTTGTCTTATCCTTTTATTATATATAAAACACAGTTCAATAACACTGACCTGCAATAAGCAAGGCTGTTGGCCCTGTGGACAGAATCTCCCTAGTTCCGTTTGGGAAGTAATATTGTCTTCTTCCATTACATTAACTGTGGAAGATGAAATAGCCTACAGAGTTGCTGTCTTGTGAGGAGTTGTACCACATGCCTTGGCTTTATGGAATGTGGTATCTTCCAGGGTGGCCCTGTGCATCTGTGTCTATCTCTTCCTCCCATGGAGGAGATACAGGCTCAGTTACTTAGGCCTTGCTGATTTTACTGTTCTCAATGTGTCATCAATTCTGGGCGAGCTAATCCAGATATTGACATCACTCTGGAAAGCTGGATATGTATTATAGTTGATGAAGGCTGGATATGAATCATAGTTGAGCCTAACATTTATGTTTTCTCTGGCTCTTTCTAGTATAGATTTCAGTGTGAGTAAGTCACATTATTTCACACCCTACAAAATGTTTGATTATATACCTGCTTTGGTGACCTTTATTGTTGTGTGCCAGGAGGAATGTTGGAACTCTACTTAATTATTACAAACTTGTACTTATACATTATTCCACAAAAATAGCTACTTCTCCCAAATCTGGCCATGAATCCTTCAAAGCATGGAAGTGATGAAAAATATATTGGGCAGTTTCATTCAATGTGACCTACTACTCTAACATGGACATAAACTTATTGCTCTTGCATTGATACAGATATGTCATTTATAGTATTATGAAATTCATGAATCCATATTTTCTATAGCATAGAATCTAAAGCCACATACATTTAAATAGGAGTATTCTTTTAAAACAAATATTTATAAGTACTTGGAACATTGACTTATCCTAAGATGTATTTATACAGTATGATATACGTGCTATAGCCATCTAATGCAACCTTGAATGAATAAATGATCTGAATTCCTATCCTTTATGTCTCTTGCTAGAAAGTAAGCAGGCATTGTGGAATAATAATAAAATAAAAGAAGATAAAACAAAAGAAACTAGGCTGGAGGGATGGCTCCATGGTAAAGAGCACTGACTTCTCTTCCAAAAGTCCTGAGTTCAATTCCCAGCAAACACATGGAGGCTCACAATAATCTGTAATGGGATCTGATACTCTCTGCTGGTGCATCTGAAGACAGCAATACTGCACACATATACATGAAATACATAAATAAATCTTAAAAGCAACCCAAACAAGAAAACTAGAATAGAACAAAAGAAATAAACAAACATGAAAAAGAGCCAAAGACAAAGCACAATAAACACACACACACACACACACACACACACACACACACAGGCACACACACCCAAAGCCCCAACGAAGCTTCCCTCACTCCGCATGCCTCACAGTTGTGCACTTTTAAGTTGCTCTTTGAATTCACTGCTTTCCTGAGACTGATGAAGCTTACATTTTGGTTTTCTCAATGTTTTTAACTGTTGAGGAACAAAAATATAAAGGATACAGACAATACATATTTTGCTTCCCTTACAAATTATAATTATTATTATTGCAGATGTGCATATTTTTCTATGATGTGTGTGGGGTATGTATGCCTCAGCATGCATATGGAAGTCAGAAAACAACTTTGTGAAGTTGGCACTCTCTTTCCACTTTTTACCTGTGCAACACACACCTTGACCCACTGAGCCATCTCACAGGCCTTGCTTCCTTTTTTAATGCAATTCAGTTTAGAGATCATTAGAGGATTCCAACAGCAATAGAAATAAAGTATCTAAGACCTAAAGTTGCTTTGTGGTCTTTTCAAGAAAATACTTCTCCGAAGCATCCTGTATTCATCTTGGTAAAAGAATCTCTTATGATGTGGCAAGGGAAGCATTCCTAAAGAACACAGCATTACCCTCCTGTTGTCGCTGTTGGAGCAGGGATTTTAATAGTGCTACACAGGAAGTATCCCTGAATGCCTGTTGGTGGAACAGGGATGTTTGATTGCACTACACAGGAAGTACCTCTGTGCTATTACTGCTATGACAATGCCAAAGTACTGCACGATGGGGAATGTTTTCAGGTTGGCACCAAGCAGAAGGACAACTCTACTGCCAAGAAGGGACTGAAAATGTTCCTTCTGCTGCCAAAGTGTGCTTAAGATGCTTCTAAATGCAGCCAGAGTGCTCATGGTGCCAGAACAGAGAGAGATAGGCTTCTGTGAGAGAAGAGGTGTGCAAACTACCCATTTCTGAGGCCAACAAGTAAAGTAGGGAGCCAGAAACTTGGTGAACTAAATAAAACTTACCATGTAAGTCCAATGTGAAATGGACTTTAAGCTTTTGCCCACATGTATGAGTAGTGATCCTGAAATTAGAATCAATGTCTGATGTGAAGAGAATTTTCTGTAGACCAATCAAGTCTCCAAACAGAGTGATAAACAATTGAGCAGCAAACCCCCATTCTTCTGCATGAGTATAGAGACATGCTCACAAACTCTTGTTGAGAAAGGCAGTGAAATGGGAAGATGAACACTCTGTGATATTTGTGGACATTCTTCAGTGAGCTTAGTCCACTTGCTACTAATAGAAAACTTGTGCTGTCACTGCTAAACTCAAAGTAAGTTCACTGCCTCAGGAACATCTTCTGTGGTCTTCAAGTCAAAATATCTAATGTCAGTATTGACAGAAATTTTACCAGGCTACCTAATTAATTATTACAGCTAATCCTCCTGATAGTTAACCTTAACACTTGTCTTTCAGTAGTCAGAATCCAAGTGGACTGCCCTTTTTATTCTGTGAAAAGGACACAGAAAACACAATGGTTCAAATGTTACATCCTACTCAGTCCTTGGAGGGTGACTAGATTTGTCTTCCCTTTCCTGAAGGTGATAAATCAGTTAAGTGTCCAGATGGCCCACCGCTGATCTCCTAGTAAATTTTTGTGTATGCTCCAGCAGCTGGAGAGTGCAGCTGCAGGTGTCAGTATTTCTCAAGTGACACAGAACTTTCCTACCAAGAATTCTGACAATTGGTCCAATGGTGGTGAGGGTGTATAAATGAATGAATCCAAATTCTCTCCAAGCTCAAAATCTCTAATAATTCTTTTTACTATAGTCTCTCTCTCTCTCTGTCTGTCTCTCTGTCTCTCTGTCTCTCTGTCTCTCTGTCTCTCTGTCTCTCTGTCTCTCTGTCTCTCTCTCTCTCTCTCTCTCTCTCTCTCTCTCTCTCTCTCCCTCCCTCCCTCTCTCTTCCTCAACCCACATTTTTGTACTTTTCATCTAATAAACAATGTGACAATTATATCTATTGTTTGTGGGTGTACTTTTTGGGCTACTTTATTGTGTTCTATTATCTACCACCCTTCTAATCCTTATTCCATCCTAATGCCTTCCAACCACTCCCAAACACTAGGCAGGAGAGAAAGGTTAGAGGGAAAGTGGGGTGTAGACTCTCTTAGACTACTTACTGCTGATTAGGGTGACAAGTTCCCTGGGGCCATCTCTTGTCATCAGGATGTCTCCAAACAGCAATCCAGCAATAGCAAACACAGCAGTAAAGGACCAGCAGCAGCGGGGGGGATGCAACAGGGGAGCAGCAGCCACCACAGCCCCCCTGGGTGCTTCCGCATTTATACCCTCTCAAGATTCCCCAGAATTCCACACATAAACTATCTGTAGCTGAAAAAATTCCCACCCCTTCTAGAGCATAAGACAATCATAGTGGCCATGGTTAGTGGGTATGGAAGCAGCCCCATGTCCCACACTTGAGATTAAAACAAAAACATATTTATCTAACATAATTAGGTTTTTAAAGAAACCAAAATTCTTACTACAGTCTTTAGCTTTCTTTCACATAGGGAATTAACACTTACACTAAAATAAATAACTACATTTACTTTATCGATTGATGCATCCCAAACACCCAATAAAAATGTCCCATAAAATTAGCTTCTCTCTGAATACTTACAAAATGTTTTAAATAGTTACGAATCTCAATATTTATACCCATGTACATCTAGTTAGCTACATTCGTAGTGAATGTATTTATACTAGCTTTAATTTTCCATTCTTTATTCCTTTAGGACATTCTTATAAGAATTTTACAAACTTACAATTTTGTTTTCAATAATTTCCTCTCACCACTCTTTTTCAAACCCCTACATCATGTAATGGATTAGTCTATTCCATATGTAACCCTACACAGTAGCTTCTGTTATGTTGTCTTTGCATGTTACAATCTAGTCTACACTGGTGACAACATTTAGGCATCATCTATGTTGTGAGTTCAAGTTGATTACTGGAGGTTTACAAATATTTTCCTAAGAAGAGTTCTGGTGCTATTCTGAAGCCTTTCTCTACTTGGTAGAAATGGCTGTCATAGGTTAGCTGATGATGTTATGTTATCCCTGGTCTCACCTTCAGAAGCTCATTCATTTAATACATTGCATCTTTTAATACTTTTATTAGTATAAAAGCTTTCTAGCAATCTCCCTTAAAATATTTTTGTTGGACTTCCCTCTTTCCACTCAGGACTCATGGCTCCTTCTTATCATCTTATAAGTATACAAATTAATCTAAATTCTATACTGATCACTTACTCGACCTCATAATCTCAGCAATTTAAACATGAATGCATTCATTACCCAGAATCCAAGCTCTAGTCAGTGAGTTTTCTTGTTTTCCCTACATGCCTTGCTCTGCTCTACCCAAGATTCATTCCATGCATTGGAGCCTCTATTGGAAATAACTTTTCTCTTTTCCTCTGCCAAAGGCTTCCTTAATGTTTCTGAAAAGTCAAAGAATCTTTCTACAATGAACCAGACTGGAAAGATCAGACTTGTACTCTTTTCTTCCTTAGGCTCCCGTGTTCCGTCTTTACTATGTTTTTGGTGGATCATAGTAGTTGGTATGGATTAATACATAGCATGTGTTGAATGTTCTTTTCTTCCAAGCAGGAAAATATAAGTTTATCAGATAAAAAAAAATCCCAAAACAGCCCACACTGAAGATAGGCTGAGAAAGAATGTTTTGAGCTCTGTCAACAAACCCCATAATGGAGCTTAGTACCTCAATGAGTGTGTGACAGGGCTGGCAGTGTCCAAACTTCAGGACAGGTGCCTGGACTCTGTGATAGCTATTAGTTAAAACAAGCTCGTATCTGACAATATCCTGTTTTCAGAAACACCCAGTGAAGGCTGATTTTGGAAGAATCATGAAAAATATCCCACTGCAAATAATTAGAGCTCAGGTGTCTAAGTGTTTGAAACATTTGCTACTTTCTCAGATGCCATCCAAACCCTTTTCAAATCTGACACAGGTACTTATCCTCTCCATGCACTTAAGTACTGTGCTACCTTGTAGCTATAAATGGGGGGCAGCTATGGAGTTCAAGATGACAAAGACCAGGCTGACCATAATTTTAGAATCTGAAAACTGGTAGTGCTTTGTGACTGTTTCCTTCCAAAGGGGCTCTCTAAATCTTTTCCGAACTGTCTTCGTTTACTAGAAACACCCTTCCCAACCCTATCAAAATAGCTGTTACAGATCTGAGTCCTTCAGGAGTCATTCAAGATGGTCAAATAACCTGAAATAGCACAGCCATGATTCAGGGTCAAGGAATTGATAGTAAAAAGTTCCTAGAGAGATAGCAAGTTTAACAATGTGCTCTCACATGTGTGAGTCATCCACACTTGTATATTCATTAGTTCTGTGCTCTGGATATGGGTGGAGGATTTCATCTGAAAGCCCACGAGTGAGGAGTACAGTCCCCACAGTATCAGTGTTGAGGTGATGGAATCTTTAGGTCCTATAAGTTTAAGAGGTGATGCATCATGGAAACTGGCCAGGCCATGGCAATATAGTGATGTGAAAACAGATAATGCTGATTGTGCATTATTATGCTGATTGTGATTATGCAGTTGTGCATAGAGCACTTAATATGGATAAACAAAGTAAAGTATTAGTATGGGGCAGTCTGCCTTCCTGCCATTGATTGGCCTGCAGACTGGGGAACAGGGTTCTAATTGGGTTAGCAAAAACTGGGGAAGTTACTCATAATGTTTGAGCCCAAGTCCAACCAGGGATGGTTCATGCTTTAAAATATACAGAAAAGTCGATACCTTCATCATCCTCTTTGCTATCTGTTGCTCTAATCTTTTGCCATAACTCTTATAGGCTGGTTATGGTCTCACCTCCTTTCCTAATTCCCCATGCAACCAACAAGATGCTTATGGCTCTTGACCTTCACTACACACATTCTACAATTCTGTCATGAAAGCTCAACATATCTCTTCCATCCTGGAATCATCTTCTATCTTAATATTTCTGGGACATAAAGATGAACCATATGCCCAAGAACTTTAAACTCTGTGAGTACCCTTTCTTGACACTTCCAAGAAGTTAATTGTCTGTTTGCCTTCCTGTAATTACCTTAATTGCATGCCATTAGTGGCCACTAATAAATGCAAGTATGCTTGATTCTCATAGGCCTATGTTTGCAACCAATCTGCAAGGCTCTGTCAAGGCCTTCACATGTGGTCAAAATTGAAAGCAAGGCAAACAAGCATATTCACATTTAACCTTTGGGGCTAAAGGGAGAAGGGAATATAATTTACGAATGGGGTAATTGTTTCCTTGCTTCTGATGCTGACCGGCACGCTCTCCATAGCGGCTCCATGTATATGCTGTGTGCTCATTTATATGACAGCAAAAGTTAAAAGGGGTTGAAGAATAAAGGCTGCCTAATTGCTGCTATTATCGCAACTCAAAGAGAGAATTGCTGGGTGATATTATGAGGATCGAAAAACCATTGAAATTTTTATTGATGGAACACTTTTGCTCTAACTTCAAGCCACAGAAAATGAAGGTCATAATTTCAGGTTTTATGGGCACATGACTGAGCATTTACATGGAAAGGGCTGAGGTATGAGGAGACTAAGCCGTATCCCTCAGGCATAGTTTCCTAGATCAGTTTATCCAGTATTGTTTTTGGTAAGCTTTACTAATGGAATCACCCATAAGCTGGAGAAAATGAAATATATAATAATGGTTTGTTACTGTGTCACTCAGACAAAACCATCACAGGGGGGAAAAAGCATTGGCAAAACACAAATTCTATGTCTGTTGATTCTTTGGGAACCTTGAGTGTGATATTGTTATTTATCCAAACATTACTAAATATAGAGAAGCAGCCCCTGATAGGCTGTTGATAATCAGTGGATCATCTTATACCCATCAACATATGAGCAGTAAAGCATAGTATGTACATGTATGGTGTTTTTAAAGAATAAAGAAAAATATATTTAAAAATCATCAAACATACTTAAGTTTATTTCTTACAATAGATATATGCTTTCCTCTAAATATGCAATGATAACTTAATTCCTAATGCCTGGAATCTGTGCTGAGTCTCCCCACCCCCAACCCCAGGAGAACCTGGGTTATTTTAGTTAATTTAGTTCAATCATTCCTTACTGCACATACACAACACGTACCACTCAAACGACAGCTGGCCAGGGCTGGGCATGCAGGTCCTGTGTCATTATGGAAGAGGGTTTGTTCTTAGGTCTCTAAAATGAACAGTCCCATCTAGATGCAGCTGAGAACCTAGAATCAACAGTGCCTGTGTGCTTCCTTTCCTGCTGTATGCAAGATGTCACCATTGAACCCATAATGTAATTTAAATGCAGCTTCTGGTATGAATGCATTCAAAACATAATTTTCAAAGGAAAAGCAAAAGCAAATCCTATCTAATTTTACCCATGAAAAGGATATATATGTCTGATAATTTGGAGTTTGTTAATTGAGCCAGCCATTTTTGGTCAAATCAATGAATGTTTATGTGACAGTTTGAAATGCCACTGCTCACCAGTGTTGTTCTCATCCTGTTAGCCTTCAACCACAGTGTGGCATCCATTTTCAAGGCCAAGTATTAGTCACCATTTTTTTTTTCAAGTATCAATATATTCTTGGATGAAAGATTAATCTGTACTTACAGATTGGACCTACATCAAGCCCTCTGAGAAAAGGAGGTTTGATGAAGTGATTGGATCTAAGTCAGGAAATTCTAACAAACAGAATGAAAGGCCGTGGCATGTAGGAGGGGTCATGGGAAGAGGACACAGTGAAGCCAATCTGACATCATGCTTTGGGTCTAGTAGCTCCAATAGAAAGACCATCTTTCCTTACCTCTGTTACTAGTATTTGTTTCTAAAACAATTTTAGGATTTTACTAGTGGAGACAAAAAAACACAAGAGAGGGAACTGAGTCACAGTCTGAGATGAAATAAACTCTTCGAAATTCTAAGCTAGTGCTAAGTCCCAACATTAACTGTGTCTGTCTGAACCTGAAAAACAATATAAACTAAATCAAACACAGTAAAGTCATCTATCTTACCGCCTCAAGTAAAGGTTTACCTCCTAAGACTCTGAAGGCTGTTTGGATTTCTTCTTAAGTGAAATCTAAAAATTAATCAGACAAAGCCTCTCCTGACCAGAAAATAACTTTTTTGTTTACTTCCCTGTCAACTTTTCCCATAAAACCCATGTTTCAATAAGTTACTATTATCAAGAGTAGGGGTAATAAGTGAAGGGATGGATTCATGAACCAAATACCAACATGCCCAGTACAGTCACCTGCTGACTCCCTGTCTGTCTTCCGGCTATCTCACTCCTTTCTGAGACAGACCCATGTTTTCTTCAAGGTCTGAGAGAGGTCACCTTATGTGAGCCACATGTTTCCCCAGCATGGCCAGGAGAATTCACTCTGTTCAAACCCTCTACCTGCATTACCATGAACATCTAGAAGGGAGGGCAGTATCTCTAAAAGGGGTTCTGTCTTAGATCTGCCAAGCCTACTTCATAAATAAGCAATGAATGAAAGAATGGGGGCCACATGCTATGTTGAAAGTATAATGAATTAGAAGTATCAGTATCATGTTTAGAAGGGGGGGAAACTGAAGGACGAGTAACCTAATCCATATTCCCAAACTCTGATGGTAGAAATACTTTCCTAATTCATTGACAGAAACCGACTTAAAAACATGAGCCAACTTAGCACGACCTGGGATGCTTTCAACTTCCTGTCTTCCAGCCTTAGCTCAGGACTGAACTCTGTATTCCTGCTGACCAGGAATCACGGGCTTTCTTACGGTGATTTAAATCAATGAACACTTGCGGAATTCAGGAATAAGGACTGAGTTCTGGAGACTGGCTGGTGTTGAGGTTGCCTGCATAAACATACAGGCAGCCAGCAAAGGAAGTGATCAAGAGATACAGGACAGTCAAACATACAAGTCAGATATGCTATCAGGACTCTCTGGCATTTGAACGATCTTTAGTATGTTCTGTGACAGGTTTAGCTGCTCCGGGATTTATACTTCCTCACTAGAAAAGTGAGAATAATGCTTTCCAGGGCTGTTGTACAATGTGCCTGTGTTTGGTTATTGGGTTTCTTGACCAACAAAAGGATTCTGCTTCACAAAGGTCCACAGTGATAGGGATTTCCCCATCCTGAAGCTATGTCACCCAGAACATATGCCTACAAGACACATGCCAGAGGATGCACTAGAAAGAAAGGGTCCCATGGGTCACTTTCATTCAAAGATCATTTCCCATAATTTATCATTGTGCCCTACATAATTATAAAGGGATCCTGCATCAGAAAGGCAGATAGACCATTTGTGAGTGCCATTTTCTTGGCCTCTGTATTTTATTAAGCATTAAGAAAACAAACAAAAACTATTAAGAGTTTTTTTTTTCTTTGCATGTAGCAGTAGGCACATGTATCAAATGCTTTAATAAAATTGGGACCTATTACAGAGAACCTGCATATGTGAGATTCTTAAGAAGATTAATTTGTTAATGTGTGTGTATGTGTGCTCAACTGGACACTAGGAGAGGACATCAGATAACTTTTTCTATTGCTCCTGCCTTATTGCCTTGAGATAGGGTCTCTCACTGAACCAGAAACTAGCCATTTTGGACTAGGCTGGTTGATCAGGAAGCTCCCAGGATCTGCCCACCTCTACCCTCAAAAACTGAGGTTACAGCTTGCACAGCCTTGCTCAATTTGTGGCATGGGTGCTGGAGGCTCAAACAGGTTTTCAGGATTGTACAGCAGGGATCCTACTTACTGAGGTACTTGCCCAGGCTTCTGAAGATTCAGATTTTAAGGTGACTTTTGGAGACATGTAACATTTTGTGTGTGTGTGTGTGTGTGTGTCTGTGTGTGTATAAATATGTATGCATGAGCAAGTTTGAGAATCAACCAGTGGCATCTGGTTCTTGTGCAAAAATGTTTGCATTGTTTAGAAATGAATATGTTTTGCAATTTGTTTTCCCAAGCACTCTTTAATTAATAGGTCTTTTACTGACTTCTCTTGAATTTAAAGAGGAGAGGTTCTGGCTAAGCAATTGTAAGTGCAGTGGTAACCAGAAAAGTCTGCCTACCTCTGACTCACCTCGAGCTTGTCCCAGGAAGCCCTCAGCCTCTTCTGCATACAGTACACTCTATGAGAACATCAGCAAAATGACAAGCTGACAAGAACTAAGTCAGAATCCCTGACCTTTCATTCTGCCCCATGAGGTAAAGAGAAAGTAAGCCCTAGTTTCCTGGGTCCAGCTCCTTAGAAGTTAAGCTTCTCCTTCCCTTAAATCCTTGCCAGACAGTCTGGGGCTGGTCTTCCAGGTTTCCGGCTCTCTGGACCAGCTGGGAGAAGCATGCTTCTCAGACCCCATGGGCTTGCCAACAAATTTTCCCCAGAGACACGGCAGAATTGGAAGACTGCAAAGCCACTCTCATAATCTGGGTACTAATAGACGTTTAAGAGACTAAAAGAGAGGGAGTTTCTGGGTCAAAGGAAAGAAAAACCATGGCAAGTTTTTAACAGTGTAGGCATTTTTTTCTTCCATAATTTGCATATGATCAGAGCAAACCTTTTCCTTCCAGGCGACTCCGGGAAGCCTGGGAGACATGGTTCTGAAATGCATTCGGAGGCATATTTCAACAGTTTTATTTCATAAGAATCATTTTTTGAGCATTAACCCCAATTCTCTAATTCATGAAATATTCAAGCTCATACTTGACAAAGAAACATAGTTGGTACAAATCTCTGCTTTACATAGATGTCCTAGGGAATGATGGGAAAGCAGCTAGAGCCACTCTCTTCTTCAGGATGCTATGGACATCAGGAATGCACAGCTTTCCATGCTTGGGTTGGTCTTGGTTATCCTTGGCTCAGGGACCTCCTGGGCCAAGCTACAGAGTCAAGTTATGCTGACTTCATTTGGCCTGGTATTACCAAAGGTCCCCTGGGAAATGCCTGCGTTATCCAGTGCTGTTTTGGACTGGAACCAAATCCCTATCTAAGCAGCTGAGAAGAAAGGCCCAGTGAGAACAGGTCTTGCAAGCTGTAGGCAGGCAAAGCCACTTTTCCCAATGACTGGCTACCTCTTCTTTCACTCTGTCATCAGTTTTAAGGATAAACAAAGTATTTGATTTTCTCTCGGGATGACCCCATTCTGTCCCTTGCTGTGAGATTCCTTCACCTTCAAATGCCAGGCATTTGCCAGAAAAAGCAAAGATGTATTTGGAAACACTTTCTTTAAGAAAACGGGTTTGTATTTTCTGTATATCTGCAGATCCACATGCATCTAGGCAAGTTACCCTTGATGGGAAGAAAGTATATGAAGCTGGAAACATGTCAGGACTCTTCCTTAGCCTGCAGAGCTTCACTTCAGTCACTGCTCCTACTTTTCTCACCTTTTGACAGTTTCAGCATCCAGTTTTCCGCTCTCTTCCCCTAGATGTGCCATTTATTGCTCAAACCCCCTTCTCACATCAGCACTATTGCTTTTGGGGGGTGGGGGGTGGAAATGGGAAACTAGTAAGAAATCAAGACACAGACAAGATTGGAGTCATACAAATTCTTTATGTCTCTGGCTACAGAGATCTGGCTTCTGCCACTGTGTCAAGGCATTCATAGTCCTCCAGAGCCTTCCTGGAACACTGCAGCTTAGCAAAGATAATAGCACAGTGGGGAAGTGTGTGACGGTCCAATATATACACTCCTCCAGGGTCAATTTACCTTTTTGCATAATTGATTTTCATAAAAGGCTTTCCTTTAAGACTTAGGAAGTTAAGACGTAGCACACATCTGGCCTCCCAGTGCAGATGTCCTACTTTGGAAAGAATAAGATCTGAGAGAACAATGGACAACTGCCAAGGTGTCTTCCTAGGATCAAGTTACCCAGTGCGCCTGTGTTACTGAGCAAGATTATCATATTAACTTAGCAGGAAGTCAGAAATGAGACACCATGCTCTCCTGTGGGCCCAATTTTGTCTCAGTGTTCAAAATATTAATTGAGAAATATGAGAATAAATGAATTTCTGATTGTAAAAATTTTTGGAAAAAAAATCAAGTTTCCTCCACTTTTCTGATTTGGAAAGGATGTTCTGACTTATAATCAGGGACACAAACTTGTTTCTACTCTTAATACTGCCAACAATTAGCTAAGGAATTATTAGACATGTATGCTATGTTATAGTGGCAGCATTTAAGCACATCCTGATTTTCCCAGGTAATGGGGATGTTAGAGCCCACACTTGTCCCAGAGGTATTTTGAGTTCTTTATGGTTGGAGGATCCAGAGCCAAGGAAATATCTCAAAGCTCTGATGTCTTGAAAAGTATCCCCGTTGGTTAGGCCACCTTCTGGTTGTCTCTTCTTGCCTTGGGCCAGACTCTTCTCTGTTGCCACCTCCTGCTAAGCCAGCTCTTCCTGAGAGCAGGAGTGGAAATGGGCATGGGCACTAAAGTTGGTTACATGTCATGCCAATAGGACATGAAAGCCAAAGAGAAATCACCCAGTGAGCTGTCACTTCAGATACACTGTCTACCAGAAGTTGATTTCAAAGGATAACAAGTAAAATGAACAGTGTAAACATGAGTCAGGAATCAGAAAGTTCCATGTCTTGCAGGGGAAGTAGCATTTTTTTTTTTTCAAATAATAGAACCTTGGAAAAGATGAGCTTAAGTGAACTAACATACTCCATATGCTTTCAGCAAAGCATTGCAGACCACTGTGGTTCTCAGCATCATCAAGGTCAGGAGAGCACTATAGTGCCCTGTTGTAGTACTGGACCACTTGCTGCGGTACACACAGTGACCATGACACTTACACCAGTTACCAAAAGCCTTCCGTTTTTGGCTTGCTTCTCTTGTCATTTAGTCAAAATTAGCATCATCTCCTTAAGTAGATGCTGCACAATTGTCCTGTTGTTGTGGACTGCCTGCTGGACACAACCATAACTCTAGACTTACTCAGTTATTGAAAGAATACATTTTACACAGAACTAGATTTGTTGTCACATGTCAAAAATGCAGTACAAGTACTGACCCAGTACTTGTGTTTTAAGCAGTGTTCTGATTATTTATCTTTATTTCATCCTGTTCTGTTTCTCTAAACTGACAGAGAGTTCAAAGCTTAAATTTTGATCAATGTTTAATCAGGAATCCAGCTGGAAACATTAATTCAGCGAACTTGTTTCTTCAAGGAATTCTCATGCCATTCTAACACAAAATTCCAGATTAGATGAAGCATTTTTAAAAGGGAAGAGATCTGTTCAAACTCTAACCGAGCGCCACCGCCACTGAAGGCGGAAGAAAACATGCTGGCTGTTAGGAGACCAGGCTCTAGGCTTTTAAGTTGTTGATAGAAGGGTACTAAGTTCAGGACTGTGCACTCTATAGTAAATGGGAAACATGAAATAAAAGATACTGGATATCTCTCTATACATGCAGTGAAAATATGCCGTCTGCAGATTACCAAAGAAAGAAAAATACATTGGAATTTACTTTACAACTCTAGTTTATCGAAGCAATTTCAGGCTTTTCACCCAAAATTTTCTCCATACAAAGCCTGTCCGTGGCTGAAAGCTTTGAGGAGGACTCACCAATGGACAGAGCATGCTGACTAAAATTCACAAGGCTGTGGGAGGTAGGATAGAGATGCCCAGACAAATGGTTTCCTTTCAGTGGTTCTGATTAGTTTATGAACAGTCCTACTGTCTGAGTGTCTCTCTAACTTGAGTTCATCTCCTTGTGTACCAACATCTCAGCTGATAACAAGGTCCACCTAAGACGAATCCGGGTTGCTTTCCAGCCTATTTGTATGCACATGGCTTAAGACCCCACAGCAGAGGAGCTTTCATTTATCTACCTGTCATAGAAAAATATTTTCCTATAAATAATTTTAAATGTAAGAATGAATGGAAAGAAAATCTCAAGTATACACTGAATCTTGGGATGTTTGCTACGTCAACTTAGAAAAAACTTATATAGTAATGCGAAGTGATTGGGTTTAGGAAGTACAGTATAGAAACAAGCGGAAATGGAGGGAAGATTGGAAGCCACATGAAACAGCTTTGTTAGCTTATCTCTAATCCTTGTCACAGCACACAGAGCATAGTAGTTCATAAGTATATTAAGAATAATGAAAATGAAGGTGCAGTCTATGGGGAAGCTAAATGCGAGGATGTATGGGGGTGTGGGCAGGTGTGAAACAGCATCTGTCACTGCGAGCCTAATGTCCAGCATACATCTTTAATCCAATGGCACTCTGGGAAGTTTTGTGAAATGTAAACCTGAGTAAACCTCTTTGTCTTGACTTAATAAAATTCTACATAAGAAAAAACCAAGAACTAAAGAACATTTTGATGTCCCAGCTCCTACCCTGACCTCCTGAAGATGTCTCAAAAAAAATGGAGTAACGAATAAACATAGGATTCTTAACAGAGGAATCTCAAATGGTCAATATGAATTTAAAGAATCGCTCAGCATCCTTAGTCATCAGGGAAATGCAAATCAAAACAACCCTGAGATTCCACCCTACACCAATCAGGATGGATAAGATCAAAAACTCAGGCAACAAAACCTCCTGGTGAGGATGCAGAGAAAAGGGAACACTTTTCCACTTGCAGGGGGGATTGAAAATTTGTAAAGCCATTCTGGACATCAATCTGGCAGTTTCTCAGAAAATTACAAATAGTTTTACTTGAAGAGCCAATTATACTGCTCCTGTTCATATACCCAAAAGATGCTCCAGTGTCTTCATAGCAGCTTTATCCATAAAAAGCCAGAAACTGGAGGCAACCCAGATGTCCCTCAACTGAAAATACCAAAAATGTGATACATATACACAATAGAATACTATACAGCTGCTAAAAACAAGGACATCATGAATTTCACAGGCATGTGGATGGAACTAGAAAATATCATCCTGAGTAAAGTATTCCAGACCCAAAAAGGTATGTATTCATTGATAAGTAGATATTAGCCAAAAAGTTCAGCATACCCATGATATACCTACCCTACAGGCTCAAAGAAGTTAAACAAGAAGAAAGGCCCAAATGAGGATGCTGGAATTCCACTTAGAAGGGAGAAAATAGTCACTGGAGGCTGGTCCAAGGCCCTAGCACATATGTAGCAGAGGGCTGCCTGGTCTGGCCTCAGTAGGAGAGGATGTGCCTAATCTTGCAGAGACTTGATGCACCAGGGTAGCAGGATACCAGAGGAATGGCTGCCCTCTCAGAGATGAATGGGTGAGGAGATGGAGGAAGGAACTCTGTGAGGAGGGACCTGGAAGGGGGCAGCATTTGTGTTGTAAACAAACAAACAAACAAACAAACAAACAGTCTGGTTTAGATGGTGGTAATTCCAGTAGCATTTGAGCTGTAAACAAACAAAAAACAAAGTTTGTGTTCAAATGGTGGTAATTCCAGTTGCCTGGTATTTAACCAAGAAAGGGCACACCACCTGTGGGGATAAGTAAAATACTATTAAGTCTAAGTAAAAAATAAAATATTAATCTGTTTCTTATCCCTACCAAGCACTGAGAGTTCCCAAGTGTCTCTGGGCTGAGGTCCTCCTCTCTGCAAGCAGGTAGCTCCCAACTGCATGCTACTTTGCCTTGCATTCCATTCTAAATAGTGAAGGATTTCTCTAGGCCGTAAGAAATTATGTTAGTAAGGGATTGGACACTTTCTGTGCCCAGGAATCTCAAGGGTTTGTGGTAAAGAAGCTGGTACTTCATTCTTTGGAAATTCCAAGGAGATCTGGTGAAGTAGCAGTAAGAGGCTGCCATGGGCATTGCCCTGAATGCTCTCTGTGTGATATGGGGAGGGCAAATTGTCCTGGCGAGGACTGGTTCCTCGGGCCCGTGTGTCTACCAGCTATGGGCAGTTTTGTCTGGATTGTTCAAATCAAGATATTGGATGTTGGTGATTGATCTCTGCTTTCTTGGTATCTTTGTTGCAGAAGATAAGCAAAAATAATTCTGCTTTAATTCTTGTATGCCATCAACAGCAGATTCTAAAACAAGGGTTGTGACTGCAGGTGGTCTTGAGGCAGCTCCACTCCTCATTGCTCCTTCTGGCTCTGAACTTGGGCCTTCTGCCTACTTCTGGTCTAACATGCCTTCTTCCAGAGCTCATATGATGGCTGCCTGGGCCTTGTTGCTGACTTGTTTCTACTCTCAGATTCCAGCTTCCATCCACTTAAGGCAAGTCTATGAATGTGACCTTTCTTAATTCTCACTTCTTGCTGCCTGTTAGACTGGGATCAAGGTTTAAGTGAGTCCATGTGTCTATGACTTACCTAATCTGTTTGATTTTAATGGTTGAAGCAAGTGGTACAAGGATTTTTTGAGTGCTTGTTGTGGTGTGTGTGTGTGTGTGTGTGTGTGTGTGTGTGTGTGTGTAATATTGTTAACTTAGGGATAATTCTACTATTGCATAAAATCTTAATGATAGAAATCACTTTCAGATGCACCCACTCTTTCTATGAAGAATCATAGATATTTATACTCATATAATTTTCCATATCACTTAAGTTAGGATTCTGAAGCTGAGACTCTTGACTATTCTGTATGGCAGTCAGCTCTAGAGCAGCAAGTGAGAAATAGTGTCACAAGCCTGTTGCTCTGGTTTGCTTTCTGTTACTGATATATATATATATATATATATAAACATGACCAAACTAATTTGTAGAAGAAAAGGAATCCAGTTTACACATCCCAATCATAGTCTGCCAAAGTGGCAAGTCAAGACAGGACCCTGGATGCAGGAACTGAAGGAGAGGCTATGGAAGAATGTTGCTTACTGGCTTGATCTCATAGCTCATTCATCCTCCTTTCTTATAGCACCCAGAGCCAGGGCTCAGGGATAGCACCATTCACATGGCCCGTGACATGCTTGTCCACCGGCCACTCTGATAGAGGCAACTCCTCAACTGAGGTGCCTTACCGTATGCTGACCATAGCTTGTGGGAAGACAAGGAATTCAGAAGCACACCCTTTATTAGCAAACATGTCGAAGTCTATGCTTCAGCAAGCACTCTTACACAGATCATCTATCTGAAATTACATGGAGACTGTCATCAGTGTTATTGCATTAGTGATGCACGTGAAGAAAAGCACTAAGGCCCAGCAAGGCAAGTGCCCCACACCTCCCAGATACCAAGGGAGGGGCTCAATTTTGTCTTTCTTCTGTTTCCTGGCGTAGCAGGCATACCTACTAAATGGTCTTACAACAATATACAGTGGAAACTCAACCAATTTCCTCTTATTATCCTTGTTGAGAAAGAAAGAACTGACATGCTACTCTGATGCAGAAGGCTATGTGTATATATCAGAGCTGTGACAGAGGCAGTGAGATGCCAGCACTACCATTTCCCATGTTTCCATCCATTTCTGCTAGCTTATACAAATGCAGTAGCACTTGCATTTCTCTGTCCCCTTCTTTTGCATTTAAATCATCCTTTGCTTAGTAGTTTCTCATCCTTTCTCCCACACATTTGTTAACTTTCTGGGTTTTCAGCCTTTAAATGTTTGGTGAGATCCCACAGGATATCCTCAGGGTATGACAGCTCACTTTCTTAAAGTTGTATTTTTTTTTCCTACTAGATGTTACTATGAATACCAACATGTTTTCATTGTAATTACTTTAATTCCCTTGGCTCCAATCAGATGCAGAGTGTGTCAGTTTATGGTGATTTCCAGGGTTGGAGATGGTTACTGGCCCAGGGAACGTAAATTACTGTAAACACTCACATACTTGGTACATTGCTTTGGAAACAGTCTCAGCTTTGCACTGGGAGAACACAGGCCTTTAGATTCTTGGGGGCAAGTCACAAGTTTTCTAGGTCTTCAGGTTCTCATTTCTAAAACAGCAACAAAAACCTTTTCACCATGAAGAAATGGGAACAGAACTGAGGAGGCTACAAATTGGTATGGACATTAGGAAAATACAGTTTGGAAGTCCCTAGAAAACTTGAAAAATAGAGCTTTCTTCTGCCTCAAGAATCTCATTTCTAGACACATACCCAAAAGGCTTAAGGTCATGATGTTGAAAAGGTGTCTGTACTCACACGATCATTTGCCTCATTATTCACAATAGAGGTGACACAGGGAAAATGGGGGTGTCTTCTGATTTCTGAATGAAAATAATAGGATCATGTTTATAGTAGAACACAACTCAGCCTAAAATGAAAGGAACCTTAGCACTTGAGACAAGATGGGCAGATTCCCGAGGACACTGGGCCTTGTGAAATAAGCCAGACATAGAAATACAAAGTGTGCATGATCTTGCTTATATAAACAATCTGAATGGCTTAAATTTAGAACCTGAGAGAAGAAAGGGGATGCCAAGGCATCAGAGAGGAGAAATGGGGAGATTTGAGTCAAAGGAATGAACTTTCAGTTACAAGATGAATATGTCCTAGATTTCTACAGGCTAACTACAGTTAATGACTGTATACTATATACACATAATAGTCAGTCCAGTAGCTGCAGTAGCCAGGATGAAGGGAACTGGGTGTAGAAATAGTGTTATAAGCTGAAGTGATCTAAAAAGTGGTTATGGAGAATGGCTTCAAATTATGAAAAAATATGTTCATATTTGGAATGTTGGGAGAAATGCGTAGAACATTTTATGGTTTCTGATGATTTTGACAACTTTTTTTTTTTTTTGGTTTTTCGAGACAGTTTCTCTGTGTAGTCCTGGCTGTCCTGGAACTCAGTCTGTAGACCAGGCTGGCCTCGAACTCAGAAATCCGCCTGCCTCTGCCTCCCAAGTGTTGGGATTAAAGGCGTGCGCCACCACCGCCCGGCGATTTTGACAACATTTAAGCATGGAAATTACAAGCCCCATATAGAGTAAATTGTGTGACCCACCTGGCAATCAAAATCTTGCACTAAAATAAATGACTTTAGGGCCCATTTTATTCTGTCATTTATGTTATGGATTCTGACTATTCCCTCTGTCCCAAGGCTCCTGCTTACTTAGTGTGGATCTTTTCTTTAAATAAAGTCCTTCCCTCAGCCAAGTTCACCACTGCCTTGTTGCTGTAGACTCCGATTGTCACCAGCATTTCTGTCTGTATGCATGCCTCTTCGCTGCCATCTGTTTCACAAAGGGATTTAGTGAATTACAACCCAGGCTCTGTTCCTAAAGATTTTTTTTAGCAGGTTTTAACTATACCCCAGCCTTTTCCCCTCTCATACAAGCTGACTAAATAATCATTACAAAAGAAAAAAATTACCTGCCTTTTTGCCTAAACTTGATAATGAGAAAAAGAAAGACTTTTTAACTACTCACCATGAACAGAATAATCACAATTTACAATGGCCCCAGAACAAGATAAAATAAATAAACACAGATCAGAACAGCAGATGTAGTTTGCATTTTATCTGAGAATCCAGAACCAGTGGTTCTTTTCTAGTTCATTAGAGGCAACAATTGAATCTCAGGTTGCAGAGAGGTATGAAATATATTTATGATCAAGTTAGCAATGGCACTACTCCAGATCAATATTTACAAGAACTGCAAGCAAGAGGCTCAGCTTCCTTCAAGCAGCTATGTTCATGGGACTGTGCTGGGTCCTGCTGTGTGGAATGTGTCCTCCAGAATGACTCATCCATACTGCTCTGCTGCCATGTAAGGCCCAATGTTAGGGGCCTGGGATAGACTCATTAATTTTGCCTTAAAACTTCAGTTGGCAAATGGAAACAAAGCATCTTCAATTTTTAGTAACATCCCTAGACAATGAAAACACTGGGAATTCCAGGTAAGCATATCAAGACAATAAAAATAGTGTGAGGTGCGATGGATTTCTTTATCAGATATCACCATAGAATGTCAGAGAAGTGGAGAGAGTGCATCACACTGAGCGGTGGTGGTGGTGGTGGGCATTTCTATGGTGCTAGAAAGATGTGAAGCTGACCACACTAGAAGGATGTAAAAGTGGGGAGAATCCTACCTAGATTCATCCAACAACACCTTTGGAGTCTTCCAGCGAGTCCTACTAGAGTACAAGGCTTTGCTCCTATGGCAGAATCAGGTCACTGAGTTAAAGAATATGAACCAATTGTGTTCTTCTTTCTTCCTAACAGATGAACATGAGTGAAGACAAAGAGCAAATGCAAACTCCCCCTTATCAATGTAACCTTCAAGCACAAGTTCAAATCTTAGAAATGTGGGAGGCTCTGCCTCCACATTCTTTGTTTCTCTATATTCTTTGGCTAAACTTCTATAGTCATTTGGATTATAATTTTTATCAAATTTCTACCCATTTTTTTCTGAGAGTTTTGTCTAATCTCCTTTCTTTTCTACCAATGATTAAGAATGTTGAAGACTCTTAAAAATATTTATTGCCTATTTTTGTTTCTTATTTTGAATCACTGGCTATCTTCTTTCCACCAAGTATTTGTTTTTGACAACTTTATAAGGATTTGGCTTGGCTGCAGACCTTTATGTCTGGGTCTTCTGTTTTTGTACCCACACCATGCTGCTGGTGTCACTGTGGCTCTGTAGTATAGTTTGAAGTCAGGAATTGTGATGTCTTCAGCATGGTTTCTTTATACTTGGGATTTCTCTGACTATTGGATATCTTTCATGCTTCCATTTGAATTTTAGTATTGCTTTTTCTGATTTTATAAAGAATATCATTGAAATTTTTGACAGTGTTTATATTGAGTTAATAGATTATGCTTGGGAATATGACCTTTTTTCACAGTATTGATTCTGTTAACTCAGGATCATGAGTATTCTTTCCTTCCTCAAGTGCCTTCTTCAATCTCTTTTTATTTTTCAGTGCTTAAACCTTCTGTTATAGAAGCCTTTCAACTCTTTGGTGAGGCTTATTCCTAGGTGAATATTTTGAAGATAAAATGAATGGGAGATTTTTCCTAATTTGTTACTGGTGTGTGGAAAAGGTAGTAATTTCTGTATATTGATTTTGTAGCCTGATATTTTGTCAAAACTACTTATCTAAGAATCTTCTGGTGGAATCAATAGGCTCTTTTAAGTATTGAAATATCTCTTCTGTTTTTCCTAGTCATATCATGTTTATTTTTTCTACTCTGTTTGCTGGACTGACTTTAAATACTATGTTGCATCCCAAATTTTATTGAAAATGTTTTTAGCATATTTCCTCATTTATTATGATGTTAGTTACAAGTTCCTTGCATGCAAACTCACATTTCTGTTCATTATCCCTTTTTTCCTCCTCCTCTTCCTCCTCTTCCTCCTCTTTCTCCTCCTCCTCCTCTTCCTCCTCCTCCTCTTCCTCCTCCTCCTCCTCCTCTTCCTCCTCCTCCTCTTCCTCCTCCTCCTCCTCCTCTTCCTCCTCCTCCTCCTCCTCCTCCTCCTCCTCCTCCTCCTCCTCCTCCTCCTCCTCCTCCTCCTCCTCCTCCTTCCCCTTCTCCTTCTCCCCGGCTTGTCCTATTTTTTCTTATATATAAGACAAAGTCTTATTTTGTAGATCTGGCTGGCCCGTAGCTTGCTATGTAGACAGGCTGGCCTCAAGCTCAGAGATCTGCTTGCCTTTGCCTTTTGAGTTCTGGCATTAAAAGTATGTGTTACCTTTTCCAGCTTATAACAGTTCTAATTGTATTGAAATATGTTTCCTCTACATTGACTTCTTTTCTGTTCTAAAAAATGGTTGTATTTTCATTCTACTTTGCATATGTGAATAATTTTTATTACATGTTTAATATTTTAAATTCATATATTGGGGATATTTGTATGCTTCTTAATACGTTTAGGCTATGTTCTGAAACTGAAATGAATTATTAGGAAAGGTTTTCAATATTTGAGTATATGCTTTGTTTTGGGGGACTGAAGCAGATCTTAAGATTCATTTTTGTCTGCTTCATAAACAATATAGTTCTCCATTATTTATTCAATGCCTCCTGTTTTATAAAGATTTTCTACTTTTGCCTAAAACAACTAATTACCAGCAGCCCACTGTGAACTCTTGTGATGGTTTCTCCAGTTCCTGGCTCTTGCTCAAGATATAAATGATTTCCTTACATGTGTGATGACTACTTGGAGCACCAAATAGCTCTCTCCCTCTCCTCTCCACTTCCTTTCTCTTTTCTCTCTCTTATTTTCTGCTTCACAAATTCTAGCCATTTGGAGATCCTTGACTTCTAAGATCCATTTCCCAAGTGCAAGGAAATGCTGCAATCGTATGAGAATCGACTGCTTTTCTACTCATGGGTTGGAAAGCTGAGACAATCACAGGCTCAGTGCATCTGTTTCTTATTTTCTTTCTGGAAGTTCAGTTTGTTTTGCATTGTCTTTGTCTAATATTTTAAATTGTTGTTTTGTGTATGCTTTTCTGGCATTTGTTGGCTGTGTGAAGGGAGAATAGGTACAGAATCTCTGCTCCTTTCTCTATAAAGTTGAAGTAATCAAGTATTTTTTTTGTCTTGGTCATTATTGGCAGTTTGGTAACTCTAAGGACTCTTCAAAGAATATTGCTATTAAATCCATGTAGTGAATGCACAGGCAGAAAAGGAAATGGATAACATGAAGAAAAATTAACCAAAACACTTAAAGTCATCACATCACTATAATTTGTGATTCTTTTCTCAAATGCTAAAGTTCTAGTGGCAGTGTTATAATTACCAAGCTTTAGAGCAACACTGAGCATAAATTACATTTACAGGTATTCGCCAACAACTTTATGTGATATGAAAATATTTGCAACTTTTCTTAGTGACAAAAATCACAAGAGCTACTAATGTTATTGAGATTAAAATCTCCTATTCACAGTTGAAAGAATATTAAAAATTTCAATTAGAATTTACTGAGAGTAAAGATGAATTTGATTTCTAGCTAAGTTCCCAACTTACCAGTCTGTAAAGGACCATCAACAGGCAGGTGGACCTCATGTTAAGAAACATGGATGTCTGTGTTCCTTGCTGTCACTAGAAACCATGTGGAAGTTCATGATCTGTGCTTCCATTGACTGTAAAGGGCAAGGAAGATATGTTTGCAGTGATATGATGACTGCAGATTTACAGTTAAGAAAGAGGGACACAGAAGTTTCCTGTGACAACTCCTATCCCACTAAACTAACAGCCTAGACAGGAAGCCATCTAAGAGAACTCTTGAAAATTGTATAATGCTGAGACCCACAGTCAAACATCAGGCAGAGCTTTGGGAGTATTGTGGAAGAGGAGATGATAGAAGTGAGCAAGCCAGAGGAGTCAAGGACATCACAAGAAGATCTACAGAGTCAACTAACCTGGGACCCAGAAAGCCATCAGCCAGGAAACATTCAGGAGTTGGACCCAAGCCCCTACGTATTTTAAGCTAAATTAACTGGCTAAGGAGTCTGCTTCCCATGGGTGTCATTCCCTCTGTCACCTTCAGAGTTCTTATCAGTTGTCTATGTCAAAGCATCATGGAGGGAACGGTATGGACAAACGCAAAGGGCTCTGAAGATGGAGGGGACCATTGTTGTATCTGGCTTTGATCTTCAGAGCCCCCAGTTAATTGTCCACCTCCTGCAGGAACTACTCTGTGTTCCTAGCATCAGGCATTATTTGAACCAGTGATGACGAGTCATTGTGCGGACCAACAAGGCCCCCACAATGTGCTGTTACTTCTAATCCATCTCTTAGTATAACAGTGCTGTGAACACTCTGGATAAGTGCCTTAGAACAACATGGGGACATAGCTTTGTTCCCAACAATCTTTTGAATGCAAAAGTTAGATTTAAGGAATATCCAAAGCATAGGTGAATGAATCTATGAATCGCTACAGAGTTTTAACCATTGAATCAAATATTTTTTTATGCTAGGGTTATGCCACAGAGCTTGGGATTAAAATGATGAAAAGGCTGTTCAGTTGTCCCTTCACAATTATCCAACTGCTGCAGTCACTCCTGACACCCTTCCATAACTATGTTCTGCTAACCTGACCCACTCCTAGGATCTGGCTCTAACTATGTCATTTTAACCAAAGTGTTGGGTAATGTCATCTTTTTTGTACCTGCACCTACTAGGCACAGTCTATGATTTGACTGTTTTTACCATCTTCAAACTGTTATCAACCATTATCTTACAGAATGGGAAAGAATGTTCACAGAAACTGGGTAGCATGTACAGTGTCACATAGCTAATAATGTACATACATAAATTCAAAGATAGACATTATGACTCTTGGGGTCAGACTCAGTACCACTCACGTCCGTGCCTCCCTATACAGCACAAAGGAAAAGCAAGGCTGGTTCAAAGAAGTGTCATGTTATGACAGAACTTCCAGGACCTAAAGGAAGTCCAGTGAAAGGCTGTTCTATTAGTGTCTGAGAGAAATAAAAATTCTGCCTTATAGAAATCGATATACTTTATGACCAAACACCAGGGGAAGGTGACTGTGTGTGTGTCTGTTGTATTTGTGTGTACTCTCTCTGTGTATTGTGTTTGTGTGTTGTGTGTGTGTGTGTGTGTGTAAAACTCTATGAGACTCCTGTCCCAGTGGTTTTAAGTGCTTTTAACTCCAGACCCCATCTCAAGATAGGTCATTCCTTTCTTGCTACCAAGATGGCATTGTGTCAGTGTTCAGCAGTCCTCGAGAAGAGCAATCTGCCATCCTAGAAATGTCCTCAGGAAAAGGTTTTAAAGACATATTCATAGAATAACAACAGATTCTTATATCAGGAGAATAAACTGAGGTAATATCAAAATAACAAGTTTGAAATTATCTTGGAAAGTAAAGCACAACTTGAGAAGTGAGGGAAATGCTGTGAAGGATTAGTAATGGCTCGGAACTCATACCAAAAGGAGATCATTAGTTTAGGTGCATTCTAAACTCTGATGAATCTTTGATTCATATTTGGATCTTACCAGCATCAAGCCTGGCTTATACATATCAGTCCCCATCGACACTCCCCGAGCACCTAACACAACATACTATTTTAATCTAGTCTTCTGTAACTACATCACGTTAGAACATGAGGCAATAGCTAATTTTTTAGCACCATGACATCATGCAGCTGCAATCACTGGTAAATCAGATCTCACAACCATTGAGGGGCATTGTTAGCGGCTCAGCCTTATTAACCGCACGACTCCCGTCTGAGGAGGGTTTTTGAGTGGATGGCGTTTTCTTGTCATTCTGCCTTCTACTTCATCTGCAGTAATTTCAGACCCTTCTCTGGCACCTCAGAGGTGCGGGCTGCAGGATGAGAGCTCTGTGAACTCTTGTTTCCCCTTCTCTGTCATCTTTTTTTGAAAAGAACTGTTAGAAGTGGTTCACAGTGAAAAACTAAGATGTTTTGAAACAGATCAAACCAGTGACATTTGATTCCACATCTCTGAGGACTGAGCCTTTTTGTTTTAGTTCATGGACTAAAACTTGGAACTTGTAGATGTGTTGTTACTTAAAATTGAACTCTTCCCTGAACAGGAAACGCAAATGGATCCTAACTAAGATTCCCAGCTCTTTTTTCTCAGTAGGATATAGATATAGATCTTTGAGGACATAACAAACTCAGACATTTTAATAGATGATTCGTACCTTTTGGGCCACTGTTATGATAACCTCTACAGACTCACTGTGGATTGCAACATGGGGTTTAGCCTTTTTGATTTACTTTTCATATCTGTTCCTTACGTGAAAAAATTGTCATTTTTATTTAAAACACGTTTCCTTTTTTGTTTTTTTTTTTTTTTCAAAAAAGGGCACTTAAGTCATTTTTATTTAAAATAAATTAATTAAACTTATCTTCCTCATTTGGCACTACATGACCTTTTGGAAACTTGGAAATTAAATTTTCTCCTAATATTTTACTTTCCCGCTTGGCAAACATTGATGCTATTTTAGATTCTGAACAAAGGTGAAGAAGCACAGACTTCTTTTATAAATCACATCAGCCTCAAAACAAGAAAGGAGAATATTTCAGGAAATTTTTCTGATGTGCTGTGAACCTTGCTTTTCATCTTTAAATTAAACACACACACACACACACACACACACACACACAATTCTCTCTCTCTCTCTCTCTCTCTCTCTCTCTCTCTCTCTCTCTCTCTCTCTCTGTGTGTGTGTGTGTGTGTGTGTGTGGTGTGTGTGTGTGTGTGTGGTGTGTGTGTGTGTGTGTGTGTGTGTGTGTGTGTGTGAACAAGTTGGTGTGTGGCTTGTGTATCTCTACACATGTTAGCAGAAGAAAACTTTGTGACTTAGAGTTCATCTCCCACCATGGACTCAAGAGATTAATCTTAGGCCATTAGAATGAGCAGCAAGTAGTTTATCTACTAAGCCATCTTGCCCGTCCTTCCTTCTTTTTAAAAATGAGTACAAAAGAAAGCGTGGTAATGACCTAAAAACCAGTGAGAGCATTAAAAGTGAGCTAAAACAAGAAAACTGGTCATCAAAACTGTAAAACACCACTAAGTTAGTAATGGCAAAATACGTATGTTGCTGTCTAATAAATGCCATTTTTTAATTGTTGACAAACACAAGTGAGCAGAGACTCAAATAGATGTTCTAGATTAGAACAGATTAAAACTTTTATTAACAGTAAAAACAAAAGATAAATATCTCCAAAATATGCCTCAGAATGGAAATCAATAAAATAGACTTAGAGAATGCAGTTAAGACAAAGGCGACTAACGGCAAGTCTTCAAGTCTGCAGTTGTTAGAATTCTAGGTGGTAATTCCCAACACAATGCTAGATAAAGAAGGAAATATGAGCCAGGTGTGTGAGAAAAGAAAACATGGAGTGCCCCTTATGACCTTCTTTCCCCTCCCCACTTCACAATTCATTGGGACTCACTGTCTCCCATACCTGAAGGGTGAAGAGGGTATCCTACTCTATTCCTGAGAAGCTAGAGTCTGGACCCAACTCTTTAATTTTCTCTTCTACACACATCAACACATAACTGTGTATCCAGTGTGGGGAGTGACAGGGAACCCTGGAAACTGTCCCAAGGGCCCCTAGGTGGTCCCAGGTATTAAAGGTGACATTCTTGGCATAAATTGTGCATTTCTCTGTGCCTGTCTTTCACTTTATGGACAAGGCAGGAATGACACACGATGTGTGAATGGACTCAGGACACCTCTAGGTGGCTGCTTTTAGCCTGATATTAGCATTTCTGCTACAGTGTACTTATTTTTCCTTTTTAAACACACTGTCCTTTCCTTGTTTTGAAGGTTGAGGTTTTCAACTATTTTGCAGACAGTTATAGATTCTGAGGAAATTTTGGACAGGGTCGAGTGATATGTGGTGTTTTTGAAGCAATGTCATAGATCTTACAGAAGAAGCAAACTGGCCAGGGACTTCTTGGATCTTCCCCCATGGCCATAGTTACAATCTAGAGAAAGTCACAAACCTCTCTCCATGGTTCTTTCCACTGTGTTTGTCTTACAAATGAGAAGATTTTGCAATCTTCTGTCTCACACTACTCAGTTTCTTTTATGATTAAAATTCATCATGCTGTATACTTGAGGTCACCCATACCTAGGATACATATTTGGAATATCTTGTATGTAAAAACCAACAAACTGAGAAGTGACCCAAAAATGTAAGATGTCAGAAAGAGCCACTGTCTGAGAGAGACTACCTTCTTCAAGTCTGGCCCCCTTACATTCTAGTCTACTCTCCCATGGGGCAAGTAGGAACTCCAGGAAACAGTTTGTGCAGTGGTGAACACTGCCACCAATCTGCTAAAGCTGCAAAAGCACTCAGAAGCCTGGAGATTCCATGACAGGGCGCCATTATGCTGAAAAACACTACACTCAATATCATTTACCATAAACCAGTAAAGCAAAATAAACATGTCTTGAACCAATACAGGGACAGAAACAATTTCTCTTCCATTATCTGGGCAGAGAAAGGAGCACAGGAATTAAATAATTGGATATTTTGGATTATTTTAGCTGGGATTATCTGGTTTACTATAATGCTTTCAAAGGGAGAGCATGCCTGCCTGTGCAATGAGCCACCAACTTGTTCTATTTGCTTCATTTATAATCCTCTTTTTAAGGGACAATTTAAAAGGTGCTAAATCATTCCCAGTACAGTAAAGGTCAGCTGCTTCTTAAAATGAATCTCACTGGCTATGTACTTGTGAAGACCCTGCTATGTCTTGGAATTTTTCTAATTCTTAGTAACATTTAAAAATAAGTACCCTGGGATAGCTTAGCCCACAACTTGTCCTCTAAATATGCATTTAGAGACTCTTAATACATACTATAAATATGTATTCAGGGATTTTCTTACACCAAATAAAAGAGTCTTATAATAACTCCTTTGGAAAGAGCATGCCCTGTTACATTGCATGTGTTCACTCTACTAAAAAATTCATGCCATTTTCCTGATAGTCCAGGGTATCTAATAAGAGATGGTAACAAGACACTGTCAGCAATGGGTAGAGATGCTTAAATTCCACATAGGATGCAAGCCCTCATTCTTTATACACACAAGGTGTGTGGGAGGTGGCGTGGGATACTTTGTTTATTCTCATAAATAATGCAGTGCAGTTGCTCACATGTCAGCCCATAAATGGCAACATAATCGCTAGAACTGGGTCAGCTGGGTTCAAAGCAATCCGTGAAAAGAAACCTTCCCACAATTCCGAGTAGAACACAGGCCTTGATTTTAGATGCTGGCTGCTGAATGCAGCCATTACCCTAGCTCCCAGAATCCCTTTCTGGTCACATCATTGTGTCTCAGAGCACGTTGTACCCACAGCATTTTCTTTTTTTAAGATAAAGTTTTGTTGTGTTGCACACGCTAGCCTGGAATTCATTCTTTCTACCTCCGTTTCCCAAGTGCTAGGTTGACAAGTGTGCCCAGGGCACCCAGCAACACCAATATTTTTTATTACAGATGCACACTACCAGCAGTAAGTCACCTCCATCATTTTATATTTATTTTTCAACTCTTAAGTGCCATATACTGAGAATATTGGTAAAATTTAACCAGTGTTTTAGTTTTAAGTATGACATGGATACATTTTTTCCCATATCTCTGTAAATTAGAATATTTCTAGATCTGAAGAAGTGAACCAAATTAGAGAAGTGCACACACCTCGTAGGTCCTGCACAGGACACTTTTTACTCCATAGGATTCTTTTAAAATGTGCACAAAGAACATCAAAGCTTGCAGCTATAGTAACGCGTGTTGGGAATTTTCTTTGACAATGACATAGTGGCTGTGGCAGGTGACAGAGTAAGTGCCTTTGTCATTTGTTAGAATAATATTCTGGATGGAACAGTGTGCCCCAAACCCCAGGGACGGATGTAGTAGGTTTCTACAGCTCTTGGCATGATGCACTGACAGAAAATGCTCCAGAGTAAAGTGGACAGCTCAGCTGGTCCTTATGAAAATACAATGTTCAGTTTAGGATACTTCTGCAGACCAGACAGAACCCTTCTCTGCAAGGATGCTTGTGTAAATTTACAAACTCTGAGACAGGAGGCTTAGCCCAGCCCCATTCCTCTCTGTAGAAGACTCAGTATCCAGGGTCTTCAGTTCATTCTCACAGAAATCATGCCCATGAATAGGAAAACCTCTTAACACAACTGTTCATTTCTCCATTTCTCCAGTTATTTTAAAACAGTACCATCTTCCTGCCAGATTGGAGAGCAAGTCATGGATCAGGCATTCCTCACCTGAGGGCTACCTGCTCAAAGACGTGCCCATCTACAGTGCTCAGGAGTGAATAACCAGTTCTCCGTCACTGGTGAGGTTATGCTGAAGAGACCACATGGATCCCACAGCAGATATGCTGTCTGTGTTCTGGCCCAGAGTGGCTGAGCCCGAGTCATATAGAGATTAAGACTACCATATTGGCATGAACAAAGATCAAGGTTGGTGACACAGTGAGTGAGGGCATTGGTTGAGAGGCACACAGCTCAACAGAAGGTAGATGAAATGAAGGCAAATCAGCCTGGCAATGGATAGAGCCAAAGGATGTTTTGGTTTCTTAAGGTGTGCTTCCTTGGCAACCCACCCTCAATCTGACAAGATGAGCACTTTATCTTGGAAGAAGTATTCCTCATAGCTTGAAAAACATGGGTGTGAGGTGACCCACTTAGTCTCCAGGTCACTAGCTCATCAACTGGTCAAGTAGGGCTTTCTCAAAAAACCACAGATCATTTCAGCAGTCAAGAAAGAATAGGTGCCACCCAGAAGATCTTCACAGTCATTTATAGGTGCTAAAAGTATCAATACAGGACAATAGAAAAATATACTGGCCATGTTTACTTACTGTCAAATATGTGTCATGTTTAGTAGTAGAAGAGGTTGTGAGAAGAATCAATTATAATTGATGGCTTTCAAGGGAACCACTGACAGTGCTAGCATGTAAGAATATGAAGAGAGAATATGCCAAATGATGGAGCCGAATGGGAAGTTATATGTGGCTCAGTGTGGCTATAGTGTGTGTTTTATCTGGGGATTGCACTGAAAAACAAGACCAGGCATGGAGCAGGAAAGATCACATACCATGCTGAGATTCCTGGACTATATTCTGTTTATAAATAGGGATGGCAGGAGTTTTAAGGAGGAAGTGTATTCTATAATGGACTTGTTTTGTTGAATTTTTATCCCTTTGCTGACCAAAGCTCAAAAATTCCTGGTCCGAATGCTGCTATCTGCTGTGCACACATGCAGGATGCTGCTTACAAAATGAGGGTGAGGGAAGGAGATGGCATCATGCGCTAGCTGTATCTCGGGTGTTCTCTTTCTGAAGGAAACACCTGTGATTTCAAGCTAAGGGGGGCAGACTCGTTATAAAGATAACATTGAAGAGAAAGGCAAAGCACCTTGAGCTTCCTGATAATTGCTAAGTGAGACCCAAGGCCAGCTCCCTGAGGGCCTGGAGCTTGTACACAGATGAGTCACCACCATTTGCATCACCTGCCTGTTTAATACACTGTCAACTTAAAGCAGTTACAGATCAGAATATGGACACTATGGCATTTATTTGGGGGTTGTTTCTGGGACTTGTGAGGAGCAGATAACATCACTGGAAGCCACTGTGGCCAGACTGGCACCCCAAAGGCTAGTGGTCCTTTACTGCACAGTCAAAGACAAATCACTTTCTTTCTGGGAAGTGATCAATGCCACCCTGCTCTACATGCCGAAAGAGGGGCTATGGACAGGCTGCCAGTCTACCAGAAACAGAGCGGTGGTCCTGGTCATCCAGGGCCAAGAACAGAGAGAAGTTAGCATGTAAGCTCCCCTGCCCTCCACAGTTGTTTGTCCTCTTTTGTACAAGATCCTGCATTTTTCACAATAGGGAGGGAGGTGGTCACTGTGCCATGTTTTCGTGAGCCCAAAGTACCTTTAAGTTTAACCCCCCTCTTCACGCCTGTTCTGTGTTGCAGCACGGGGTTGATTTAGCTGTCAGAGGCTAGTCATCTCACCCTGTGAATATGACCTTTGAAAGTGGTGATATTTGTCACATATATGGAGCTTAAATGGAGTGCGTGAGCATATGATGAGGGGGAGGAGGGCATGCCTTGACTTCTGAAATGCCATCTGGTTATTTTATACTTTTTTTCAAAGTTGAAAAATTGAACCAGAATGGTAAAAAGTAAAAAGTAAAAAGTAAAAAAGATATCCTCACACCAAATAGAAGGGAGTAGAGACACCTGACAGAAGGAGAAGGGCCCTTAACAGGTAAAGCAGAATAATCCAATGACAGCTAAAGTTAGGAATAAGGTAATTCTACACCAACCAGCAAGTGTAGAGTATGAGCATGTATACCTTAGTCACCAGAGTGTCAACACACATGACCAGTTAGGATCTGCACAGACAGGAATGGCATAAAGCTGTTGTCCTGTCACAAACACCCATGTTCTACTTGTTTACTTCATAATATCCCACCAGGTACCTCTTTTTCCTTTCCTTTTCCTTTTCCTTTTCCTTTTCCTTTTCCTTTTCCTTTTCCTTTCCTTTCTTTTTCCTTTTTTCTCTTTCTTTCTTTCTTTCTTTCTTTCTTTCTTTCTTTCTTTCTTTCTTTCTTTCTTTCTTTCTTATGTATGTGTGTAAGTACACTGTAGCTGTCTTCAGACACACCAGAAGAGGGCATCTAATCCCATTACAGATGGTTGTGAGCCACCATGTGATTGCTGGGAATTGAACTCAGGACCTTTGGAAGAGCATTCAATGCTCTTAACTGCTGAGCCATTTCTCCAGCCTCACATAATCTATTTTTAAATTCATATTACTTGTGGCCCTGTGTACTTCCTCTCCTCCCAATCCAACCCTTAACATCTTTCCCCCCATAACCCCATTTCCTTCTCCTCAGAGAAGGGGAAACCCCTTTTGATACCATCCCACCCTGGGATGCCTAGTTCCAGCAGGACTAAGCACCTCCTCTCCCACTGAGGGGCAATCAGGTAGGTAAAAGAGGAGGATTTAGTTGCAGACAACAGAGTCAGAGATATCCCCCACTCGAATTGATAGGGGACCCACATGAAAACTAAGCTGCACATCTACCAGGTATTTTAATGAAGCCATCTTTACACAAGAACAATATAACAACAATTTAAATGACATTTTAAATAGGAATTGGAATTTAATCTGACCTTTAGCAACTTGGGTCTAATTAAATAAATCAATTAGACCAGGTCATTCAGGTGGTTCTTCCCACATCACATATTGAATGAGTACTGCTGATGCCAGTATTCAAAAGTTTGAGGATACAGCCAGGCTTCTGTGTGAGGATGCTTGTCCTGGATTCAAAGGCATTACCTAGAACTAGTTGAAGAAAACCTGCTGACCCAAAACTCTGAGTTATTTTTATGATTCACTTCTTTGCATACATCAGCCTTCAGCATACACTTTGGTGCTCTGAGCCCCTATCTCCCTGGAACATCAGAACTGTGTATTTATTGCTACCCCATGAAAGAAGCTCTCTTATGCTTTTCATAAGTGAACGGAACAGGGAAAAGTTGCTGTGGAGAGAGACAATGACACAATTCAGTAACACTTAAGTTGGGTGCAGCTCACAACATGGGCTGTGGCCAGTGCTAACTGGCAGGTGAGCAGAAGAATCTTGATGAGATGCTCACGTCTACAACCCATAAGCTACATCTCATATTCCAAAGACACCATAGCTGTCTTCTAAATCATTTGTTCATTTGTCACCCTTTTCTATAACACTTGTCTCAAATTTTACTGAAAAGTGGTGAGTTGTTAGTAAAAGTACCCTACGAAGACAATTTCCCATGGCAGGTGATCATAACTGACCAATTTGCCAAAACTCTCAGCCATGAGAACACCACTCCTTATTACCAGAAATTGAAGAACTTGCAAAGTTGCTAATGTCTTGGGGTCATATCTTGCTGAAAACTCTTGATAAATGTATTATATAAGAATTTATATGGATACTTCTTTTTAGTATAGTTCAGTTAGCCACGACTATATTAAAAAGTCACACCCAAACTTAGGACTTATATATAATCATTTGATTATCTGCCTGCTATCTGAGAGTCAGAGATTGGAGAGGAGTTTAGCAGGTGGCTCTGGCTGCAGATGGGTGGTGACAGCAGGTGCTATATACACCTGGGCATTGCATTGTGGGGATGCAGTTTGGTGTCTCTCTTGTTCAATCTACATGAACTGGATTGGCTTCCTTGCACCATTGCAGCTTCAGAGCAGTCCGAGTACTAACAGAGTAGCCAAAGATTTCACAAGATGAACTCTGAACAAGCAAGTAGAAGCTACATTGCATTTTAAAACTCAGCCTCAACAGTCCATTTTAGCATTCTCTGTTGGCTAACAGTCTCTACAATAGCACACCAAGTTCTAAATGGAGAGACATAGGGCCAAGAGTGCAGGAGAGGAGTGTCGGAATGGGAGATGCTGTTGTTGCTATCTTTGGAAAATACCATCTGTCACAAAGGTGGCACTTCTATCCTCACATTCCATGTGATCAGCAATCACTTTCACTTGCTGAGTTAGAAATGTTTCCTGTCATCTCTGGTGATGAAGGCTAATTTTCTAGTCAGTGTACTCTCTTGTAATAATCTGAGTCTGCTTCTGGTTGAAGGATTAGCATGCCTTTTTTTTTTCCCTTCTGGAAAATGCTATTTGGTGCCCACACCTACAGCTTAGAGGGATGGGGACAACAAATAATAACTCTAGTCTGTTTGGATTTATAGAGATGTAAGGGGTTTAGAGCACAGCAGCAGGATTTCCTCTATTTCACAGCAAAGCCTTTTCTGTGCAGACAATCAAAACCGAGAAATGGTGACTGTCATAGTGTAGCTGAAGAGAAGGCTAACCCAGAATGCTTGAGGCAAAGTCAGTTTTCTTCCTGGCATTTCTAACCTGGCTATTGCTGTTGAGACGTACACAGATCTTTGCAGCTAGGAATGGGGCTACTGGCCCAAACAATCCTATATAAGCCAGGAGAAGCAATTCCACAGCTGTTGCTTTTTAAAGTTACAGTGATGGAAGACTAGCACCAACCTCCTTTGATATGATTGGCGACACATGTAATCACACTCCATACACACTTAAATCTAAGTTTAAAAAAAAAAAAGACACATGGAAACTGAATGATACAGTTCATATGGCCAGCTGCTTACAGAAAGCACGGGTCAAGAATCAGAATTTCTAGCCGATCCTTTCTTCCAAGCAGAGGAAATAGAGATAAAACCTTTTCTACCTGCAGACAAAGGAGTCCATCCATGTCTATGCCACTCATGGAAAATTATCCTTCCAATGTAACATCTTAGCTTAGGCTCTCTCATAGGCAGGGACATTATTATGTAAATATTTTCTTTGAATTTGAAGCATCTCTTCCTCAAGAGAAAGCTGAGACTTAAAAATGAAATTTATAAGGTTTAGGAAGTTCCTGAAACATAAAAGATTTACAAGGTCCCTACCCTCAAGTCTATACAGATGGTAATATTCTCCTACTAGCCTAGTTGCCTCAATCTTGTACAGCACTTTGGGAATGCAGTCTTTGAATGTCATGACTTAGGCTGGTGTCAGCTCTTTAGTGTCCCAAGAGTTCTGAGTCACCCATGTTCTTGTAAGTAATTCCTTATCACACTTTTATAAATAAACTGTGTAAACTCACTGCTTTATTAAGCTAGCCTTGGGTCTACCATCAGTGTCCTCCCTGATGTTCTGTCATGTTTTCCCAAGAAAAGCTACATAGCAGACTGGTAAAGAAAAAATCTTAGTCTTAAAATGTCTCCAAGATCACCATGTAGGTCATAACCTTGGAAACTACTATTTAGAGAAGTTAATGTACATCATCTGAACAATAGATTTCAAGAGTCTTAAGGAAAATGTCAGTGTATAATGACATAGTATAATAGTTACTAGAAACTTCTGCAATATCTACTTTAATTAAAATATAGAGTGAAGTTGAGATGGTTTTTAGTTGCTTTTATAATGTGAGAAACTGTGCTTATATGGGGAAAGTACTCATAATTTTTATGTTTAAAACATGGATAATCATCTGAGTTATAATAACATCAACAATACACTTAGGAATGTTATGTCCCAAGTGACCTTGAAGTGTGGAGATAGAAGCCCCACGCATCCTCCATCCAACCCAACCTAAAGAACCATATGGGAATCAGCACTGAGCAGGCTACAAGTACTTTCTTCATTTTACTTTTTGGATTGAAATGTTTCCTGTGAACAGATATTCAAATATATTGTGGTTTGGAACATATTCAAATAATCCTCATTAAAAAAATAAAACCTACTGGCTCTGATTCCATAAAACACTTAGGTATATAGAATCTTCTAAGGCCAGTTTTTCTGAGTCAGCTGGGATCTGCTGTTGCCAAAAATCATGCGCTATCTATGGTTGAAAAGACAGCTGTGTGTGCTTTGAAACTTCTGCCCATAAACATTTAAAAGACAAATGGTATATCAAGCTATTATATAAATGACATTGTGTCTACATTCCTCTATAGCAGTTAACACATCGTTCGTGGTGCATGCTGTGACAGGAACATTTCATCTGGTCACTTCTCAGTGTGCCTTGTTTGTTTTCATCCTCCCAACGTAAACCATACACTTCTGGCTTTTGACTTTTTGCTCACTTTAGTTTTTTTCAATGTTATATGCTCTTCTGTTTCTTGCTTTTCCAGATGCTTCTTTTATTAAATACCAGTCAATAGATGAAAACTATTTTTTATATGGGTTACAAATGACTTCTTAGAACCCAGACATATTTATCTGGAAGGACACGTGCTCTACAGAGGTGACACGATTCATACATATATAAGAAGAACTGAGGCTGGTAAAGGGATACAAATAATATTATTCAAAGTAGGTGCCTGAAAGGACAGTATTTAAGACTAATCTTCCAGGGCTGCTATGAAAAGGTGTCAGGCAGAATGTCAGAGGGGTGGTGGCATTTCAAAGGCAAATAGAAGGGGCAAATCACACAAAAGGCAATGACAAGCAGGTCAGTTCAGTTGTAGTAGTTGGTCTCCTAAAGGTCAGGAAAAAATTAGAAACATGGCTGCCATCTTTGGAGCACCTCTTGAACAATGGTTCCTTGAACAGTGTTGACTATTCTAATTTTATTCTCCTGTCTTCTTTTCAAGTGCTAAAACATCTGAATCCAAATATTCTAAAACATTCTGATGTCCCAGGCTCCTGGGCTTACCATCCAGAAGACCTACCTACATTCAGTATTGATCAAACATCATTCAACACTATCTCCCAGGGCTTTTGTCTTCAGGACCAATGTACCCTCCTTTCTAGGTCGATGTCCACTGAAGTCACTTTTACAAAGCTGCCATTCCTCAGGCATGAGTGATCATTCTCTTCCAAAGGTTGTATGGTAGTTTTCCTCAGAGCTATTTCTTTCCAGCCAACTCTCAAGATTCTACTCAATACATACTTGCATGTATACATCCCAGCACAATCCTCAGGTCAATATTTCTCACCGACTCTGGCCTGTTGTCACACTGATTTCTTGCCAATAGTAAGTGAAATACAGCCAGCACTAAGATCATTACAAACTCCTGATGTCCAACTTGCTACAAACATCCACTTTCCTGTCGGTTTTGTTTGGCTTTATTGCTGATAACAACACTCTGTGGGCTCTCTTTGTCCTGACTCCTGGGAAGGCTGTATTAACTTGCTTCTTTATTCTGCCAAGTCATTACATTCCTCTTCTGTATGTCTTCCACACATTTCTTCCCCTGTTTCTAAAGCCACTGTGTCCTTGCTTTCTATATCCCTTTGTTCTTCCAAGTTCAGCCCTCCTGTGTGAGCCACTTGCCTTTTTGCACCTCCCCAGATGCATCATGAAGACTTGCTCCAACATGCTGGAGACTGAATTTCCTGTCACTTGAGGCTCTATCTTGGATGTCTTGTACTTTCCTCCCTTGTTTTATTACTGCCTGAATCCTTTCTCAGATGAAACAACTATCTCCTTTGTATTCGAAATTCTCTTGTCAATTGTGGACTTCTGGCAAGAATTTTAGGAGTATTCTGGTGAGAGACTGGTTGGTTTAAATTAATCTAGACTTAAACCTATCCCTGATCATTACCGTCTGCTTAACTTGGCCTCTACCCTGATAGGAAATAAATAAAATATAAAGAATTGGGTCCCTAGAATACCATCACAGTGTGGATGTGATCTACTTAACTCTGTCTTTTCAAAAGAGGTGAAAAAAATCCCACCTAGAAAAGCCAGTGACGCAGACAAACAATAGCCATGAAGATACTGTACAGCTCAAATCAACACCAAGGATTCATGATGTATTCTCTCTGTAAAGAAGAGTCCACACATCCACAATTCCAGTAGAGCAGCTTAAGCAGAACTAGAGCAGTTGTTTCCAGTGCCTATGCAAACAGATGCTTGGGTAGCTTGTCATTAAAGACTTCAAAGGAGTACAGAGAACATAAACATTAATTTTATATAGTTTTAAAGTAAAGTAGGCACGATCTAGCTCATCAACATTCAAGTATATACAGAATCTATTCACTTTTAGATTTGTAGCTATTGGTTGATTACAAATTAAAACATCACCAATGAAGTAATTTTCTGAGCATTTGCCCACATTAACTAGCACAAGCCTTTAATTATAACATGTAGAGAATAAAAGGTGACCCACCCTTTTCAGGTCACAGAAGTTAAAATCTTATTAATGCTTGTGTCTCGATATGAAAGTTTGTTTTCTATCTTTATTTTAGTATCTGAGTAATTTCATTTCATTTTTCTCTGTTCCTCATGGAATGTCACCTTGAAACTCAATTTACTGTTTTCAAGGTACTTTCTGGGTTTCTTTATCAAACATGATCTTATGGTGTGTCTATTGTTTGATGGATACAGTTCTGTGTATTAGAGAGGAACAGAGTGCCAGATTAGCAAGAATCTTCTCCTGAATGCAGTTTACACTATAGAAAGTAAAGCTAACAATACATGAATTGACTGGATACAAAGAATTAGGGATATCCAGAGTGGGGGCAAAGACAAAGGTCATGGCAGACCTCCAGAGCTAGGTATTTTTTTTTTGTTTTTTTGTTTTGTTTTGTTTTTTAATACATTTGAAGAAAATGAGGGAAACAACTATCCATGTGGCAAGACAGAGGCTGTAGAATTGTATGTGCAAAGAACTTGGCCCAGGTATATTTTTTGTAGGTGTAAAAAACATCAAGGAGATCAGTATAAATGTGGTAAGAAAGTGGGTGGGAGGTTTTAGGCAGAGGGTAAGTTTTTAAGATTGTAATTTCTCAAGGTACAATAGAAACAAAGCACAGTGTGGAACAGACTGAGCACTTGTTACCAGGATTTGGACATTTACTGTGTAGAGATGACACTCTATAATAGGATGTTTGAAGGGGTAACATAATCTGACTTAGATTTTGGAAGATCACCCTGTTTTCTGAGTGGACAGACTCTAGGGGATCATGCAGAACACAGATAACTTAGGAGGTCCTGTTAGCTTAAAAGTGGTTTAAAAGAAAAAAGAAAAGAAGGTATGAAGAGGTGGATAATTAGGTTCAGGTACTTTCTTTTTAAATTGAAAATAGTTATTTTCATACAATATATTCTGATTATGGTTTTCCCTCCCCAACTCCTGCCCGATCCTCCCCTTCCATCCAAATGCACATCCTTTCTGACTTTTTCTGATGTAAAGTAGACTGAGGTTTCCAGTTAGATGATATGTGACAAAAGAAAGATGAGTGGGGAATTCCAAATTTTTATGTCTGAGCATGTGGAAGGTCATTTTGAGTAAGTGAAGTCACAGAATTCATTCCACATGAACAAAAATTACAGGGGTCCTAGAAGAGGAAGGCTCTTTCAGGCACCTGGCCTTCTCATTTATCCAAGATAGTCAGAACTGTTGTTTATGATATTTTAAATGACGGGAGAAAAGGAAGAAGGGACAAATAGGGAGTGTTTCCTAGAAGAAAAACTAGGCTCAACATTTTGACTTCCATCTCACTTCTAGGAAAAATAAATGTGTAATTATAGTAAATTAACAGAGTCTTATTGCACAGACTCTGACTCAGGCAAATCCAGGTGGTGAAGGACTCTTGATGTCGGGTTCCTTAAGAGGGAATGGCAATGTTAGGAGCCAGCCTTTATCTGACCTTGGTATCTAATGTAAGAGCTGGCTTCTCTTGTCAGGTTGAGTGAGGCAGACAGTGCTTGGTTATTTTGTTACTTTCAGATTGCTCTGGGTAGAAAATGATTCAGGTTGAAGAAATGGGATCGATAGTATTCTAGCCAGTGTCCAGAGAGAAATGTACACAACATATCCCAAGTCTCACTGGAGCTGAGCATTTAGCTAAGGTGCTGATACACTTGTAGGTGACCAGTAGCCACTGATACTCATTAACACTGGCCAAGGCCATGGCTTGCTATGTCACAAGCTTGCCTGAGGTCACTGAGAAATTCTTGAACTACCCAAGGCTGAAAGTTCTTTCCACAAATGGTACAGTGTAGACTCGGCCAGGCACACAACTGGCTTTTAGGAGTTTCCTGAAAGAACCACTGGGAATGCCATTTTGGGGGTAAGCAAAGAAATTTTTTGTCATTTTTTAGAGGGGGACACACAGCCAAACTATTATTAATGGGGATCAAATGATCATTTTATCCACAGCCATCTTTCACCTCATAAAATTCAAAATAATTAAGTTCCATTTAGATAACCATTTCAAGTATACATTAGTCACTTATATAGTCCATTAAAGCTTTACAAATGGCATCTGTTTAAGTCATAAAGGGTTAACAGTGACAAGGTAACCAACTAACCACAAAGATCCATGTCAGTCAAGTCTACATTCCATTTCTCTTTCTCTTGGGAAGAGGGAGGTCTCCATCATTGAGTCACTTGGTGTGTCCACAGTGCTTGACAGTCTGTAGATGAGAGCCTGGTAAAAGGAGTGTAGCTTCCTTCCTCAGTCTCCAAGCATCTCATGCCATTCTTTTTTAAATCATAGCTAAGAACTTATCCTATTACCTCTATAAAGATGTAGAGCTAATGGAAAGTTGAGGCATGTGTCATGAACATGTTTCTTTCTCAGTTGTTTTTTGTTATTTTTTGATTTTTTCTATTTGTGTGTGCGTGTGTGCGTGTGCGTGTGTGCGCGCGCGCGTGCGTGTGTGTGTGTGTGTGTGTGTGTGTGTGTGTGTGTGTGTTTTTGTGTCGAGATGTGGGTACCAACAGAGGGCAGAAGAAGGAATCAGAATATTACTTTTCTCTTCTTGGGATAAAAACACCATGACCAAAGCAACTTAACTTATCATAGGGTTTATTTGGATGTATGTTTCAGATGGATAAGAATTTAAAATGAGAAGGAAGCAGGGTGGCAGGCAGCATGGCAGGAACTGAATGCTGAAAGTTCACACCTTGGAATACAAGCACAAAGCAGAGAGAAAGGTCAGGTGGGAAGGAAGATGTGAGAGGAGAGGAGTGGGGAGGAGAGGGGAGGAGAGAGAGGAGAGGAGAGGAGAGGAAAAGAGAAGGGAGAGAAGAATGGGAAGGGAAGGAGAGGAAAAGAGAGGGGAGTGGAGAGGGGAAGGGAGGGGAGGAGAGGAGGAGAGGACAAGGGGAGGGGAGAAAAAGGAGGGGGTAAGAAAAGAGAAAAAACTGGAAATGGCATGAGTTTTAAATCTTCAAAGCTCACCTCTATCCTAAAACAATGCCACATATCCTAAACCTCACCAAACAGCACTACCAACAGGGGACTAAGAGTTCAAATATGGTAGCCAAAGGGGGATAGTCTCATTCAAACCACTATGAGTAGTAATGGGAGTTTACAGGCCGTTGTGACCCATCTGACATGGGTGCTAGGACTTAAATGTGAGCTATCTGGAAGAACAGAAAGTTTTCTTAAAGGCTCAGCCACCTCTCTAGATCCTGCTATTTTTAAAGAAAGAAAATTGAAATGAGACATACTCAAATTTAAGGCCTTAGTGATATAAAATATGACTTTTCCTTTAAAAGCACATTGAAGTCCATTGATCACTACTTTAGAGCCTCATCTCAATTATCAATGACTGTCATATCTACTCAGTCCAGTCGGTAGAGCCTCTGCTCAGAAAGGACTTGGAATAAATCCTGCATCTCTCAAATAGCAGTTTAGAATCAATCCCAACAGATTTAGTGTTCTGAGCTTCCCGAATGCAGGTGCTTTGGACTTCCCTTAGCCAGACTCAGGAGGACATGAGACTAGCCCTGATGGACAAAGACTATATATACATGGTCAGCCTTACATATGCAGCTCAGGTTCTTCCAAGGTGATTCAAGACTGTTGAGTACTGGACCCAGGAGAAGTGTAGTGTTTTCTTCTCTATAAAGCCACTACAACCATGGAAGCTGGTAAAGAGTGACCAAACATTCATCACACTTTGCTGCTAATAGCTGAAAGACTGAGGGATACTGATACTGTCACACATTGAACTCCTCCTACAGTTGCCTTTGTAGAGATTATGCAGTGTGATTTATATTTTCTTCTTTCAGAAAAATGGTCTTCCAAGAAAAGTCCAGCTTCCTCACCACCCACTATTAACCATGAAATCTAATGCAGAAGTCAGAATATAGAAAGGAACTGAAACCTGAATCTAGTGTGATGCTTCCAACATGGTTAAGTTTCAAGTCGGGCTGTTTCCCATGAATTTGCAATCCACTGATCTTTAATATTTGTTATTTTCCTTTAGAACAAAAATAAAGGTGTGTGTGTGTGTGTGTGTGTGTGTGTGTGTGTGTGTGTGTGTGTGATGACCAGCTGTATTTAGTTCCTTAGTCCCTCTGAAAGGTCAAAAGAAACCCCCTTTTTCTTATCTTGTCTGTTTCTTACAAAGAACACACTGACATAAATACACATTCTTCTCCTGAAGGATGTCTCATCTGTGGACTGGTTTTGACTGAGTCAATCAGCCCTCACATAGGAGTCTGAGGGAGCTATGCCTTGTGGAACAACACATCATCCATTTATAGAGCAGCTTCTATATTCTAGACATTATTTATATGGTATGCAAGGTACAAAGTTGGATCAAACACAGGCTTGACTCATGGAGTTGCTTTAGTCTAACAGTCTATGAGCTGCCTACAGTACAGCTTTCTGAAGATGGAGAAAGAGAAAAATGTCTTGTTTATGCATATAACATCAACTGGGATATAACAAGATAAATAGAGTGAACTTGCCAGGATGGCATATAGCAGGAAGAAACAGACAGCTGCAGGGGAAGGAGAAGAACTATTTCATTTGAATCACATGGATTATTCTTTTAGACCAAGCCAGCGGTTCCTGTGCAGTCTTGTGTCTCCAGCAGCCTGTGGGGTATTCCAAACTCTTTTTGACAAGACTGAAATTGTGTCCCTACCTTCTTCAAACTTTCTTCAGTACCTGTCCTCTATATCTTTCACCATGATTCAAAACACAGAATTATCTTGTTCTATTTCTCTTTCTGGACCCTGCCCCCCAAACCTAGTCATTCTGTCTGACTTTATTTTGCCCCTCACCCCCTCTTAAATTAACATCCCTTTAAAATATGTGTATGAGTACACTTGAGCTGTCTTCAGACACACCAGAAGAGGGCATCAGATTCCATTACAGATGGTTGTGAGATGTCATATGGTTGCTGGGAATTGAACTCAAGACCTCTAGAGAAGCAGTCATTGTTCTTAACCATTGAGCCATCTCTCCGGCCTCACAGCTACCCTCTTCACTGAGAACTTACTGCTTCATATCTCAATTAAGTCTTTAATTCTGCCACTTCTATCACCATATTGATTTCAGCTGACTCTGTTAGAGTTGGAATGGACCAAATTGAGTAGTAACTTAACCTGCAGTATGACACTCGGAGTAGTAAGGATTACTTTTTCTTCATCTCTTCCACATAATTAAATTGATTCTGAATGCACAGCCTTGTTGTATTTACCTCACTATGCTTTACGAATATACAATGAAGTACGCTGATGGTTTTAGGATGTGATCATGTGCTTTTAAGTCTGTACAGCAGGCACCTTTCACACTCCAGAATTTCAGTGAGATTACTTCTCTAACTCATCATTAAATTCAACTAAAATCTAACCAAGAATGTGTCATCTATAAAATAATTAGATAAATTTTTCTATAAAACAAAGCAGATGATAGTATTTATAAACAGAAACAAAAGAGTACAAATCACAAGACTGCATTGTAGTTACTTTGTTTAAAAATCTAACGTCCACTACTCTTTTCAGAAAAAAAAAAAGGTACTATTTTATCTACAGATGATGACTGGTTAATAAAAGGTTAATAAGGGGAAAGGGTCATGGCTCAGTGGCACATACCACACAAGTAAAAAGAAAGTTCTCTAGAACCCACATCAAAGCTGGGGGCTGGTGTGAGTGTCTGCAATCCCAGCAGACATCCATAGAGGCATGTCTGGAAGCTTAGAAGTTTGTTGCATGCAGAGGAGGAAGGAGAGACCCAGCCTCAAAGTGGAAGGTGAGAACTGCACATGTGCACTGGGGCATGGCAGTTCTCTGCTCCACCAAAGATAGACTACTAAGAGAAAAGAACAGAAACTTTGTCTAACCATATAAAACAGTGTAAAAACAACAGCAACAAAAAGTTACTAAAGTGTCCCTTGTGAATTTCATTGCTGTTATCGCATGCAATGATCTATGTTGATTAGCTGTGTTTTTTATAATGGCACATGTTTAATGGATGAGTCCTTGGACAGTCATCTCATTGATAGATAAAGCCCCTTATCAGCATGCCAGTGGTTTGAGCTGCGACAGCTGGACTCAGCTCAGGATTGCAGCACTATCCATCAAGGATGCTTAGCAAGAGAGATTGAGTGTAATTAAGAAGAAGTGTGGGTATTTGGGGGAAAAGTAGCATTTATCATATTGTTGATTATAGCTGCAGCTTATTCACAGCTTGTACATGGCAATATACACTACTGTTCCTCAGCACTTTGTTCAGTGCATGGCACAAACTACACATTTTTGTGTAATCAGTCTATTTTTGTGTCTTTTACAATCATCAGACAAATCCTCTCACAAATGAGAGATGACTCATTTTACTCACCCAAGATATGAAAATACAGTTATGATGAATCACTAGTTTAGTTGATTTCTTGATTTTAAAACTACATATTGAAATTTTCTACTTTTCATCAAAACAGATAACTTACTTACATTTGGCTATTCAGATTTTCAGCTCTTCTGACCTCTATCGTCTTATTTTGGAAAGCACAGCAGTTTCCTCAAGAATGACCAAACCAAGAGATAATTTGGAGTGGTTAGTGTTACAAATGTTTGTTCATCTAGTGTGGTTATGTGACTCTGCCCTGTGTTGACCTTTGATACAGATTGTTAAGTAAGGTACTTCATCTCCTCATGCTTTTCTTTTTTATCCCCCTTTGGAAATTCACTTATTGTGTGATTATATACAGAAACAAAAACAAGTGTGTATGGAGAAATAGAAGGCAGGAGTTAGAAGAGAGAGGGAGAAAGTGAAAGAGGGAGAGAGGGAGAGAGAGAGAGAGAGAGAGAGAGAGAGAGAGAGAGAGAGAGAGAGAGAGAGAATAGCTAACTAGAAAAACAGGGATAATGAATCAAAATACTGTTAGCATTTAATAAGAGAACATAGCTGGGTGGTGGTGGTACACCCCTTTAATCTTAGCATTCCAGAGGCAGAGACAAGTGGATCCCTGTGAGTTCAAGGCCAGCCTGGTCCTCAGAGTGAGTTTCAGGACACCTAGGGCTGCACACTGAAACCCTGTCTTGAAAAACACAAAGAAGAAAGAAATGGAGAAGTAGATACAGAAAGAGAGGCAGAAAGAAAGATAAAAAAAAGGAGAGAGGAAGAAAGGAGGAAGAAAGGAGGAAGGAAGAAAAAATGAAGAACATACTTTTATAATATTTTGTATTTTGCTAGTCTAGACCTAAATTGCTCTTCATGTATATCTATTGGTCCATATTTATAAGGCACACTTATAAATGGGAAAAGTATCCCTCCTTCTCTTCTTTCAGTGTTGGAAAGGACTGGAGTTATAAGCATCAACCCATGTAGCCCATGGGGCAGATAGTGGCTCTCCTGTTGGTTGTTTACAAAGGTATCACTAGGTCTGAAACTGCCAATGGCTCTTAAAGAAAACAACCTCATGCATTCCTGGGTATGTAGATTGCGGCTGGTGGCTGAGCTGATTATTTCTGAGGGTAAAAATGAACCAGTGAGACTTCACATCCATTGAGGGAGTCTTGAAATGTGTTAAAGTCTGTGCATACACAGAAAATAAGCAAATAAGGGCTTAGTTCTAATTATTAGCTTTGTTTCAACAGAAACGCTTACGTGTTTGGTCTTTTGTAACCTATCTTGAATGGCAGAGGTGTCTGAACTGCATCTATAGCTAATATGTGTGTTTCTTTCATGCATGAAAATAAACAGGAGAGTCAACCATATCACACAGAAAACCTTTTTTATTGTGGGGAGGCCTTGGAATTGGGACCAGCATGATTTGCTCCCACACACATGCTGGACCTCACAAGGCAATAACAACAGAGTGTTCCTGGTACCCCTGTAGTGGGGCTACCCATTAGTTCTACCTCACACTTCCATCCTTGCCAACTAGAGTAACATGGTTAACAGCAGTTCATGATCATGGTGGGAAAATGTTAGTCTGATTAATGTTGGAAAAAAATACATATAGAAAATTACATTCTATTCAAAGGACAGAGACTTGATTTCAAAACCACTTAGGGTGGGATAAATGTTTGAAGGGAAGCAGATTGTGATACGATGCCCAAGTTTTGTACTTATAAATGTTATTTTGAAGAGTATCCTTTGAAATATATTGCGTGTATCTTACTATGCTAATTATTTTATTGAGCTTGGGTTAATATAATAAATATAATAAAATTCAACTGATGGTAAAACTCTGACTGAACAATCAAATATTTTAACGAAGGACATTATGGATTACACTACAGGGCTGATGATATGCTTCAAACTGGCAGAGATTTCTACCTCCATGCTTGATGACCTAAATTCAATACTGGGGACCCACATAACACAAGACAAAATGTAACAAAAGAATTGAATTATAATATACTTTCACATAGTCATATCTCAAATTGGAGGCCATAAACACAACAGTTATCACTGTGTTCTCTGTAAAAATTGTAGTAAAACATGCTTCAACCAAGGTGGTAAAAAGTCAAATCGTGAGTTCCAAAGAATATGATCAGTCTAATGTCACTGATTCTTTAATGCCAGTAGAAATTGCCACCATAGGAGATTGATTGGCTATTGTGCACTCAATGACTGGACCCCTGTCCAGTAGAGCTTTGCTGGCCTGAAACATTGGCTCCCCAGAAACTCTGCCTGCTCCTAGAAGGTATCATTACATCTCCCTGTCCCAGAGCCCTCACTGATGACATGATAGGGTTGTTGTGAGATTGAAGGGACAGGAGTCTTTGAACTGATCTTGACAAGCTCTGTGTAAGATGGCATCTGTGACTTTTCTGTGCTTTAATTTCTGCTGCACTTCAACAGACAGCAAACAAGTAGAAAATATACTCTATAAGCTTTTAGCGTCTGAAGCTGTCTTCATATCTTACCATGTGTTTACACAACTTCAGATCTTTCCAGGAGCCTGCAAGGTGCTAGTTAGCAGTGAGCCCAAGAGACCCCATTATGATGTTGAGAAGATGCATATGCACATTCTCAGTGAGAAGTCAGTCCACCTTACCCAGTTCTGTGCTCTGCCTTAATATTTACAGGCTCAGTCATCTGGCCAGGCAATGTAGAAACTTGACTCACAGAAGCCTCTCTGTGACCCTATGCTTCCACCCTTATGCCTAACTTTAATAAACAAAATACACATTTCACTATGGAATGACACAACCTCTTTTTCTTGACAAGGCCCAGTCTTAATGAAATGTCAAAGAGAACCATATTTGTTGGTGATTACAGACAACAAGCAAACAACTACCAAGAAGAATGATGTTTGGCAGTTACAGTGCAAGTAAAGATGGCCATCCAGGCATCACATACAGGCATGTGAGTTCCCTCTCCTTTGCTAATGGAAGCAGTTATTTCTTCTTTTTAACAGAGAAAACAGTGCAGCCTAAGAAGGGTGCTATTCTTTGGAGAATGTAGTAAAATGGGAAGGAAGGAGGGGAAATATTTAATGTCCTAACCTAATAGTGGCTAGCACATTCTTTTCTTCTTCTCCCTCACTCTGAGAAAAGTTTGGACATTCAAGGGAATAACTAAATCAGGTTAGAACACACCCAGGATCCTTGTACTTTTAGATTCATACTCTCTGGGCTCAATGTAGCAAAGGAGCTCCAGATCAACATGGAAGAAATTCTGTCTATGTTACATCATTTAATAAGAAAAAAGTAGAGAAACAGCACAGTTAATCCCTCAGCTAACACCGATTCCTCAGATTGTACTTTCTAGTCACTCGGGAAGGTTGATGGAATTGGTAGCAAATTCTGAAAACTTCTAAACCCATAGGACAAAAATAGACATAACTTTTTAAAATCTTAAAATACACAACAATGTTGAACTTATTTACTTATAAGTGGACTTTGTTATGGCAGGCTTTGGCAACACAGAACACCAGAAGTCAATTCAGCAGAAAATCCATTTTGTTCTGTGCCAGTATGTTCTTTCCCAGACAGCTGTTTCCTGAACAGCCATGTGCTTATGGCCAATGCACAACTTTATTAGTATTCTATTGACTTACCAGCAGATATGCAGTAGATTCATAATACCATATGCTCAAGATGTTTCAAATGAAGTCAAATAGAAGTTCTGTTAGCAATTTATAACATGCTTTTGAAGTACTGGCTAGATTGCATATTCATTTTGTATTATCTTGGAGTTCTATCCCACCTCCATATGCACTAACAACACTCTTTCAATATCTAACACTTTACTAATTTCCAAAAGCTAGACTTTCATAAGTATGTTAAGAAGAGGGCCTCTCACAATAGAAGATAACTCAGAAAATTTGTCCACAAAGAGAGTAAGCAGCAGACCCAAGCGCTAGCCAGTATGAATTCTGGTGATAACACTGGAACTATATCTGCACTGCATCATTGCTACTTAAATCCTACTTTATTTCAGAAGTCTAGAGTCCTGCTTACTTTTATATAAACTTGTCACAAGCTACGGTTATTTGAGAAGAAAGAATATTAATTTAGACAATTTCTCTAAGTTTGACCTGTAGGAAAGTCCGTAGGGTGTTTTTTTTTTTTTTTTTTAATTGATGATTGGTGTGGGAGGGCATAGCCCGTGGTTCTTGGTGCTATAAGAAAGAGGCTGAGCAAGCCATAAGGAGCAAGTGAGTAAGTACTATTCCTCCATACCTCTGCATCAGTTCTTAACAATGTATTCTTGCTTTGAGTTCTTGCCCTGACTAAATGTGGTGGTTTGAATGAAAATGTACCTCCATAGGCCCATAAGGAATGGTACCATTAGGAGGCATAGCCTCATTGGAGTAGGAGTGGCTTTTGGAGGAAGTTTGTCACTAGAGGTTAGGCTGTGAGGTCTGTGCTGCTCCAGCCAGGCCTAGTGTCTCACTTTTTCCTGCTGCCTGCTGATCCAAATGTAGAACTCTCAGCTCCCTCTCTAATACCATGAGTATGTGTGCGCCATACTCTGCCCCAGGATAGCAATGAGTTAAACCTCTGAGCTGTAAGCCAGACCCAATTTAGTGTTTTCTTATGAGAGTTGCCATGGTTATGGTGTCTTTTCAAAGCAAAAGAAACCCTAAGACAACAAACTAAACACTATGATGTTAAATATGCCATTTCCTCCCCAAGTTGCATTTTGATCATGGTGTTTTATCATAGAAATAGAAACCAAAGTTAAAAAGTATCCTAGAATTGCACACTTTCTATGGCAAGTTTTGTTCATCAGTACTTTCTTTATTCTTAGCGAGGAAAATAACATGTTTCTATGGAAATATCCTCTTTCCTTCCCATTATCTTGTCTATTCATACATTCATGTGAAACATTTGTGTTGGGTATCTGAGTACTTACAGCACACAATAAAAATGGATAAAACCAAGTCCACTGAACTTCAGGTGAATATGATGATGAACACACAAAGACTTATAAAATCCCAGAGGAAAAATAACTGGGAGGAGTTGGAAAAGAGCTATCAGAAGAGCGGGTGTCTGTCAAAAATATCTATAGGAAACTTTTAAAAATGAGTGTGAGAAAAGTACAGAGTCCACCCTCATCTATGCAGTTGCTATGTCTCCAGCTCATGAGATCTGAGGCACTTTTAGGTTATATGAATATATTTTTCTATCCCTCTTTTTCTTCCAATGTCTAGCCCAAAATAACTCAACTTTTTCACTTGGTTCCACAGTTTCCACCTTCTGCTTGCTTTTCTTTTCTATTTTTCCCTCTATTGACCAATTCTTAAGGGTTAGTTTTATTCTGGTGTTTTTCTTCCCACTCATACCCACAGTAACCAATATGTTACTGTGCATAGTGTTATTAGCATTCATTTGTTTCCTAAAAATAATGAGTATTTAAGGAACAAATGGTTTCTATTTGACTATTATTGTATCTTCATAGTAGGCTTGAGCTTTACCAATGATCATCATGTAAACATTATTATACTCCTGGAAGGGTAGCAGAGAGTGAGCTGGATGCCCTAAACACTAGCAGAGTAAATCATCATTGTAACCCTATTATTCTGAACAATGGAAACACTTCCCCTGAAAGAATAAAAGTGATTTTAAAGAGCCCAACCAGTGTCCTAACCACACAATTCAAGTCCCAACATAAAAAAAAAAACCATGAAAATCAAGGCAACATTATTTCTCTAAAAATTATTAATCCAACAGTAATGGTTTAAGTGAGAATGAGTTAGATGAAATCTCAGATGAGGACTTCAAGGGAATGATCAGAAATATGCTCAAATAAATATCCGATGACACAAACTCTAGAATGAATGCTGAGAGAACACAAAATGCTCAGAGTGAAAATAAGAGTAAAACAAGATATAAAAGTTTAATGTAACAAAGGAATGCAAATATTGAAAAACAACCAAAATACTAGAAATTAATATTTTAATCAATGAAATAAAAAGCTTAATTGGAAGCTTCACAAATAGAGTAGTTGAAAAGGAAAACAATATCAATGTTTCAAATTATGGTAGAAGAATGAAAGTATTCAGATACAGATAAGATATTTACAAGAATGTGGGAACAGAATATTTATGGTGCATTTGACACTATAAAATATTAAATCTATGTATGTGCATAGGAAAAAGAGAATAATTTTACACCAAACCTTATAAGTAAAACTGTAGCAGAAAATGTTCCAAATCTAGAAAAGTGATGCCCATCCAAGTATAGGAGGTGCTCAAAACATCAATACAAAAACCAAGAAAAGAATCTTCCATGTCATAGTGTAGTTAAAACATTAAACATGCAGAATAACATATATTGAACACTGTAAGAGAAATGCCAAGTCACATAAAAAGACAGTCCCTTTGAAATAATAATATTCCAATAAAAATTTTAAAATTTGGAATGATTTGGAATGGTATATTTCAAATTCTGAAGGACAAATGGAACCTATAATACTATACCTAGCAAAACTATCTGCGATAATTTAGAGAAAAATAAACTTTCAATGATAAAAGCAGGCCAATGGAACTCATGAGACTGAAGTCAGATCTACAGAATGCACTTAAAAGAATTCTTTGGCCTGAAGAGAAAAATAAACACATGTATAAGGCTATAGCAGATAAAAAAGCTATGCTATAACAGTAGTTAAGCAAATGAGAAATAGGAAAATACTAAACATTACAAAGTCAACAAAATAACAATGATTAACATATTGTTTCAATAGTAACCTGAATATTAATGTTTTCAATTTCCTAATCAAAAGACCCAATGTAGCAGATTGGTTTACAAAACAAGATCCATATATTTGTTGTATCCAAGAAACACAACACCATCAAATATAGTGGAAGCTGTATGGTTATGTGATAGGAAAAAAGGTGTGTGAAGTAAATGGAAAGAAGAAGCAGGGAGGCATCATTATTATAATACATGACAAAATGCTTCAAGCCAAAATTAATCAGAAGACACAAAAGTCACTTCATATTGATTAAGGATGCAGCTAACCAATAGAATTGCAATATTTAAAAGTTGCACTGACTATGATTACATTCATATTTTATTACATGGATTCACTTTCATAAAACAACAATAATTGTATACAAATATACAGGTCGAGGCCAAGACCATAATAGTGTGAAACTTAGTATTCTACATTAACCAACAATTATATAACCTTGATCAATAAAAAGAAAAAACACAGAGAAACATCAAAGAGAAATTATAAACAAAATGGACTTAGGAGGCAGTTAAAGAACCGACTCAAACACCAAGTCTTCTTAGCTTATGGGACTTTTTAAAAAACTAAATCACGTAATGATATGTGAAGAAAGTATTGATAGAGAAAAGGTGAAATTACCACTTACATTTTCTCTGATCACAATGGGATAAAATGAAGAATCTAGCAGGAGAAATTAAAGATTAAGTAGCACACTGTTGGGTGATTAATGGCATCTAAATACCAAGAAAATTTTTTTAAATCATAGTGTCTAATAAAAATGAAAACACAAGATCAGGGGACTGTCATGAGCACAGTCCTCAGAAGAAAACACAGCTGTGACTGCTTACACTGAAAAGTCAGAGGCATCTCTAATAAGCAATGACACATGGGAAACCTTTCTCAAACAAGAATGAATGAGCACATTTAAACTATGTAGAAGGAAATGAACAGTTAAAATTAAGACAGAATTAAAGAAATGAAAACAGGACCACACAAGGAATGAATGTAACAGAATTGATTCTTTGAAAAGACGAAGTCAGCGAATTCCCAGCTAACCTCATCTAAAGAAAGAGAAGAGGCAAATTAGTAAAGTTAGAGGCAAAATCAAGACATTGTCATATATACCAATGAAATTCAGAAAATCATTAGAACCTATCTTAAAATTCAAAATATCATTAGTATATCTCACTAAATTAAAAGAATTCACAAATAAATGGACAAATTTCTAGATACATATTACTTACCAAAATTAAACCAAGATGAGATAAACAATTTAATTAGATCTTTAACAAGTAATGAGATTAAGGTGGTAATTTTTTTTTTTTTTAGTTTTATTTTAAAAATTCTAGAACTAGATAGGATCACAGCAGATCTTTTAAGAAGACCAGACACTGATGCTTTGGAAACTATCCCATAAACATAAAGGCGCATCACTGTGCTGATCAGGATAGATTCATGGTCATCTGGGAAGAGGGAAATTCAACTGAGAAAATGTCTCTTTTAGATGGCCTGTGGGCACATCCGTGTAACATTTTATTGATAATGGCTGATGTGGGCCACACAACTCCTGGGTAGGTGGTCATGCTTTGTATAAGAAAAGTAGCTGAGTGTGAACCTGGGGAATAAGCCATTAGGCAGTACTCCCCCAGTGCTTGCTTCAGTTCCTGTTTCCATGTTTCTGCCCTACACATTGAGTTCCAGGCTTGGCTTTCTTTAGTAATGGACTTTGATTGGGATACCAAATAAACCCCCCTTTCCCAGTTAATTTTGATCATAATCATTACCACAGCAATAGAAAGCAAATGATCACAACTACATAACTTAAGAAAAGTATTATCCTGATATCAAAATCATATGAAGAGATCATAAAAATTACAGAAAGATCTTCCTTAATGGACATAGATGAAAAAAGCTCACTAAAATAGGTGTAAACTAAATTAAGAGTGCATTAAAAAGACCATCCACCATGGTCAAGTTGGCTTTACTCCAGAGATATAGGGGTGGTTCAACGGATATAAATCAATATACATAATACATCACATAAATGTTCAGCTCAGCACACAATGAAAAGGCTATTGACAAAATCCAACTTCTCTTCATGACAAAATCCTCAAAGATACTGGGAGTAGAGAGACTATTTCTCAACATAATAAAAGCTACATGTGACAAATCTATAACCAACAATATATATTAATGGAGAAAGTTGAAAGCATTTCCAGTAAAATCACGATAGGGTGTCCATTTTCTCTATTCATTCACCATAGTGAATAGTGAGGCTTAAAGAGAAATATGACAAGAGAGGGAAACAGATGAGGGAAGAAGTTACTTTATCATCAGATAATGATTACATACATGAGACCCTAATTATTTAGAAGAGCCTTAGGTGGTAAGTAAAAATGTCTTCACTGTTTCTGGGTCACACATCTGGAGTTAGTAATAATGATAATGATACCTCCTATGAATGTACTATGAATGAAATACAACAGGCCTATAAAACACCAAATCTTCTAAAATTGGTTTTGGCAGCCATCTCTAAATTAGGGAAGGTAACAGTATTCCTACCTCCTAGCAAGCTCACAAGGTTATCTCTTAAGGTTTTATATTTACCACAGTACAGGGGAAACTGAACAGAAGTCCTCATGTCATATCTTCTGTTCTTGTTTAAGGGCCTCTTTCATTCATTCTTTATTTATTTATTCAGGATGTAAAGGTCCTTGGATTTTGGAGTGTTTTTCATGATCCCAGTTCCATAGGATGTTATGGAATGTGACAGAAATGAGTATAGGAAGCCTGAGAAATGCTAGACCAGAACAGGCCAAAATGCACCGTCTCCCATGCTGCTGTTCTTCATGAGTACAGACGTCTCCAGACCCCATAAACTACAAGGTGCATACTACACACGTGAACATAGTGTGTTTCTCCAACAAGTGTTTATTATGTCAACCAATACTCCCCAAGATTTGAAACTTGAAACAAAAATATTGGACAATACTGCTCTCCACAGCCTTCTCTTTTCTCTCCACATCTGTAGTTTAGTGAACAATGCTGTCATAGAAATGAATCATCTTTCCACACTATCACAAAGAAAATGCAAATGGGTATTATTACACACTGCTGGTATTTGAAATTGTGTTTGATACCTGACTTATTAATTCCTTTTTACAATAGTTTAATACATATAAAGAAGCATGTGATTTCTACCATTTATACACTATTATAAAAATGGTGATTATGTCTCTTAAGAGAAAATCTTCTCTTCAGATTTATGACTTGAAACTGGCATGGAGAAACTATATGCATTTAGATTTCTTGCCACAAAAGTGAGGAGAAGCAGAATCACTGTGGTTCTTAAGATTAGAGGCCACATCCAAAGCTAGTTCTTGCCAGCATTGGGACACACTTGGGGGAAATATTTGACATTGTGTCTCTGTGGAAAGACATAGTCTGAGTTTCTGTTCTCTTTGGAAAGTACACATCAGGGATGTGCTTTTATATAACAAAGTAAACGCTGGTAAAAGATCAAAGTCCATCTTCAAATATTTCCTTCTGTTTCCATGGTTTTAACTAGCAACTCTAAGGAAGAAAATTCTTTTTTACCATCAATGGTTGTTATGTCTTATTATTCCCTATTTAAATATTATTATCTAATATTTCCTATACTCCACATTCTTTTCATTTAGTTAATCAGAATGCTTTCGTGCAGGGTAGTGATTACCAGATTTGATCCTATGGTGTTTTCCTCCATGTATAGGACTTAGCAGTTCTGATCAAATGGGTAGTGTTTTGACAGCAATATCCCACAAAATGGAACAAAATGCTTGTTATAATTCTTGCATTCAGGGATCACAGTCCCTACTAATTCAAAAGAACAAAAACAAAACCTTAGTGTATATATTTTGGAATGAAAAATGTGTAAAAATGGCTTTCAAGAGATAGTACAAATGGGTAAAACATGAATTTATTAGCTCACACAGTGTCTCTAAGAAGTCTCTCATAGGCTTTTGCCTCCTGATTACTATAAAATACCTGCTGTTACCCAATAATCCCACAAAACTCTCCAGCAAGGACAGATTAAAAGTAAGAACAGGTGTTTATTGTTATTGAGGCAGATCGAAGACCAGATTATGCACACACACACACAAAAAGAAGCCTTTCCTAACCCCAGACTGTCCTCATACTCTGTGAAAAGTTGCAAGGAAAAGTCCCTTCAAGTCCAGTGACCTCAATTCCAGAAGATGAAGAAGAATATGAGACCACAGTAGAACCATGCTAAGGGGTCATGCTTTGTTAAACCACAACAAAGAACTAACTCTTCTTTCACAGGAGCCCCTGGTGAGTCTGTTAGCTTCCTGGCCAAACATGGATGATCAAGACTAGATTTGTACTCCCTGTTCAGGTATCCTGGTGTCTCTTCTGTCAGTAGGTTTTGGCGGGGGATGATTTTACCTTCAGGGTTCCCCAGCTCTGTTTTTTTATTTGGTCTGCACTGAGAAATACTCACACATCAACTATTAAGAATATATGAGTAGGTCAGCCAATACATAAATCAGTGGACCAATGATTGGGCATTTATTCTCTATGTATGTTTCAATGAATCATCAATGTATATACTGTACTTAGACCAAGATTTGAGAGATCAAAGCCTTATTCAGATAAAAATCCATTGTATCTTGATCTTTACATCTGCAGAAGCAATAGAAATCACTCTGTGCTTCATGTTTGTTCTTTTTCAGAATAAGCTTCCTTTTGTCACTTAGAATATATGGACTATTTAGTATATTTATTTGTATTATAATTTTATTTTACATATGCAAGATAGATACTGCTTTCTTAATTTGTAACAGAAGAGAGACACATTGACAAAGAATCACTGAATCCTCTTTTACCCACGGGATATTCTGAGTGGACTTTGCTAGTCAACCATATGGGCAAGCAGACACACTGAGCAAACAAATGATTTACTGATCGAGTATATCCTGACTCAGGTGTTTCTTATCTAGCCTTTTGTTGTTGTTGTTTAAAATTTTGTAAAGTTGCAAAATTTCCCGACACATAAAATCATCTTTTGAGATTGTTTGTTGTATTGGAAACGGAGAAATGTGTTATTTGTTTAGGAATTAAGGACAGATAGTGTTTGTGGAGTTTCAAAGACTAGTCTTATTTTTAAGATATTTTCACTTTATTTAATGCTCACAGCAAGAACACTTGGAAACAGCAACAGCAAGCATGTTTGTAGTTACCATTTATCCCCAGTTCATACACACACACACACACACACACACACACACACACACATTTGTCCTGGAAAAACAAGATTAAAGTTTGCTTACTGGGCCCCCTAAGTCTGAAGAGAAATCCATACTTTAATTTGTTACTGCGATGGTGAATATTTCCTACACATCGAGACAGACTATAAGATATCTAAAACATGAAGTACAATTTTTCACTTGAGGAAAAAAATTGATTCTTTTATTCTGTGAATTTGTAGTTGCTGTTTTTCTTTAGGATGTCATTGAAAGGTCTAATTGCAGTATATGTTTCTTTGATGAGGACTTGGGATTTCATTAGACAAGGTCCCAGGTGGGTTGTCAAGTGTGTTATTAGCTATGCTTTGACTAAGGAAGCAAGGAGGCAGATAAAGAACAATTGTAAGTGTTCACGGAGTTCTAACGACTAAAGCTATTTACTAGCACTCCCTTTCCTAGTTAAGAAAGCCTGACAGGAGGCATTTATCAATGGAGAAAATCTGAGTGCTAAGTTTAAACGCCATAAAATGGTTATAATACACACACCTGTGAGAACTTCCATTTTTGGTCTATAAAGAGGCTGTGCTAAGAAGGCTCTTTGTCCTTGCAATGTTCTATCACTGAACATTGATTTTTAAATGATCCCTAAGTGGAAGAGGGACCCACCAGCATCCTACAAAGTGTGCAGCAGCACTGTCCAGAGACCTCCCTTGACCTGGCCTCAACCCTAGGTCCTCAACACACATTGTTCTTGACTCAGAGTCTATCCCTAACAGTGCACATACAGAGTACCCTTTAATCTATCAACCCCAAAGACTGAGCACACTTCCCTGAGTCAGAGTCAACCCAAGGCCCTGTATACCCATTGCCCTTGACTCAGAGCCAATCCTAAACACTGCATACATATTGCCATTGACTCAGAGTTGGTCATAAACACTGCATATATATTGCCTATGATTCAGAGTCAACCCAAGGCCCTACGTGTACATTACCTATGCCTCAGATCGAAACCAAAGCTTGTACACCTACTATCTATCCTTAACTCACAATTAACCCCATGTACTGCACACACATTGCCCATGGCTCAGAGTCAATTCTAGGCATTCCAAATACATCGCACAAGAGTAAACCCCTTGTTACAAGGGATTAATCTTGACTAAGAGCAAACCACTAACACTACACACACATTGGCCACATCTCACTGAGGCCCTGAATATACATTGACCACGACAGCATCAGTCTGGAAAGCACACTCCCAGCTCTATATACACATGACTCATGACTCAAGTCAACCTTAAGTACTGCAAAAACACCACTATGACTGAAAGTCAAGCCCAAACACAGCACTCTCATTACCTATGACTTAGTATTAATTAACTCTTATCCCTGCACACACACATTACGTGCGACTCGGCATTAACTCATGGACCACACACACATATTATTGTGACTTAGAGTCAACAGAAGGCACATGAGCTATATTTGACTTTCTTAATTTTATAGAAGGCCAGTCCTCACCTTTTGCTTATAAAGATCTTTTTGTTTAGTGGTCTTTTCACCTCCCGTGCCCTCCACCAATTTCCTTTGAGTACTGGCCTTCTGTCTCATTTGAGTTATTTTGATGTTAATGTCTCCTTTAAGATGATTATTTGTTTAAAGTTCAAGTTAATAAAAATAACTTATCCCATTAAAAATATTCCAGAGACAAGAACAACATTTCATGATGTTAATTGCTCACATTACCACCCATCCATGAAACATATGCTGAAAATGCTCTGAAAGGTTCCAGAATGTCTCTTGCAGCTATAAATCTTTTACAGGTATGATTATGTGAGAACAGGAATACAGAAAGTGCATCCAAACAGCTGGAGTAAGATGGTTTACTCAAGTAAAAGTATGAAATTAGATTTAGATGAACTTAATTAAAAGGAGGAGGGGCGCCCGATTTAATGTGGACATTCATCACATCCCCAGTCAAGTTTCTTCCAGCTCCAGAGAAACTATGCGGCCTGCGCCTGTGCTGAAGCTAGATGAGGCCCTGATGAAGTGTGAAAGGATGACCACACAGACAGCAGCACAGTCTGTACTCTCTTCTCTCTCTGCTTCTCTAATGACACCAAATACCTAGTTGTTTTAAAAAGACAGGGCCAGTCAGAAAACTGAGCTTGGAAACGTATCTATTTCAATAGTCTCCACCACTTGGCATTCAATTGTACACATTTCATCACTTAAAGATGGCGATTAGTAAGTCTGACTTTTAATGTAATGATAGCTGAGGAAAATAGCAATACACAATGTGAGGAGGGAGGGAGGGAGGAACAGGAAGGGAGAGGAGAGGAGAAAGCAGAAAGGTGTTCATTTCAAATCACTTGTCTTTTGGTTTTCAGCCTCAAAGGAAAGAAGCAAAAACAAACAAACAAACAAACAAACAAACAAACAAACGGTCTCTTTTAGACTTCTTGTTTATCAACCATGTTCTTTTCCCCCAATTTTTAATTTTCTTAAACATCTGTTTCTGCCTTTGTGCTATGGAAGGCAGATTAATAAAATAATACAGCAAGGAATGACATGTTTATAATTATATGCAAACAAAAGAATTTTATTGTGTTAAATTTTAGGTGATCAACAGATTCTGGAAAGCACACAAAATTAGGTGCCTACTTTGTCCCTTGTTAGTTCTGTGTACCTAGACATTGGTAAACACTTGACCTATGAATGCTCCAGGCCACCAGCTATGCAGGCTCCTGCCATCTCTTCTTTCACATCAACCCTGGAGTAATTTATTTAGATTTTCCATCCATGTCATTGCCACCTTTCCTTCAGATTCTCCACATTCAAGATGGCCCTGACTACATCCGTATCCCAGCCAGCAAACTAACACAGTGGTCACTGAAGGCTGAAAAGAATTAAGACAGCAAATACCTAACTAAGAAGATGGTACAAACAGTCAAGGTGGACAGAAAAAAAGACAAAGATGTGAAGTCGTGTTATAAACTGAAGGAAGCAGTCACGGAACGGATAGTGAAAAGCACTAAATTGCATTTACTGAATGCTCACTGCTTACAAGAACTCCTGTCAGTGAAGGAAACTCAGCCATCATATAAGAGACAGAGAGTACGTAACGCTGTGTAGGAGCACAGCACTGTGTTAATGGTGGGCAACAAAGTCAGCATTCAAATATGCATATTTAGATGCCACACCCACATTCTTACCTCTAGAGAACACCATCTCTGACATACATAGCAGGGATGGGTATCCATACTGAGAGACATTCAGAAATGTAACAAGAATGAATCCTGTCTTGGATCGGAGTCAGAAAATAAACCATGAGAGCAGGTATAGTGAGTAAACACAACCATTAGCTCATTCACTGACACCATGAACTCTTCAGTGACTCATGATGTTTATCCCCAGGAGTGCTACACTTCAAGATCCCTGCAGAGCCTCTGCACTGTAAAAGAAGAGGGCAGACAGCTATCTTAGGACTCATACTAACCCCAATGGCCAGAGTCACTAACCGTGATGCCGACAGTGTTTCTACTGCTGGAGACTAAAAGGGGCCTGTGGTGAGGAAGGAATCATATAGATGTAGGCATCTATAGGGATGCACACTGTAGAAGGCAGCTTGCTCAGTGTGAGACCACAGAGCAGAAGACCACGGTTAGCCTCAAGTTGAGAAAGCATTTGTGTATTCAAGTCAAACTGCTCCTTAGTAGGACAAATGAACAGAATACGTCACCCCTTCATTCCTCCTCTGCACCCACAGATTCACCACTACCATCTCTCCTCTCTGGGCTGGCTGTCTATCATGGGCTTCTGTGGGCAGGTCCTCATACTAGCCTAGACCTTCTCTCTTCTCTTTTCCCTGAATCACAGCTTCATCCACTCTTGGTTCTGTCCTAGCCTTCAGACCTGAAAGCCTTTGGCAAAACCCTCTGGGGTTCCGAGCAGTTAATCCCAAATCTGTTCACTCACACACACTTTGGAAACTTCATTTTGACTTTTCTGCACTAGCTGAAACACGATTTTTTACAACGAGGATCAATTCCACTGAAGCTCTTACAGGAGAGACTGTTAGCTCCCCTGGCCTCTCTTATCAAGTAGCCTAATAGCATGCTACAGTTCCTCTTGGTCAGCTATTACTGGGCCCTGACATTTTTCTCTTCTACAACAAAACACCAGCAGTTGCTCTCACAGGGTCAGGCTACACGACCCCATAGGTTTCTTGGCACTTCTTCTAGTATTCTTGTCCTCACTCCTTGAAAACCTTAGTTCAGACTCCTGTGCATTCTCTGTGATGCAGATTCTATTCAAATTTTGCTGATTTTCATACCCAATGTACACTCCTTATGATGTCCTAGCCTTTCAGATTCTGGACTTCCTTTTGCGTGTGGAATGGCCTTTTTCTTGGGCCATTCACTTTCATAGTCACATTTGCATTTCAAGAATACCAATAACCGAAACCCGCAAAATTTCAACTTAAAAAGATTTTATTTTACAATCAAGATTCTTTTTATTCTGATCACAATCACCTAAGCCCTTTAACTGCAGTTTTCATTTAGAACCTAGACTTCATCATTTCTACCATATAATTGTCACTACCATATAATTCCCCCATGACAGTCTTCCATCCTCTCTTTGATGTCATCATAGCTCCTTGACCCTTATCAAGTCATACAGGAGGCCACACTCTACCTGGGCTGGGGAAATCTAATATGTCAGATCCATGACAGATAATCAAGATAGAACTTGTACTATCATTACCTGAGTGCCCACCTATTTCTTCACTTTCAAGGCCAGGTTCTCTACCTAGACATAGATTTCTACCCATTGCTTCTTACCAAAGCTACAGAAGCAGTGCCGGTGGTGGCATATCCAACTGTTGTCATCTTTGTACAAACCATGCTTGCTCTGCTAAAGTCTGAATGCCTTGTGTCTGCTCCTCCAGTTAATATGTTGGCAGCCCAACCTCCAGGGTAAGGGCTTTGGCCAATGAGTCATTTGGGGGTGATTAAATCATCTCTGAGAGTTTTCCCTCTTACACTGATATAACCTGAATTTTCCCCAAGTTATTGGTTTTGTTGATGTGGTTGTTGCTGTTGATGATGTGGTTGTTGTTGTTTTGTTCTACATTTAAATATGCTCAGCTTTCCTCCTCAGAGCTTTTGGGCTTTCTGTTTTTCATGCATGCTACAGGCTTTGCTGGATATCTATCTGCTCTGGACCCTCGTGTCCTTCAAGTCTTCCCGTCCTCTTTTAGAAGGTAGCTATGTAAAAATGCTTTACTAGGCTACTCTGTGGAAAGGTCAACCTCCTTCCCATGACATCACCACATCCTTCTCCATCCTTTGTCCTTCCCACTTATTCATACACATATATCTGACACACAGGGAAATAACAAGGATATATCCTATAGGTTTTAGATGTATTTATCTTGTCTTTCATTCACCTTTTTCCCTACAAGACTTTTACCTGCATGTTTTTTCAGCCTTCCCAGTGTATAAAACAATCACTTGCAAAGTCCAGTTGATGACCAAAAAACATTTGTTCAGTGACCAAGACAACAAAAACTAGATCTATGAAAGACTGTAGAAAGATAGAACAGAGAGCTAAACATGCCTTTTACATGGCCTAACATATCATTTTACTCCGAGATCTCCTTTTGGTAAAATATGGATTTAAAAAGAGTTTAAAATTATGATGGTTTCCCCAGTAATTTTTGATAGTATAGCAACATAACTCAGTGAGTGATATAATAGCACTACAAATCAAAACTAACCTGTGAACAACTCTAAGGTTACTGCTTTATCTTAGTAGAAATTACATATTGGGTATATCAGACTCATTTTGGTACACTCTAAAAGTTTCACTTTAAATATGACGTTTTTATTACTTTCTTAAGCATATTTTCTTGTCCCCCCCTTTCATATGCATGTACAAATAGGTAAGAGTCTAAAAGGAAGTTCATACCACCTTATAAGGAGTCTAAGCAAATTTTTCTGGCTGGCACACTATGGTTAAATAGTGCATATTTCCAGATTTCCTTGACCATTGAGTTTCCAAACAACCAAATATTATACCATAAAGCTCATATAAAATGTTTTCCAGTAACATATTTTTATAAAATAGATTTAGGAATTTAATTAGAAATCTTTCTGATGGCAGATAAGACAACATATATTATTTAAAAGACTTTCTCCCTTTCCCTCTTAATTTAGTAGCACCTTCCACAATATAGAGATTGCTTTTGATCAGAGGGTCTCAAACTGAAGAATTTCCCATCAGTCACCTTGCTTTTATGTCATTTTTTCAGATTCAAATGTAAGGAGGAGGAGGAGGAGGAGGAGAATAAGATGAAAAAGGAAGAGGAGGAGGTAGAGGAGGAGGAGAAGAAAGAGGAAGAGGAGGAAGAAGAAGAACTTCATTCCTGACATTATTAGACAGTAAAACGAATTCAAGTAATTACTGGGGCCTTTGAAGAAATGGCTACTTCCTGGTTCTTTCTCTGGCTTTTCTGATCAGCTGCAAAATAACTATGGGTTACTGGAACAGAAAAACTTACTGTTTTTTGGGTTTTCTTTGAAATGTCAATGAAAATAGCCGAGGCTTTAGAGAGCAATTGTATTTCTCCTACCTTGTTTTTCTTCACTCATGAGTTTGCTCTTGGGAAGGGTCCTGGAGGGTGCCAGGGAGCTTCCCATCCCATCCTCCATGACTGTCTTTCACCTCTACTTTGACTTTGTATAGAAGAAAAACCAATTATTGGGAAGAAAAAAAATGTTCATTGAGTTGGAAACGCTATAAATAAAAATACCACATCAGCCAAATTCCAAGAAACTTGACTCACTGTTCTTAGTACTATGATTGGTCATGATGACAATAATCATGGCATCAATTTTCTGGCTAATTGAGTTAGTTACAGTCACATGGAAATTTGGGTGCTGTACCGCAGGACATTTCCTTGCATATCATTCATACATTTCTCACTGGTTTTTCCTACAGATTAGCTTCAGTTGTGTGAGCCAAAGTAGTTATTGCTATGGGGCAGAATGAGCTATAGCCAGAATTTTTTTAAAAAGTAATTTGTTTTATTAGAAGAAATTTTTATAAATAAAGGTAGATTTGAATAGTGAAGTGAAAGCAGAGGGAGGCTTTCATGTGTATAGGGGTTTCAGAAGGGGAAGGGTACCATTCTAAAAGATGGTAATACACATAGGTAAACATATTTACAATGGAGACCCCTGGGAAAATGTACAAGTTTAATTTCTCCAAATGGAAATGGATGATATTACTGGTTGGTATTTCCTATGTCAGCCAATTTTTGTGACCCATATCCATTATGTTAACGTTCTTTTCTAGCACACTGGATTAAAATCTGGACCATTTGTGCTTAACTTCATCCATTATTCATAGACCTTGATTGCTTCTGACATTAGTATATGAACGAGGAGGTCTAGAAGATATTCCATGCCTTGTGTAATTATTGAGATTTCCTGTTTATCATTTAGGTACGTTTTCTAACAACTGAAACTTTATTGCTTAAGGATATATGCTTAACAATTCTTTGCAGAGACAAACAGTATAATGTGCTTAGGCAAATTGTGTTTTTTGACCCAACATAAGCCCTTCAATTCATATTGATTATCTTCAGCATCTGTAATGAAATGGAGTCGAGAGTAAACTCAGGGCTTGGTGGGGGTGTTGTTTGTCTTATGGAGCAAACACTTGAAGGAGAATTTATGGAAGCAGAGGGCTGTGGGTCAATAGCTTAAAAAAAAAAGCCCTCAAAGGTAAACAGGCAGAGTACTTTTTGAGCTGTGAAGGAGACAAGAGAGGAGACTAATGGGGTGGGGGCGACGAGATGCAGGAAGACAACTGAAGACTGGCTTTGTAAAATTGTCCACATCTGAAAAGAATTAAGAGAGATGTGGGTCTGAGAGAGGCTGGCTCTCCTGAAACGTCAACCCTTGAGACCCCTGTCTCTTCAGTTGCTGATAGGGATTGCACAGAAAACATTTCCCTCAAAGTTTCTCACATTCTCTTCTTAGCTGTAATTCTAAACCCTGAAATTGGAATCAGTGCATTGAACACCAGGGACAGTTCACAAATAATTCAGGGACAGAGTGATTAGCTTTTGTCACTATCATAATTCAATGAGGAAAGTCAAGAGTATTTGAACTCAGAGCAACTAAAAGCCTTTGTTGACTGCAATGCTACAGTCCAGCCTGAAGAAGATGCAATTCTATCACAGCTCAGTCTTACCAAGTATCTTTAATGACAATCAAGTTTCCATGGTTAAATCCCATGTGGTAATTTTAATCTCCACAAATGTTTTTTGTTTATGTTTTCAGGAAATTCTTCAAAAAAGCAAAATTAATACTAATCATAGTTTTATAGATTAAGATCTAAATCTCAACATTTAAGGAATATTTAAAATTCAGAAGCAAGAAAGTAAAAGTCTTTTCAGCTAAGTCAGACAACGTTTCAGGATTTGGGTAGAGGCCTGCAGATTCCAAGGTCATGTTTCTCCTCCTGTCCTCCACATCTAGACAGCTTTTCTCAAACAAATCTGTCTTGTAAACAGTGTCCTTATATCACAGATATGGAACAGGAAGGTGTTGCCCTTGGTTCTCTACAAAGACAGAAGCTCTAGGCTACATTGAGAGAAACCTCCCCTTATCCTGATACAAATCTTTAGCATAATATTTGGAAGATCTTTAAAGATCCTCTTTCTTAATAAGAAAATAATAGCTCAGAGTGCTATGGTTCGAAAGTCAGTTATGGAGCATTTTCATAGAGGTTTATGTTTTCATTAAGGCTAATAGCATATTCTGTCTGTGTCTCTGTCTGTCTGTAGGTGAGTGTGTCTCTTTGTGTGTGTGTCTATCTGTCTCTCTGTCTCTCTCTCCCTTCCTCCCCCACCCTCTCTGTGTGTGTGTGTCTGTGTGTGTTTCTCCATTCCACCCTCATTCTACTGCTTGCCCTTTCTTGCACTTTCAAATTCTTGAAACCCTGTTCAGGTCAATTTCTGGCTCTTTTAGTATCTAAGACATTGTTTGTGTATATGTGTGCTTAATTAAAACTTTATTATAAAGAATTTGTGAATAAAAACCACCATAGACCGAAATCCACCAGACCCAAAGCCCATCTCTATCAGTTGAACCTCTATTCAGTAAGAACAGCCATTCGGAAGCTGCAGAGCTTCAAGTTAGACTTTACATTTACTGTGGGTGTAATTTTGGTGGAAGATAAGTGTGTAAGAATATATTAAATAGTATCTGCAGTTTAATGACACGGCTATTAAAAAGTTTACTTACGTCCTACATCTAGATAAGGAAATCATGACTCATACATGGGAAAAACAAAGGTTTGGTGATAGCGTCTGGGAATTCCAGCTAATGTATTGAATGAAATATGAAAGGCAATTTTTAAAAGGAAAATTCAAATGGACCCCATGGCAATAAGATGCAAGACACATAATGGAAGAAAGGATAAAGGCACATGCCATCAAAAATGGTGTAACTGAGTTCTACCACTGGATCTCACATGATGGAAGGAAAGAACTGACTCCAAGAAGCTGTTCGCTTACTTTTCTCATAAGGGCCCACACATACATACACACAGTGACTAGCTAACTAACTAACTAACTAACTAACTAACTAACTGTTATGTGACATCGTATGGCCAGTTCTGGTATCAGTTTAAATAACACATCTTCTGGCTTCCAGCATTTTCACTGTCATTTGTTTCATTATTCACAAGCAGATTTTAAGAACACAAGCATTAAAGCTAAGTTAACATAACAATATTACTGAGTGAAGTAGCAGTCAATCTGTAAAGAACATACTGAAAAGCTAAATACATCAAATTCATCGTTTTCAAATTCACAAGTACAAAGCCATGCCTGTTATATAAGGATATCCAATGAAGTCACAGTCTGGTCAATGGACCATGGACATGCTGTTAGGCTTCATTAAAATGAGGACTCAGAAGAATACAGGAACTATTTTAAGACCATATTCTTCAGAGAACCAGATGTGCTGAAGATAGCCACACACTATGAAGATAGATCAGTCTCAACTTGAAGTGGGATGAGAAGCAGGCATTGTTTCTAATTTAACCTATTAACTTCAACAACTCAAAACCCCATGAATTCAGTGATGTCTAGGTGATGTGATTGTACTTGAAGTATGTTGCCCACTCCCTGGTGCAATGCCTACTTTATATTAGAATGTATACAGATACTGTGATTCCTTCTACAAACGTTGTAAATATTTAGTTGCTGATGGTTTCAGCATTTTTTCGTTGGCATCAGATCTGAGAGTATATATGTATGTGTATGCACACACACAGAAACACACATACATAGGAGTGAAAGATTTCTATTTTTAAAACTATTTTTCAGTGTGCCCATCTGCTGGTATCTTCAAATTATAACAATGTTTTGAAGTCACAGCACACAGATGTGCCTCTACTGGCAGTAAGTGTCCAGTGTGGAGGCCACACCACCAGCGCCAGATAGTCTTCCTGTTATGCAATCACTTAATTAACTACAGATTTCATTCCCTTACAACCCAGTCTCGAGACTCATGCTAAGGCTGTTACTGCCCCCTACAGAACTTAAAATAGTCACTTCCGCTTTTCTCCCATGGACACAGACTTTGTGCTCTGACAACTAGTATTTCATTTCAGTAGAAACAGCTCACTGTAGGAGGTGAAAACCATGTCCCCTTCTTGGTCCAATTGTACAACTTAAGGAACTATAGATATTACTTAATTTCTCTCTTTTTATCCAGCCTAACCATGCTATGTTTGATGTTTAAGGATTAATCACGGGTTTCTCTTGTGTTTTCTTTGGTAAGACAATTTACAGGAAAATGTATATATCATAACATATTTACCTAAACAATTTCATTTTGCATCCAGTACAAAAATCCAGAGCTCTGCAACCTTTTCTGTGTTTTGTTTTTATATCTTTAAATCTTACCACTGCAAGCAAATGTGAAAATCCTTAAATTGCTGGCCTCAGAGTTCCCATGTCAACTGGCATCTGCTCAGGTTGGAGATCCTGCCAAAAGTCAAAGAAAAACATTTATGAGACAGAGCCTGATGGCTGATTATTTAATCCTGTGTGTCCAGCACTGCCAGCAAGCGTGGGTTTTGAATGCCTGCTGCTACTTTAATAATAAGCCCTCTTACACCCAGCTAAATGCAGTGTACCAATGGATGCTTTCCTCTGCTCTAATAAGAGACCGATTATCGATCTTCACCAAGATGTTCCCATTGAGACCAGGCATTCATGAATACAAACGGGAAAGAAAAATGGCACAGTGCATAGTTAGCTTTAATAAATAAGGGCATAATTTTTATGAAGAAAATAGTGGCCAATTTAATTTTAATAAGGGCAAACAGGCTTTTGTTGAATTTTGTATAAGAGGTATAGTGTTCCAAGTATATTCAACAGTCAAATTAGACAGCAGTCTCCAGATTCTGTCTCTTCCCTTGGGATGAGCTTTGGCAGCTGGGGTGGACCACCTTGTACTACTGAGATAGACAAATATGGACTGAGAAATGGACACACTGAAATGAAAGGAAAATGAATCTTATGGACAAAGTGCAAAACTTAAAGATAGCATGGTGAGAACTAATTTAATTAATGTTTAATCAGCTCATCTGACCAGAGATACCTAAGATCAAAAAAGGATGTCTCAGAGCCTGGAGATATAGCATAGGGGGTAAAGTGCCTTCCAAAGAAGTAGGGGACCTGTGTTCAATACTCAGTTCCCATGGAAAGGCTGTGCATAGTATATGTCTGTAACATCGGTGATGGAGGAAGGAACAGAGACAGACTTTCCCAACATCCTAGCCAATATGTGAGCACTAGGCCCAGTGAGGAGAATGGTCTACATGGTCATGATGGTCTACACACACACACACACACACACACACACACACACACACAGAGAGAGAGAGAGAGAGAGAGAGAGAGAGAGAGAGAGAGAGAGAGAGAAATCACAATTCATTGGATCAGATATGAGAGAGTTCAGGATCTCTTAGTTCTGCTCTGATGTTCTAATTCATTTCCTGATTAGAGGGCACAGGACTGGATTGTCTATGCATCCAAGTTATCTATATATTTGCTCTGAGGTAACAGATACCAGTTTCCTTATTTTTCACAGATGACATAAGCACATACATACATACATTCATATACCATCTGAGATATTTTAAAATTAGAACATACAGTGCTTAGTCCCTGTGATATAGGTTTGTGTTTTAGAAGCATATGACTATTCATGATAGCTTTTTGATGAAAAAAGAAGACATCAGCATTATATTTACCATCTGCTGAAGCTTTTAATGGATAAACATACTTGATTTTTTAAAGTCAAAAATATGGACTAATATTAAGGATGAAAGTTTTCACTTATAAGTTTGGAAGAGTTCTTGAGCGTTCCTTTCAAAAGATCCTTAATCAGGGATCTAGGATAGCTCCAGGAAGAGGCCATCCTGTTGTGCCTCACCCAAAGATCCAGCTCATGACTAAGCAGTGAGGCCACATTGAGATGCAGTTGGTGAGAAAGTCCCTTTCAATGAAGCTGCCACCTTGTTATGTTTGCTGATTCTGCTAACACAAGCTGAGCTCTGAATTTAGCAGGAGAGTTGGTTAGAAGGCATCAGCTGTGGTACTTAAAAAGGAAACTGGCTTAAACCTTTGCCATCAACAAGACAGGGAGAGTTTGTGTGGGTGGCAGGATTGCTTCACTCTTGTTTCTGTTGTGTATTGAATAAATGATATTATGAAATCCAGGAAGCACATATATTCCACCACACATACATAATGTCATTATCACATGTGCTCCACCATATGTACATACTGTCATTATTTAGCTAAAACCTTTAGTAAGAGTGTTTTGCATGAGGGGCTTGAATCTTCCTCAGAGAGTTGGTAAAGCTCGTGTGTTTATTCATTTGATGAATTTGCCTCCTTTCTCACTGCCCATACCAGAACATGCACCTTCTCATCAGACGTTTAAGTGGACTCTTCTTCACAAGTGTTAACGGTCTGTGGCTGACCTTGGGGCAATCTTGTTTGTGCTTCCACTAACACAACAGCCTTAGACAAATGCCATCAATGTGCATCTACACCCACCTTCCCTTCTAGGAAACAAGAGCACAGATCTAGGAAATTCTGAGTATATTTTTGACTCCAGCATCCTAGGAAATGCTGAGAAAATGGGGATGTGGAGTTGGCCAGGATCTGTATCTTGGCATGTGCTCTTGGCTAAAGTTATGTGGCAGGAAGTAAAGTTCAGAAAGCCATGATAGTGTAGTTACTGCAAGATCAAAGGTTGAACTCAGAATTTCAACTCATATATCAACGCATACTTCTTTCTAACCAATAAGACTTTACAGCTCTATTTCCAGCACACACTTGCTCACTGACCAAGGAGTGTTCCTGGCAGGATTTTCTTTTCTTGGCTGACATAGGAATACAGTGTGTCCTTTGGGGTTCTCTCACAGATTTTCTCAGGGTTAGAACATATGCCCAGGTCCCCAGAGGTTTGTACTCCCACATGCACAGCTGTACAGCACACAAGGAAAAGCTGTATACAAGCTTAAAACGTACTCAGCGTTTATGAAAATACTCTGGGGGTAACTTCGGATGTGTTCCAGGGACATTTCTATTACCAAAATATTGCTAGGTTATATTCTGAATCATTCCTTAGACTCAGCTATTAATGTTTTACGTTCATCACAGATCCTTATTTACTTGTCCAAAGTTCAACACTTGGCAAGTACACCTTGCAAAAACATCAGATACCCCTTGCTTTCCTGTAGAGTCCAGTCTTATGGGAACCCAGGAGTGTATATTGGGAGTAAAAGAGGGGTACAGGCAACCCAAGAGACAGGCCCATGCTTCCTGAGTTGTCTTCCTGGGAGGATTTTCAAATAGGTTAGGAGTCTACCTCTTCTCTTGACATAAATCAGTTTATTCAAATCACTTTTGCTGTCTTTCCTTGTTCTCAACCTTTCTTTGCTTATCAAAGTATTACTTGCCCACTAACAACTGGATCACGCTCACCACTCTTGCTCTCCTATGGACACTAAGGATGTACAGAACAAACCTTTTATTCATCTCCTAGTGTTGAGAATAGAATAAGTTGACATGTCTACTGATACTGGAGAGTATCAGTTAGCTCAACTTCATTTTATAGGCAAGAAGAGATTTATCCAAAAAAAAAAAAAAAAAAAAAAAAAAAAAAAAAAAAACAATGAGTGATTGGTTAAAAAAGTTGCAAATCAAAGGGAAGCCAGGGTGGGCAGAAACTTCAGATTGTTGAGTCTTCTGTTCTTTGCAAAACACTGTTAAAAATGTATATGCATACACAATATATGCATATACAATATATAATGTATACATACATATGCAATAAGACACTACATCTAGTTCTCAGAAAATCTTACTCAGTAGATAAATTATTGTTCCTTATTTACAGGCACAGTAAGTAACTCTCAGAGAGAGTAGGTAACTAGTAAGGTCACTTTAAGAAATGATATTAAAGGGTCACAGCATTGGGAAGTTTCAGAACCACTGATCTAAGTCTATCTAAAATAACAATTATCATCATACTCTGTACTTATAAATATATTTTTACCTTAGTGGGTATCTTTACATGTATTATTATCAAGTACCATTAAATAGGATGTCACAATATTCATTTGAAAATACAGTTATGTTGAATTTTATTTTATTTTTGGCAGTCTTTTTTAAAGGAATGGCCAACAGAAGTATGGTTATATTTAGAGTAGACAGTGTAACCTAATACAGATATGAAGTTGTTTCTCAGTATCTACTGTGGATTGATTCCAGCAGCACCTGCAGGATACCTAACTCTGTGGATCTGAGGTCCCTTCGCTTTGATTAGAACTTAAATGTAATAACCTTCAGTATATTGAAAACCACATATAGGTTACTTATAATACATAAAACTCTGTGTATTCTGTTTAAACCATTATTTAAATACATTGTTTGGAGAATAAATGCCATAGTCGACCTTTTCAGTAGAGAGGCATGTTTTCACTCATATTTTTAGTTGGTTAAAATAAGCCAAGAACTTAGAACCCACGGATATGGAGAGGCAATTGTACACAGTGAACAGTTAGTGAAAAGAGGACAACCAACACATCTGTCTCCTCACTGAGCATCACCTTCTCTGTGCTTTGGTCAGCAAGAGCATTTGAGCTATCCTCACAGCAAGTGCCAAACATGCAATACATGATAATTAGCTTCTTTGGACATGCTATATATAAGATGTCCAACATTTCTTCTAATTAACATTGCCCTCCCTGTTTTCTTCCAGACCTCAGTAACCAGCACTCTGCTCTCTGTAGCTGTTTGACATGTTTAGATTGTTCATGTAAGTGCAAACATGTTGTATTTTACTCTTTCTGACACTTCTCACTTGACATATGTAAAGGATCATCCATGTAGTTACAAATGAGCAATTTTTTTTTTTTTAGTTTTAGGGCTAAATGATATTTATATGTAATATGTGAAAATAAAAATAACATATATGCACACCGAACATACTCCTCATCAGGATAGCTCAGACGAAAGTGTCTGTCACAGTAATCTGGTTGCCTCACTGTGTCACCATCTTTGTTTTCTTTCCTCAGTTTCTCTCATAGTTGGTGAGGGTCACTTGCTTATAGATGTGAAACACTGTATGTTACACATCAATAACATGGACACTCACTCAAACCTTTTCCTAATTCTATCTATGGGGTCATAAAACAGGAAATTAAGGGCTTCAAAGAGAGGAAAGAAGGAATGTCAAAACACTTTCTTTCTGAAGAGCAGTTCTCAAGGCTCCGTGCACAGGCTGTGAGTGAGCCCGCATTTCTGGCACTTCTGACTCGGTTGCTGCAGGGCATCCGTCTCTGCATACATATGCATAATATCCTCTTCACACTTTGAAGCTAGCAGATGCTGCTTCTGCTTGGAAGGTGTTTGGTAATCCACTCAAAATCATGAGGACTCATAACTCATTTATGCACACGTCACACCACTCTAGGTGACATCTCTTCCTCTAAAAACTGATTGAGAGAAACATGAATTGGGGCCAAAAAGTGACAATGAGCTGCTAGCAGGAGAGCAGCTTCCAGGAAGCCTCCAGGTAGATGAGGGGATGGCTCTAGTCAAAGGAAGAGCAAGCAAAATAGAAGGCAAAGTGGAAGGCAGAAACCACGGAGGTAAGAACTGTCCTGATCTCAACAATTAATTCTGTTACTATAAAGAAGACTAGGCATTTACTCACTTTACAGGTAGGTGGGCATACAACCCTATCCTAGACTCTCCATGCTAGGGAGTACTGGGCCACACTACTGCTATTCTGCACACTTGATGCCTAAATACTTAACCATTTAAGGTTGAGGAATAGAGAAAATATATGTACAAACAAGGGCAAGGTGACCACATGGTCCTGGCTCTACCAAGGTAGTCTGTAACAGGTTCTGACTATGTTCCTTTGACCATGATCCTCCAATAAAATCCCTTACAATCGATTCTCAAACTTTTGGTTTCATAATATCAAGCTCATGGCACCTCTCCCTCCTCCTCTGAAGCTCCTAATAGTGTGAGACAAGACGGTATGCACACTTCTAGAAGAGTGTCCAGCTTTTCACAAGTATTCTGTCCCTGTTAGCCCTGGCCACAGGGACTCTCTCACCCATACAGCATTTTCTTTTCCCCATGTTTTGGACCCATCTTCTCTTCTTCTAGAAAAGTTTCTGTCTTCCCTGTGGGCAGGTTTTCCACATGTTCTTGCAGAAACAGTTGCTGCTTCACCAACAGGGCGAAGTCATTCTCATGATACCTTATACATGCCTCTACCTGACCACATGACACCCTACCCTGAAATTCTGTTTTATTCATTTCAAATCATACAAAATACAAATTTCTAGAGAGTAAGAGCAATGCCTATAAAATTACATTTAATCCAAAACACCGAGCAAAGTGCCTGGCTTTATAAATATATAGCCATTGAAACAAAAAACCACAAGATTAATTTCCTTTTATAGTGTTTTAACAAAGCAGCTGAGGGCCTTCATCTTTCTTGATGATACTGGAGAAGTCTTCCTTTCAATTCTAAGCCTTTAGAATAGAGACCCCCTCATACTCGATAGGGTTTTTCTGCCAGCATCATTTGGGGAAGATTTTACACATCTTCTTGAAGAAGTGCATCTTTTGTGAAGCATCGCTATCATTGGTGGACGTGTGTTTTCTTTCTCAAGAGTTGGGGACCCAAATGAGTGATGATGATTTGAGTGAGAATGGACTCCATAGGCTCATATACCTGAGTAGCTGTTTTCTATTTGGCTGAACTATATGGGAAGGATTGGGAAGTGTGGACTTGTTGAGGGAAGTGTGACATTGGGGGTGGTCATACCACAGCCCACATTAGGCCTCACTTTTTTCTTCTACTTTGTTCTTGGCTCTCAGCACCAACTCCAGCATCATGCCTCCCTGCCTGCTACCAAGTTAAATGCTATCTTGTATAAATAAGCTGCCTTGGTTATAGTGTCTTCACAAAAGTAACTAAGACAGGAGCTGAGAGCCACTTCTGGGAACCTTGCTAAAACGTTGCTCTAGTTCTCACAGCCACGATTCTAACTCTGGCCTTAAATTTTCAACCCTGAGGTGGTCTCAGCCTTCATAGATGGTCTCCCTATTTAGGGGATTTCTTCATATCCATACATTCTGTTTGCAATGGCAAGAATCATCTCACAGACTTCAGAAAGGCAGGGTGACTTTGTAATAAAGCCAGTAGCCAACTATTCTCAGAGAGCTGACCAACCACACATCTCCCCACCTCCCAGGAGTGTCATGATACCCTGTCCCTTTCTTTACGCTTTTAACTGTGGGTGTACGTATTGGGAGATGTCTTTTCTCCCCACTCCCACCATCCCCAACCCATGCAGATGAATTTGGATACACTGTCCAAGACATACGGAACTCCTTGTCCTTCCCTGCACCACCAATGTGCCACGCTTAGCTCCATAATTAAATCGATCACATTTTATCACAAGTTGTTACCTTATGCATCTTACTGCTGTGTCAGATTGTGGATTCTCTAAAGATAACATTTCCTAATGAATTATGTTCCCCACAACGTACTTATTGACAATTCTTTTTTTTTTTTATTTAACTGAGTTGAATTAGTTTGAACAGACAAGAGTTCCAATTCACATTCCATGTTATTATTACCTTGCTGTAATAATGCAGGCAGGCATTACTCTCACACATTGATTCCTGTGAAGGAAGAGTAGGCTGTTGCACTAACAGGAACTTGTGGATTATGCCTCGATTTGATTATTTGTTCACCTATTGAACAGTCATTGGCCCTTTGCCTTATGTTAAACCATACAATACTATGTGTAAGAAAAGAAAAGTTTGAAGCTTAAGGAAATGTCATAGGGAAAAGACAGAACATGAACATGGACAAAACATGAAATAACAAATTGAACTTTTACATGTGTATGTATGTAGAATGCTAGAGGATTGGGGTGAGTGCAGAGAAGGGGTGATCTATAGTAATTTCCACTTCCATGCTGTATGGAGAACAAAGTGCCTCACCATAGACATCTCAGTCAGGTATCTAACAGCTTCTAAGAATTCACAAATCGCTCTTTAGATGTTATCCCCATCACAAACAGTCTCTATTGTGTTTATGTGAGTGGGTCTCAAGAGCAGAGGACCTCCCTTCCAAAGGACCACTGTCATCACGGGAATACACTGTGGTCTCCCAGTCGCACCCAACATGACCAACCCTCTGACGTGGACCTTCTTATGATATAGTGTGCAATTGGAAAGGGAACAGGGTAAAACACATCCTAGAAGCAGCTCAGAAAGAACGATGCCACTCCACCCTGTACATTAACTACCCACTCATGTGACTGTTTAGATCCAAATTACTCCAGGCGACATATAGTGGACATCCCATTCCTAACCACAGCAGTCACATTCATAACAGCATATGAGGCTGCAGCTACTGTGCATTACTGTGATCAGAATAGAAGGACACTGCTCTAGAGAATGGTCGGAACTTGTATTCATCAATTCATTCATTTGTTTGTTCGTTTTTGTTTTGTTTTGTTGTCTTGTTTTGTTTTTCGAGACAAAGTTTCTCTGTGTAGCCCTGGCTGTCCTGGAACTCACTCTGTAGACCAGGCTGGCCTCGAACTCAGAAATCTGCCTGCCTCTGCCTCCCAAGTGCTGGGATTAAAGGCGTGTGTCACCACCACCCGGCCATCAATTCATTTATCATTATTAATTTATGGATGGTTTATATTCTGGGATCAGAGAAATAAGAACAAGAAATAAAAGTTAGTTATGCTGTCGGGCCTGTACCCTAGTAGGAAAGATAGATAGTTAGAAACAGAAACAAAGGACAATTAAGCTGTGGGTTTTTGGTACACAGATACAGAAACATCTAATTTTGCTTAAAAGGTAAGAGATGACCTGAAAGAAGAAATAATTTGAGGTGATTCCTATAGGGTCAGTATCAGTTCTCCCTCTTTCTTTCTTTCTTTCTTTTTTCTTTCTTTCTTTCTTTCTTTCTTTCTTTCTTTCTTTCTTTCTTTCTTTTGTTCTTTCTTTCTTTCTCTCTCTGTCTTTCTTTTTATGATAAAGATTTATTTATTTTAATTATTAATTATTTTAATTTATGTGTATGGGTGTTTGCCTGCACGAATGTGAATATGTGTGCAGTGCCCTCGGAAGTGAGAACAAGATATCATCATATTCCCTGGAACTGGACTTACAGACCATTGTGAGTCTCCATGTGCATTCTCAGAACTGAACCTAGGTCTTTTTCATGAATAGCAAGTACTCCTAACCCCTAAGCAATTCCACCAGCCTGGAGTTGTAGCAATCTTCTTGATATTTAAAGTGGAAAGGACATTGGACAGGAGAATGGTATATGCAGCATCATGGGACATGGGAAATCTTAGAACATCTTAGAGAAATCTTAGAGAACCTCAGGGAATTTAGTATTATTGGAATAAACTATAAACTTTTAGAATTTGGGTCTGATAGTTAACATGTATTATAAATTTGATGTGATTCGGAATTACTTTGGGAACAAATGTCCTCATGTCTGTGAGGGATCATAGATTAGATTAATTGAGGTGGAGATAAGAAAACTCAGGTGGCACCATTCATGTGGTCTGGGGTCCTGAAGAGAATAAAAAGAAGAATGCAGCTGAATCCCAGCATGTATTACTCTCAGGTTCTTAATTGTGGATGTGATGGGACCAGCAGCCTCCTGCTTTTCTGGTGGTCCTTCCCAGTCATTATGGACAGCATCTTCTAGAATGGTAAGCTACAACAAACCCTTCGTTTCTTAAGTTGCCTTTGTCAGGTGTTCAGATGCAGTGAGAAAAGCAACTAATACATAGTGTAAAATAAATAAACAAATAAATAAATAAACAAACAAATCCAGTTTTTCCTCCCAGTCACTTAGTTCCCAGCAATAATGACTCTGAAAGTAATTATTATTTATAAATGCCTTGGCCATAAGCTTTGGCTCATTCTCTGACTAGCTCACAACTTATTTAACCTATTCGAACTATTCTGTGCTTTCCACATGGTTAGTTACTTCTCTTTCAGTCATGATCTGCTTCTTGTTCAGTGTTTTCCTCAGCTTCTCTTAATCTCTCACTCAAATCTCTCCTTTATTCTATCCTGAGTTCAGCTACCTGCTGGTTTACTTCTATATCCATGGCATTCCTGGATGAATCTTCCCCCTCTTTGACTATTTCTCAGAATCCTCTCTCTGCCTGCCAGTGTCTCACCTCCTATTTCCTGCCTCAGCTCATTGGCCATAGTCTTTTTTATTGACAGATGATGTGTATAAGATATTTTCTTTACAACAGAGACACGATATGCTATGGGAATTGGGTAAGAAGATGGAAGGAGAAATGAAGTTTAAGAACCAGAATACAGAAATGAGATTTATGCTCAAAAATTTCCCCCGATGGCTTTATTATCTTTTCCAAATCTTTAAGTCACCACAATGTAAATACTAACAACACTGGCAAAGTTTTAGGATTTTGGCATGAATTAAATGAATCCAGACTTTATGCAATGCATGGCAGGTGTCAAACACTCAAAGGGAGAAATGTTCAGTCATTTATTCTACAAGAAATATAGGGTGATAATAGACTTGGACATCAAAATAAAGTCACCATATGGTATAGAGACACAAGACAGGAGGTAATTAACAATTAACAGTAGCAAGGACCGCTAATACTCACAACTTAGTGTATATTAGACATGATGCCAACAGCTTTAAGCTTATTGATTTAATCTGTTCACCCATCCTACAAGATAGACAGCGACTTTCTGAGAAAGACCTAGTAAATTAAATAATCTAAAATACGAGTCATATGTGACAGAAGGAGGGTTTGAACTTAGGTGCTTGGCTCCTGAATCTGTATGTGCCATAGCTCCAGATATTCTGTGTCTGTTAAGGACTCCCTGACAGAAGCATGCCTTCAGGATAATTTTAATTACATCTCTCCAAAGCAATACCACCATGCATAATTGTGCATGAAGTAGTCTATAGAAGGATATCTAGATGGAAATGCAAAAAATGTGGATAGACTATATTAATAGAAAGTCAGACTCAATAGTCTTATATACTGAAGACATGTGTGTGTTTCCAGAACACTGTCAACAATGGTGAGTCCATATTAACCTGTTGTTTTATACTAACTCCATAAAGTAGCTTTCCCATGGAAAACTCCCAGTGTTCTTCTTTAGCTTTGCACGAAATGTCAGGGGAGAATCAGAAAGGCTGTCACCACGAACTATACACAAGTAGAAGCTGTTGAATGACCTTGTAACAGGAATTGCCTTAGGTCATTGGAAAACACGGATACTTACATTACAATTCACAAAAGTAGCAAAATTACAGTTATGAAGAAGCAATGAAAATAATCTTATGGCTGGGGGTCCCCACAACATGAGGCTCTGTATTAAGGGTCACAGCATTAGAAAGGTTGAAAACAGTTGGTCTAGAATAAGGTCTCTCAAGTCATGAAACCTTCCAGAAGACTTACTGGAACTCTCTTAGATAGTGGAGGAAGAGGATGAGGGAAGGGGGACCATAGCTATGCTTCCAAATGCTAAAACCTAGTTGATGATCTAAACAAACCCCCATTCCCCTTTTTAAGACCTCTGATTCATTTCTGTCACATATGCCTTAATGTTCTCATGTGACCTGGTGCTTTCATTGTCTGACTCATGGGCAGTCTCCTTCTCCTGTGTTCTTCTAAACTTCTCTGCCTCTGACGTTTGTCTTTTACTGTCATTCTCCCTCACATCCTCCCCCTTCAGTGAGTAAATTAATTCAATTATCCTGAAAGTTCATTTCAGTCCTTCAGAGCCCAGTCCCTCCTTATAGGTCCTGCATTCCCAAGGTAGCACCACAGCCTGGTTCAACATTAGTGACAGGCACCCTTTAAAAAAAATTTTTCCCTACTAACAATGGGCTGAAATAATTGCAGGAGGTCACACACTCAAACCATGAAAGGCAAGCATTTCTTGCTGGTCTCACCTATTTGACAGGCTCAAAGGCATATCAGGGTCATCAGCCAGCCAATAAAAAGGTCTAGGGGTTTGGATTAAGGAAGTCAAGGGTTCAGTTGGCTCCTTTACAGTTCCCAAGTTTTGAATTTTTGTAGGGCAGCAGGTGTCTCATTTCCGGATTAAAAGCAGATCATTAGAGTGGAGTTGTCATGGGAATGTTCCTAACCTGGGAAGTTCACTGAGGGGCTGAGGCTCAGAATGGCTGCCTCCGTGTCCTTCAGCATCTCACTTAACCTCCTTTATTCCCTGTTGTATTCTCACCAAGAAAATGTAGATAATCGATGAAAATCTAGAAACTAAGAAAAGGCTTTTTTAACTGACAAAAATATATTACAGTTTTATTTCTAAAGTGCCTTTGCAGGGGCTGGAGAGATGGTCTTGTGGCTAAGAGCACTCTGGCTGTTCTTCCAGAGGACCAGGGTTCAATCCTCAGCACTCACATGGCAGCTCCCATCTGTCTGTAACTACAGTTCCAGGGGATCCCACACTCTCACACAGACATATATACAGGCAAAACTCAAATAAATGTTCATAAAATAAAAATAAATAAACTATTAAAATATAAGGTGCCCTTGAATTTATAAATTATTCTTTATGATAAATTTCTGAAAGGATGTGGCTCCAGTGTTCTGGCAGGGACTTTAGATCAGAAAACCTAATGGCACTGGACAAGGTGTTTCTGCTGTGACTTTCTTCTGGGCAGTCTGGTTCCAGAGCCATTGTCTGCTGCACCTTACCACAGTGTACCTTTCCTCAAACCACAGCAGCTTATCTCAGCCAAAAGAATGGCATTGGGTTGCTCATTAAGGTTACTGACAGCTACTCAGAACTAGCCCTAGCTACCAGAACTAAGGGAGAGGTCATGGTACCTTCCAGTACCACCTCCTTCCTTCTACCTGGAGTCCTCACACATGGCTTCCCTTACATGAGGCTCCTAGTATCTGATCTTTTTTCTACTAACCCACACATCTCAATTCCACTATAATTCTTAGCTGAATCTTAGAGGTTCAGGGAAGAGCAAATGGAATTTGTGTGTGTGTGTGTGTGTGTGTGAGACACACACACACACACACACACACACAGAGAGAGAGAGAGAGAGAGAGAGAGAGAGAGAGAGAGAGAGAGAGAGAGAGAGAGAAGAGAAGATTTCAAGGATATTAAAAGAGATGAATAAAGAAGTAAAACCAAACTCCCTTTATTCATTTTATTGGCTGAGACCCAGACTCTAGGTCCCACGCTGAAGATTCATACATAGAAGGTGAACAGAAGCTGGGGATTGGCAGCATCAAGTGGTCTTCCAACTTCAGATGGTCTGAAAGGGCAGCTCACTCAACAGCAGCTAGTAGTAGATCTGGAGCCAGCACCCGATCAGATAAAGAGAAAGAACATCTCTGGACAGAATTAAAAAGGCTATTTTGGGATATGTCAAAAGGAGGAAAGCTAGATTGAAAATGACTGCAAAGGTGATTACAGAGAGCACAAAAAGGACACTTCCGAAGTTCCGGCAAAGAAGGGAAGATTTCCTAATCACTCTTTAATTGTACTTCATAATTAGCCAAGTCACAAATGTCACAGCTGGGATTACAAGATCTTTCAAAAGGCAGGATCTTTTACGGAGTTCTGAGAGGGGAAAAGCTGGTGTTTGGGGAGATGGACCTGGGGCTGACATCCTTTTAATTTGTGAAATGACTTAAGAACCCAGATTTCATGATCGTATGCATCCATAAAGCATAGTTTTAAAGACAGCGTTTTCTTTTTCTCTTGCATCTATTTTTTTTTTTTTTTTTTTTTTTTTTTTGCATTTTCTCCACTTAAAGAAAGTGAAAAATAGCTAGGGAAACATTTTCAGGGAAACAAAATCTCAACAAACAGACAGCAGGCATTGTTTTGGAAGTTGCTAGCGATAATGAGAACATGGTCTCCAAGTAACAGGGCCACATTTCAGTGACAAACGGCAGAGCATAAGGACATAGGAAAGTTTCTGAAGTAAGGTGTTCCACTAAGTATTCTTAATCAGTGTCATAGAAGGCACCAAGAGCAGGCAAATTACTAATACAGAGTAAACATAAGTAGAATCACCTCGAGAGACTGTACGTGATGTGCTAGTGTGCAGAGTACTGGGAAAGCAGCACGGAGAATCCTTTTCTAGCTGGATGGAGTTTCAGGAAAGAGCAAACGAAAAGTGCCAATTTGGAGTAACTTAGACTTCTAGTTTTATCCTTTATTTAACATTGCACCAAAGTGTAGGCCGCTTCAGTTCTTCTTTGAATGAGGAACAAAATACCCACAGGAGCAAATATGGAGATAATGTGTGGAGCAGAGACTGGAGGAGGGACTGTCCAGAGAGACTGCCCCACCTGGGGATCCATCCCAGGTGCAAACACCAAATGCAAACACGGTTGTGGATGTCAGGAAGTGCATGCTGACAGGAACCTGATATACCTGTCTCCTGAGAGGCTCTGCCAGAGCCTGACATATATAGAGGCACATGCTAGCAGCTAACCATTGAACTGATTACAGGGTCCCCAATGGAGAAGTTAGAGAGAAGAATGAAAGAGTTGAAGGGGCCTGTTGCCCCATGGGGAGAGCGACGATACCAACCAACCAGACCTCCCAGGGTCTAAACAGCTAGCCTGGGAACACTCATGGATGTACTCATGGCTCCACCTGTATAAGTCATGGAGGATGGCCTTGTCAGGCATCTGGATATCAGCGGGAGAGGAGGTCCTTGGTCTTGTAAAGGCAGGATACCCCAGTGAAGGGGAATTTGAGGAAGGGTAGGTGGGAGTGGGTGGATGGGAGGGAAACACCCTCATAGAAATAGAAGGATGGAGAATGGAACAAAGGGTTTCTGGGGGCGGGGGTAGAATGGGGAAAGGGATAACATCTAACATGTAGATAAATAAGGTATCCAATAATAAAATTAAACAAAACAACCCCTCCAAAAAAACAGATAATGGAATTGGCTATTATGTGCCAGACTCTTTGTTCATTGATAGGGATGGCAATCAAATGGGGAGAAGCGGGGACTCACAATCCAAAAGACAAAACCTTTTCCCATATCATATACATGCTTGTTCTTCCTGAGTTTCCTCTGTATAATTTCATTTGGTGGAGGCCTTTCAGTAAAAATCCCATGTAGAATAATACTTCATTACTAACTGTAGTCTGATTTATGAGCCCAAGACCCAGGTACCAACTGGGCCTCAAGAATCGCCTGGGTTGTCTACATGAAGATTTAGGACACCTGTCTAAATGGGTGTGTCCAAATTGGAGTTGGCATTTGTGCCCCTCCCCCTTCACTTTCTTTTGCAGTTCCTACCAAACTCTACTTTAGTTCAAAGCCCTAGGTGTAAAGGCTGACATTGCTGCTAGATTGGTATCATAGAAAATATAGGTAATATCTAGATAATAGTTCTATCCAGGCTTGAAAAATTCTGTGCTTGGCTTAATGATTTTGCTTTCACTGCCTGTAAATTCTTTGTGTGGGAACATGTGTCCTGTATGAGAAATTGAATGGGACAGCTGTATACATAAGATACAATATACACACATGAAATCATGGATATTTAGTACTGTCAGTACCATTTTTTTTCTTTTGAACAAGAGGTTCTTTCTTTGTGTTTTGATTCTTTAACAAAACATTGTAGACTGAATGATTTATAGAGGAAAAGAAACTGGTTATAATTGTGGAGGGGAGGAAGTGTAAGAGCACCACACCAACATCTGCCGGGGGCCTCCTACCTGATTGTCCCTCTACTCTCCCCTGCAAGGTCTATCCCACTCAAGATAACAAGTTCAATCCATTCACAAAGTCAGGAGATCGGTAACCTAAACCTCTTAAAAGTCTCACTCCTTAGCCAGAAAGATAGCTTAGCAGATAACAGTGATTGCTGACATTTGGAGAATCTGAACTTAATCCTTTGGACCCCACATGGCAGAAGCTGAGAACTGACTCCTGCAAGTTGTCCTCTGATTTTCACATACTTGAAGGCACATGTACACACACATACACACACACACAAAATGTAATGAAAAATAAAGATGATCCTACTCCTGATGTGGTCACAGGGATAATTTAATGTTAAGTCTTAGTGGAAGCATTCAGGCTATGACACACTCCATAGCTTTGCTTTGCATTAGGTCCCTGTCTTAGTTTGTCACTGTGAAGGAGTCCAGGTGGCAAGAACATGAAACAGCTAGTCACATCCATGGTCAACAGCAGGATGAGAATGAATGAAAGGCATGCCTACTTATGCTCAGCTTACTTTCTCCTGTTTTATTTAGTCTTGGAGTCAATCCCAAGGGCTGGTGCCACCAACTTCTAGGCTGGATCTCTCCACATCACTTAACTTAATCAAGATACCCACCCACCAGTCATGTCTGCGGGCCAATGTGATCTAGAAAATTCCTCACTGAGACTCCCTTCCAAAGTCATTCTAGATTAAGGCCAGTTGAGAATTAAACCTAGAACATATCAACTGCTGTTGATGTCCCTATGTGGCTTATGTTTAGGCAGTCAGGTTGGTGAGACTTCATGGGTACAGCTTCTGATGTTACTAGGAGACACCATCTCACAGCAAACTCCCCGATCCCCTGACTTTTACAATGTTTTTACCCCACCACTCTTCTTCAAAATGAGAGCAACAATACACAAGCCAAGGTAGCTGGGGAAAGACTATGAGGTCCCAATGCTGTACAGAGAACTATAGGCAAGGAAGGAATGCTGAGAGTTGGGCGAATAGTCTTTCCCAGGAAAAAGAATACCAATTGGTTTTCCAATATCAATGGTCAGCCCTGAAAAATACATACAAATAATATTATACAGGGTAAGCAAGTTATATTTAGGAATATGTATGTATATACACAGACAGATATGCATGTAATAGAAATCAATAAAAAATCATGAATTTGAAAGAGCAAGCAAGAAAGGGAGAGTTTGGAGAGATGAAAGGGGATGGGATTAATGTAATTATATTATAATCTCAAAATTAAAAAAAAAAATAAACTAAGCATCATGGTGGTGGAGTAAAATCCTACAAATCAGGTGGTAGAAAGAACAATAATGCCCTTTCCATGGTTGTGTGAGTTCAAGTCTGAGGTCAGGTAGCAACTATGGTGATGTTTGATGAGACTCCTCCTCCAGGTGTACAGAAAGCTCTAGTGTCCGGATTATTTTTATTTATGTTTTGCATAAAGGTGTAGGAGGAACAAGTCTTTGTGCTCAGAAATAAGCAGTAGAGGAAGCTGGAATGTGCAGCACAAAGGGTCATTCCTTCAAGGGAAGGAATCCAATACCTGTTATCCACCCAGAGGCTAGGAGCAGACATGCTTATTAGCTGGGTGACCTTTGCACTATCTGTGTAGTAAAGATATTGCTTGAATTGGATCTTCACCTAGACCCTTATCATGAATTTGTTTTATTGTTTGTTTGCTTGTCTTATTTTGTTTTTTTTCAATCAATAGATATATAGAACCCATCTTTATAAACTTTACAAAGACTTTTAATGTAGTCATGTCTGATCTGTTTTTAGCTTACTTTTTTTTTTCCTTAAGAAGACTCATTTGTGCTTTGTAAACACAGAATTAAGTTAACTGTCACCAGAAGAGTTTTTGCCAAATTGTGCTATGCTTAAATATGCTTAAAATAAACTACTTAGAGCCAAAGTCAGACATTTGAAACAACAGAGGCTACTGAATTGTGTTAAGGCACAACTGCCTTCTTGCCAGCCAGGGGATCAGAGATAACCCCTCATAAAGGAACTAATCCCCAGATGGGACTTTTATCCTAATCTCTTTATGTCAGCCTCATTACTGCCCCAAGTTTACACATAGGCTTGATTGTATGTGGTTCCTGGGGTGATGCCAACATTTAATTCACCATAGCCCCATAGAGCAGCTCATCTTATGTATCAGCATTTTGCAAATAAGATGTAGGCAGTGTAAACAGTAACCCATGCTTGCTCTGTACCACACAGTATTCTACAACGCACCCCATTTCTCTTTATAACTTTCTTCTGCATTTCTAATTGATAAAACAATACATTCAATCTTCCTGATCAAATCCTCTTCTACAGCTTTGCCTAAACTTAGTGGTACCCATTGCAGCCATGCATCTTCTATAAGTTGGCCCTTGAGAACTGTACAGGCCTTTGCTGACTTGTCTACATTCTCTAGAATGTATGCTTTCAAAATAGTCAGTTTTCTTTGGGCATGCAATAATCAATAAATAATTAATGGTGCATCGTTTTTTAAACTGTATTTGCCTTTATTTATGCATATGTGAAGCTGTGTATTCACATGTGCATGTGGGTGCTCACAGAGGCCAGCCACCAGACATAGATGCTTAGAACCACACACAGGTACTCTGCAAAAGCAGCAAGCACTATCAAACACTGAGTCACCCCTTCAGTCTTCCTCTGGCCTTTGTGGTGTTGGAGATTATGTTCAGGGCCTCCTCAAGCCAGGCAGTAGGAGACAGGTTTTGTCATCCTTATAGAGACAGTTTATGAGACGCTGCATGACAAAGTTCTGCAAAGAAGAATGTGTCTGCTTTATTTAACTTCTCCACTGATGACAACGTTCCAATGATGTTCCATTTTTAAGCTCACTCCCCAGGAGCAGAAATATTTTTGAAGTCCCAAGAGTCAGCTCTTTCCCCTCACCGTGCTTAGAGGAACAATAATGTATATTTCCTAAGGTACAACTAATTGAAGCATTTCATCTTTCTCGTTTCCTGTGTTTCAAAGTACCTATTATATATGTAATTTTACAAAGGAGATACACTGCAATACCACACCTTTCTGTACTTGGGTATGTCATTATTTCTCAAGTTTATTTTTTTAAATGCCAAGAAACACAATGAACGCAGATTTGTGGTATGGCATCAGAGAAAAACGTTCTTAAAAAAATGGCAGTGATGCTTAATGAAGTCTGGTACAAAACACGATGAAGACGACATGAAGGATTATCCTTTTCTTCACTTAAAAACCAAACTTCCTGGGTTGCCACTTCACAGTGATGTCTTAATATTCCCTCATTTAATTATGTAAATCGTCAAAGAAGGCTGCTGTTTATGGTAATTTGCACTTGTGGAGGTCTGCTTCCCAAGGTAGGCTAATTTAAATCAAATTATAACTAAGGGAGATTTACCACTTGTTGATTCAGGCAGACAATCATTTATAACTCCATCAATAGACTAGCAAAGACTGCAGGGTTTCAAATGTGTGGTAAGGCTGTAGTGATCCCACTGTGAAAGGCATCAGCTGAGATGCTAGGGTGGGATTTTGGGATTTCTATTGATGTCAGCAGGAACTGAAGCAGCTGCCTTTATGGGCACAGTGATTAGTGAACACCCTTGACCCTTACTACCTCCACATTCAGCCCTTTCTTGCAAATAGAGTTGAAGCTACTCTCCTCAACTCATTCATGCCCTGTTTGATGTACATCCAGCCTCATTCAAAATCTGCCCACACTTTTGTTTCACAGCCATACCAAATGCTGAATGTAACTGAGAAATGACTATTGTAAACCACTGAAGGGTTCATGTGTCCCAAGTCTCTTCTTTTTTTTCCTTTCAATGAAATGGGGGAAAGCATTAATGATGGTCTATTTCAGTTTGAGAAACTAAGCATAACCAAATCCATTCTTTGTTTTATGGGCACATTTGTAACACAATGAATTCCCTCTTTAGATAATGATACTGACCCTGTAGACTTAAATAGACCATGCGAAGTATGCTAGGATTGAGGGCACCAGGTCCTCTTTGCTGCAAGCATGACAAGGGACACAACTTAGCTTTTCCAACAAGGAGAATGTGAACAGAGCAAACTAAGCCAGAGATTA